>NC_142870.1:5397500-5709400 GCF_051225735.1 Oryctolagus cuniculus | reverse complement strand
AACACCCAGGGCTAGGCCAGGCCAAAGTCAGGATCCCAGAACTCAATCCAGATCCCACATGTGGATGGCAGGGTTCCAAGTACTTGAGTCATTAACTGGGTGAGGATTACTAGGAATCTGGATGGGAAGCAGAGAAGCCAGGTACTGCAGCATAGGATGTGGGTCCCAAGTGGTGTCCCAACTGCTGTGCCAAATGCCCGCCCCTCCATTCTTTTTCATGAACCTGAGTTTGAGAGGCATTATCAGCAATGTAAACCAAAGTAAAACCAAGTATAATTCTTGGCTACCACTGCAGCCAGCCATGAGAGGGGTCCTGAATGCATACATCAAGTGGCTCTCTGCAGCATTTATCTTGTTAAATACCAGTTTTGTCACTTACCTGTTAAACACTGATTGGCGATGAGTGTCAGGCCTGTAATTGCACTATCAAGCTGATGAAACTTTTAGAGTAATCCTGTGTTAACGGGCCATGCTTCACTATTATCAATAAAAAAGCATGCGGGTTCCACAAATATGGATTTCTGACTATGTGGTGCATTACTAAAAAATCCAGTTCTTAGGCCAACCGCCCAATGTGCTTGATTAATTAATCAGTGTCCACTCTGTCTCCCAGGCACTGGAGTAGTGAAGATGGCCACGTCTGCCTCTCGCAGGTTCTTGATCGAGGTGTTGGGCATGTAATTGAAGCGCTATAAGCCCGCTGGCTCTGGCAGTGTACAGATCAGGCTCCTCTGGCAGCGTCTACATTTTGAACAACCAGGGTTTACAATAGAAAGCCTATCTTACCTCACTTGAAGCATAATTTTGTGTCCCTATCACCAAAGATTTTATGGCTGTTTCTTTGCTGTTATGACCCAGAAACGCGGCCCACAATCACAAACACTGTTCTAGGGGGAAGATGGAACCAGGTTCATGTTATGCTGTGTCGGAACGCACCATGGTGAGGGGGATGGCTGCTCGTAAGAACAAGAAACCTTTAAATTGTGTTAATGTTATTACAGAATCAGGAGTAAGAATGTTGAAGATCAAGCGCGCATATGAATCATTTCGAATACTACGTTCAGTTGTCTTCCATCTTGCTTTTGCCACAGGCAGACAAAAGATAAACATGCGCTAAACTGTTTGAACACGAATAACTGCGTACCTGCTGTTCTTTACCAAACTTCCCTAAGATGTCTGAAGACAAAATGTTTGTTCTAAGCGGAGGGTTCTTCACACTGAAGTATTTATGAGGTTTTCAGAGTAGTACTTTTGGACATGGCTTGGTAAAGAAAATATCTCAAAAAACCTAAAACGATATCACAAAAGGAAAATGTTACAGTCTCACAAAGAAACATATTCATACATATAAGAATGTTTTGAAGCAATATTAATTTTTATACATTCATTTTTGTCATAGATTGCTCTATACGTCACACATTAAGGCTTTTTCTCTCTTGATTAGGGAGTTCTTGGTTGTAATTATGCTGAAGCAAACTGTGAAGAGTCATACACAGCAGTGCCTTTCACACTTTTTTAGGCAGAACAAAAAACCCTGGACTCACCTGCCTCCTCTTTCTTTCCAGTGCAAAGTTGAACACAAATAATTAGGAGTTTTTGGATTTTGTGTTTCTTGCTTGTAGACAAAAGTAACAGAAGACTTTGGTAGGTACTTACTGGTGGGCACTGGATCTTATTTTTAGAAGCACTGACATCAACCGACTTAGTATTAAATGCTGAAATGTATTCCTTTGGCTGAACAATCAGTCTTATGAATCATCAGATTCTTGGCTATTATTACAACCAGAAAAATCCTGATTCTTAAAGGTGTACATTCTTTAGTGAAGTTATAATAAATTCATAAGGACAATCTAGCTCAAATGGTAGCAACTGTCTTTCCCAATCCAAATTATTCTGTGGATAAATCAAGAACATGACATGCAAAATTTCCCTCTTTTTCTTAAACTTTCTCTACATTCCTGCTACGGTCTGAACGTGAGTGGCCCTCAAGGCCCACGTTAAAGGCGCGTTTCCCAGGGCGCCATTGCTGGGAGGTGGTAGAACCTTTACAAGGGGGGCTTTAGGTTCCTGGGGGCCTGCCCTTGGAAGGCAGTTCTTATGTAATCTCTGGAGTTTCACAAGAGGCTTGTTAGGAGACCCTGAGTTGGGCCTACCCTTTCTCTCTGCTTTTGGCTCACCACATGAGGCCTCCCCGCCATGTGCTCTGTGATTGCCATCTGCTGCTCTCACCACAGCCAAACCAGTGGAGCTACTGATCTTGCACTTGAACCTCCAAAACTATGAGTTAAATAAACATCTTCCGTCACAAAACTAGATATCTCAACTATCTGATTATGACAAAAGGCTGATAACGCAACTATTCCCTTCCCTACTTTTTGTCTTTAGCACATTTCATCATCTAACAATACACATTTAATTAATAAATTGTATGTACTTCTGACTGCATCGTCGACTGCAGAATCTCCAGTGCCTAGGAGTGTTCAATAAATACTGATCAGTTTTCAGGGCGCTTCTGTGCTTTGTTAATTCCTGTCTCCAAATCCACTGCTTTGTCTCCATACCACTTCTCACTCTTGTCAACCCAACTCCAAGTGTTCTTAATGCTCTTAATGAATGCTTTCCCAGTATTATTTATAAAAACATATCTTACACTAAACACTTGCCTTATGCTTAATGGTGAAACATTAATTTACACTGCTATAAGGACTAAGAAAAGGATGCCTATTATCACAGCTGTTAACATGGTCCTGGAGGTACCAGTCAATGCCATTAGACACAACAAAGAAATGAGAGGTGTATCAGATAGAGGGAGCAAAGCACAAGATAAGCCTGGTGCTGTCAAGGAGTCGGCTTGAGGAAGCACTCACTGGTCAAATCTAAGATATCTTGAGCTCGCAAATAAATGAGGATTTAGAATTACAACCCACTGAATAAAACAGGAATCCATGAGCCCATACTAATATAAATGAATCAATAAAAGACAAAGGAAGAGAAAGCACTTTCTTATGATAGAAACAACTACTGAAAATAAATGTACAGGAGTGGCAGAAATAGCTAATTCCTGTTTAAAAACTACATCGAGGTGGTTCAAACAGGTGAGAGTTGCCACTGGATGCTAAAGGTCAGTGAACGTGAGTTGATAAGGAGATTGATTTGCAGTGGTATCAGAACATCACTTCCCAAAATACAAACCAAATACACAGGAAAACAGGCGACTTGAACAGGTGATCAAAGATCACGTTAGCTGGGGGTGGGACAGGTGGCCCTCACGCGTGGCCCTGGGCACTGAGAAAGGCAGTGTCATTGTTGTGACCTTGCCAGCAGCTCAGCCGAAGTCTGTCAGGAGGAAACATCAGCCAGACCTAAGCTCAGTGTCTTCCTATAGAATGAAAGGCCTGAGCTCATTAACACAAACTCTTTGACCCAAGGTTAAACAGAATGTTAAATGAATAGAAATGATCTGCCCTTGCTTAGTAACAAGGTTTTCTACAGGTAAGACGAGCAACTCCTAGAGCTGTCAAGAATACCATTTCAAACATTTTATCTACCTTTAAGACTGTGTGTCCCAATTTTTTGCTTCAGAAGTTTGGATAGTCTAAATATTGATGGAGGAAAAATATTAAGAGTAGCAGGGGGTCAGCACTGTGGCACAGCAGGTAAAGCCATTGCCTGTAGTGCCAGCATCCCACATGGGCACGGGTTTGAGTCCCGGCTGCTCCACTTCCAAGCCAGCTCTGTTATGGCCTGGCAAAGCAGTGGAAGATGGTCTAAGTCCTTGGGCCCCTGTACTTGTGTGGGAGACTCAGAAGAAGCTCCTGGCTCCTGGCTTCAGATTGGCCAAGTTCCAGCCATTGCAGCTATTTGGGGGAGTGAACCAGAGGATGGAAAACCTCTCTTTTTTCCTCTGCCTCTCTGTAACTCTTTCAAATAAATAATCTTAAAAAAAAAAAAAAAAAAAAAGAGTAGCAGTACGCCAAGGAAGGAAAAGGACTGTGAGATAAGATATGAGAGTTATATTCCCAGCTCTGCCAATCCAATAAGCTGTTTGGCCTTAATTGATTAAAGTAAGAAATTAGTTGATTTGCAATGATTTCTAAGCCTTGGTTGAGCCATCAAAATTCATAACTGAAATATTCCTCTGTATGCCAGAAACTTCAAGATTTGAGAATAAGAAAATATGTCATGTTCAAAATTAGGATGGCCATAGACTAGCTATGTAGGTTTTGACCATTTAATAATTTTTATGTGGGTATTTATTTTTGATGAAAAGCTTGAATTTATTTGACTGACCCTGGACAGATGCTCCTTCAGGCTAAGCAGCTGTGTCTCTCTGCTTCCACCAAGTGGTGGCTAAGGCCACGTGCGGCTGTGCCAGTCCCGGGAAGGCCCCAGGTCACTTCAGGACTGCCAACATTTAGCTCCCCTGTGCCACATTTCTTGTTAATATCCAGTGTTTATCTCATCTTTTTTTTAACTAGAATTTTCATCCTTTCTTAATAAAAGGATGAGCTGAGATGGAAAGGGTCAGAGGGAACTGACTAGACATGAGAAGAGGGAGAACACTGCAGGCAGAGAGAAGAGTGCCGCGGCCTGGTGGGCAGGGGAGGCCCAGTGACAGAGGCCAGCTCCCAGATGGGTGTAGGGAGGTATGTGGGGGTGGACTTGGAGCATACTTATTTCCATCGTTAACCCAAGGGCAATGGGAAGCTGGCAGGAAGCAAGAGACAGGGCTGGGGAAGCCGGGCAGAGTTCGCTCTGCCTTCTGGCGGGGTTGTTCCGGCTGCAGAGGAGGAAGGCCGAGGGTGAAGCAGGGAAGCCAGTGCAGCTGTGCTGGAGGCTGAGCGAGGGCAGCGGCTTGGACCAGGGACCAGGGACAGGGACAGGGACCAGGGACCATGGAGATGCGCCAGGTGCCCAGGAGACAGCACCAGGGCTTGGTGATCCACTGCATGCTGGGGTGAGGGAGACGGTCAAGGAGAAATCCTAGCCTTAGGTGAGAGATGTCCCAGCTGGGGCTGGGTGGTGGGCATGGCTTGCCTCGTGCACGCTGATTTGGAGGTATCTGAGTGACGTCAGGAGTGACGCCGCTCGCTCGCTAGCTGGACGCGGGGTCAGGAGAGGAGACCAGGTGGGAGAACTGAGAGTCAGGGGCAGACACCCGGCACTGGGAGCTGTGGGCGCGGCTTTGTGCCTCGTGTCAGAATAGAGGGGCCCAGGGGACAGCCGACCGAGAACAGACACCCAGCCCTGGAAGTGCCCCCATCAGGGAGGCCTGAAGAGGAAGGCGACTCGGGAGGGCACTTGGAAAGCAGGCGAGGGCGGTGCTGCTGCTGCTGGCAGAAGCCAAAGCAAGCCGGTGTGCAAGAGAGATGGGGACAGCAGCGCCCAGTGCTGCCGAGAGCCCAAGCGGGCGCGGCCCGCGGACGTCCGATCACCGGCGTTTTGTTCCAGAGATGAGGGTGGACGCCAGGCCGCAGTGGGGTGCAGAAGGAGACGGGGAGTCTGGGATCCCTGACAAGTCCGCCTCTCAGAGGGATGCGGGCTCAGACTGCAAACAAAGGTGGGGGGACCAAGGACCTCGGCGCAGGCCTGGCCATCTGTGCCCATTTCAACTGCCCCCTCTGGTGCTTCTCTAAAAAGGAGAAAGCGCGGGGGGGGGGGCGCAGAGCGCGACTTCCTGCACTACTGCCCCCCTCTCTCCCCCAGCCGGGGGAAGGTTCTGGATTCTTTGTTCCGCGCGGTCTCAAGGCGGTTGGCACGGACACCGGCGGCACCGTTCGACTTGGAGCTTAACACAAGCTTGCCTACTCCACCTAAGAGCTGCCGTTCTCCACGCGTGTGCTAAAAACATGCACCTGGGAAGGTAAAATCCACATAACCCCTTTCGCAGGGGCTGGGAGAGACCATTCTGGAATCCGCTCCGGGGCCCATGTCACCGACCCCGGCGCGGCCGGCTGGCGAGGCCCACGCCGGGCAGGGCCGGCGCTGGGGGCCCGGCGACCGCGGACGGAACTGAGCAGGACCCAGCGCCGGGCTGCGCCGGCCAACGGGCTGCGGGCGGCGGCGGTTACCTGCTCCGCGCGTCTCCCGCAGCAGCGCCAGCCCCGCAGCCTCGGGGATCCCGAGCGTCGCCCCGGAAACGCGCGCGCGGGGCCTCCTGGGATGCGGCGCATGCGCACTCGCGGGCAGGGCGTGGCGGCGCGCGTGCGTCGTGCGGGGCGCGAGCGCGGGGCCGCGAGTGCGTCGTGCGGGCGGTCCCGTGAGGCTGTGGTGACCGCGCCTGTGGGCGCTCAGGAGCCGGGGCCGACAGCGGGTGTAGACGCCGGGGCGGTGCGTGGGAAGCGGGTGGACCGCGAGCACGGGCCAGGGAACGTGTTGAGTTTACATGATAGGCAACGGCTTAATGGCTCTACTAAATAAAGCACTCAGCAAATGCAAAGTCTAGACTCCACAGGCAAGGGCTACCTAGATAAACAAAATGGGCCGGCATCCCATATGGGCACTGGTTCGAGTCCCGGCTGCGCCATGTCTGATCCAGCTCCCCGCTAATGCACCTGGGAAGGCAGTGGAAGATGGCCGAGTCCCTGGGCCCTGCACCCACGTGCGAGGCCCTGATGAAGCTCCTGGCTCCCATCGACGCAGCTCTGACCATTGTGGCCACTTGGGGAGTGAACCAGCAGAAGGAAGAGCCCTCCCCTTCTCTCTCGTGTAACTCTGAGTTTCAAATAAATAAATCTAAACAATGATCAAATAAAAAGATGTCCAACTTCACTCATGTAAATTCTAAACCATTGAAGCTGTAGTAATCTGTAATTCCTATTCATTTGACAGTTTTTAAAAGGAAGAGTTTTGGAGAGGTCTTCCATCCATTAGTTCACTTCCCAAATGGCCGCAATGGCCAGGGCCGGACCAGGCTGAAGCCAGGAGGCAGGAGCTTCATCCGGGTCTCCCATGGGGGTCCAGGGGTCCATTCAGGATGCTGGTGTTGTGGGCGGTGGCTTGATCTGTCATGCTACAATGCTGACCTCCAAAGATTTAAAATGGAAGTTGACAAACACAGGGTGTCGGTTCCATTTCTCCACTTCCTTGGTTTTCCCCGCCATTGTATCTATGCCATGTTGGAATCCTTGTAGGCTGATCTTTGACGTCACCCTGTTTCCGCAGAACAAATGCCAACACGTGCAGTTGCAGGATTGAAGCGTGTGTCCACCTTGAGGCTTTCTGAATTGGGATGGGAATTGACTTTGGGCAAATGTTTCGAATCCTTTCCCACGCTGGGGATTTTCTTCTTCCTTTAACTTTTTTGTGCACGTTTTATTGTCAAAAATTGGCATCTTTAGCTGTATTCACTTGATTATAAGAATGATTGAGATTGATTTCACAACTTTAGTGGTCATGTTACAGAACCCCGGAGTGGGAAATCTGCCTTGTTTGAACAGATGCCAGAGACAGTGGAGGAGCCAGAGCAGTCTATGAACACCAGTGGGCCCAGTGGGAGGCATTTCCTGAGACATAGCTGACACCCTGGGGTTATTACAATGTTTATAGGTTCGTCAGCATCAAACCTTAATTGGTGGGTTTAAGTTGCAGCCTGCATGACTTAGGACCATACTTCCGATGGTCGGTGGGTCTACCTGGGGCGGATTTATAGGACAGAGTTACAGAAGCAGAGCTTAGGAGGACATCTTCCCTCCCTAGGTGAGATGACTGCGCACAGCCGCTTCCCCAGGTAACTGGGAGCAGCCACTTTTCTGGGTTAGTGTCGGGGGCCCGCTTTCCTTCCTTTGTCTCTGGTTGCAGTGTTATTTCTCTACAACCGCTCCTCCTTATTTTGTGATTTTGAGATCTATGTGTAGTTTCTTCATGATACGTGTTTTCCATGGACTTTTGGAAGACCCCCTGTATGCATGGATTTCAAATTTTTTCTTGCACCCATAAACTTATCTTTTAATTCCATTTTCCACCAGCTGTTTGAAGTACCCTCTTATGCTGGGAATGTTTCCTCCAGATTGTTGTTTACAATGCATTTTGGTATTTCTGTATAGTTAGGTTTATCACATTTCCCTTTATAGTTTCTGCATTCAGTTTTTATGGAAGAGGAACAGGCACTTTCTTTTAAGGCAGACTGTTTAATCTACTTCTGGTAGGGATGGGTTAGAACAAAGCCTTCCCTCCCCATCCCTTTCTCCATCTGCTGACTGAGTATCCTAAAACTGAGGGTATCTGATACTTTTCTAGAAGGTGGTGAGTTATCTGTATAAGGTGGGTGCTGGGTGGTGCTGGTGTTTGGTGGTGGTGGTAGGCTGACAGCATCTCCAGGTAGCCAGATTTTAGACAAGTCACCCTAGACCTGCCAGTCTGGTGGCAGGTGGTGCTTCCAGGGCAGTATTGAGAGTGAGTTTGTTGTTAAGAGAACATTTCCCTTCTGGTGTTCAGGTAACAGCAACCCACAGAAGGAGAAGGCCCAGCTTCTCCCCCAAGGCCTGCTTTTGCTTCCCCTGCTAACGGGAAAACAAATGCCTCAGCCTTGTTACCACCTGCAACTTGTTTTTCTCCCCTTGGGCACCTCCCCTCCCCCTTTCCTTCCTCTGTGAAATCCTTCAGCCATGTTAGGGTCGATCCACAAGTTTTTTTGTTTGTTTGTTTGTTTTTTGTTTTGTTTTGTTTTGTTTTCAGAGAAAAATTCTTTAAAGAAGGAAATCATTACTCTGGACAGAGCATACATAAATCACCAAGGCTGCCAGTGAAGTGTCACCTCTGGCTGATGGCTTACCTCTATTCTTTTTCGTTGATAGGGAGTTGGAAGTAGGGTTAATAAAACAACGTTTATTAAAGTACATTCCAAGAGAGGAAGGGGCCCATTGGCAGGAGGGGTGGCACACTTTCTTCATGGTTCAGGGATTTTATCCCTAAAGCTTCAGGTGTTCACTGGTGATATGGCTGTGGTGCTCATGATTGGCACCTGTGATTGACATCTGGGAGCTGCATACTTTTGTTCTCTCTGCACATGTGGCTATAAATTAGACTTTTTGGGTGTGACTGAGCTCCCATTTTATCAGAACATTTTAACCACAAGTTAAATTGCAAAGTGGGAGGCCTTGGGTGGGTCCTGGCCAAGAGCAGGATCCTTGGTTTCACTCTTGGAGGAAGCTTTTGTTTGTTTTTTATTTGACAGGTAGAGACATAGATAGTGAGAGAGAGAGAGAGACAGAGAGAAAGGTCTTCCTTCCGTTAGTTCACCCTCCAAATGGCCACTATGGCCGGCTCTGCGCTGATCCGAAGCCAGGACCTGTGGGGAGCAGTTCGGACTGGACTAAGTTACTGGAATTAAGACTTATTCTATGCATCTGCTCTCCCACAATATGGCGCTGGGAGAGAAGAAAACAGCTTTTACACAGCTGCCTCCAGTTCAACCAATAAACTGTAGGACTTGCTCCTGATTGGAGAGCAGCGTACTCGGCGTGTGGGCAGCCGAGTTAGGATTGGCGGAGGAGGACTATAAAGGAGGAGAGAGACGGCATGCACCGGGAACATCTAAGGGGAACATCTAGGGCGAACACCTGTGCAGTCCCCGAGAGAGCCGGCCGGCGGTGTGCCGCTCCCCTGCGGAAGTGGGGAATGTGGCAGGGGGAACTGCCCTTCCACGGAGGTGGAAGGGATAGTAGCCAACCCGGGAAGAACCAGCAGCAAACCCGGGGAGGGCCGAGCAGACGAAAGAACAGCGCAGGGTCCTGTGTCGTTCCTCCACGAAGAGGGGGAGCGACAAGGACCCAGGTGCTTCTCCTGGTCTCCCATGTGGGTGCAGGAGCCCAAGCACCTGGGCCATCCTCCACTGCCCTCCTGGGCCACAGCAGAGAGCTGGCCTGGAAGAGGAGCAACTGGGACTAGAACCTGGCGCCCATATGGGATGCGCACAACGCAGGTGGAGGATTAACCAAGTGAGCCGCGGCGCTGGCCCCTGGGGGAAGATCTTTGGCCTTTCCCCAGCCACTCGTGTAATTATCTGCCTGACATAGGATATGTTATTAAGTGTACATCCTATGATGATCATGTAATCAGCTATCCAATAACACAAGCAGACAATTTTATTACTTACATGCAAAGCTGGGAAGCTGATGCTTCAGGGCTGGACTGCTGGCTTCCAGCGTGCCCATGTCCTCAGGCACACATCGCCTTGTTTCTTATCTCATCTTCTTTTGCTGAGCGGGAGGACCTGGCAAGGGTAGATCCAATCTCTTTGCCTGTGCCCCTCAAGGGCCACCATGACACCAAGCCTTGGTGCCTGATACCATAGGCCTGCTGCTCTTTTGTGATTTTGCTGTGCCTGCACTCCCTTCCTTGTAGCCCCTTAATATGCCCCCCAGAACCCTCATCCAGCAGAGTGGTAGTCTTTGAGACCTGGTGTTACAAAAACCTGGGGTGGGAAAACTCCTTTCATTCAAACAGGCACCGGAGACAGTGGAGGATCCAGAGCAGTTTATTAACGCCAGTGAGCTCCGTGGGAATCAGTCCCTGAGAACTGAGCATCAATCCTGAGTTTCTTACAATATTTATAGGTCCACCAGCACCATACCTTAGCCGTTACAGTGTTGGTGGGCTTACATTGCAGCCTATGTGACTTAGGACCACACTTCCAATGGTCAGTGGATCCAGTATGTTTATAAAAGTGGTACCTGGGCAAATTTATGGGACAGATTTCTGACGGGAGTTACAGAAGCAGAGTTTAGGACATCTTCCCTCCCTAGACAAGGTAACCATGCACCGCTGCTTCACCAGATAGTTGGCAGCAGCCACTTTTCTGGGTTAGTGTCGGGGGTCCACTTTCCTTAGTTTGTCTCTGGTTGCGGCCGTATTTCCTCTGTACCAGTAGTCTGCAGATTAAACGTTTGCTTTCCTTCGCCCCAAAATCTTTTCCTCATTGTTTGTATTTGGTACTGGGGACAGGGGCTGAGCTTTTCATAACACTCATAAGGTTGGACCCTACCGGGGTCTGTACAGCTAAGACAAGGAAGTACCAAGGACGTCACCTAAAGTGCAGGCCCTCATCTCGAATGTCCCTGGCTTCTGCCTCTGTATCCATGAAAGCCTCTCTTTGGGGTCCAGGCCAAGGTAATTAGGAGTGAGAGCTCTTACCTCCTTTGCTTGCCATGCAAATAACAGACTCTCTCCTGCAGAAAGCTGGTGTCTCCAAGTTTGGCTACAGAAGGCATCAGGTGACGGGCTCATTGTGCTAGTCCCACAACAATTTGGCACCCGAGATAGGGCTGCCTGTTGGGCAGCTCTCCTGGGCCTCTGCTTCCTGGCAGCAGGAGACTGACCACAGGAGCGGAGGCCTACAGCTCTCTAAGGAGTTTTCTCTCAGGGACGTGACTCACAGGGAGCCATGGGTCTTCCGGAACCCTTGGCATAAGTTCTTTTGCATCTGAAAACTTCTGGGCACAAGGACGTCTCTGTAATGATCCTCCATTATACACAGCCGCCCTTCTAAATGTCCCTCTGCTTTGAGTCATGCAAGGGAGCCTGGCTTGATCCCTGAGGGAAGAGAATCCTGTTCAGGGGGGACATTCGTCTCCACGTGCTGAGGGACTGGATAACAAAGGCCTTGATTCTTGGCGGGAGAGTCATGCCTGGAGAAGTGCACTTCTGGTCAAATGGGTTAAATGTGAACACTCGAATGTGCATGTTTATGTGTGTGTCTGCCCTGCCTAGTGTGCTGCTGTTATTGTTCTTTATTAGCTTCTGTTAATTGCTGTTGATTAATTAACTAAGCAAAGTTCAATTCTTTGGTGAACTTGCCAAAACAACAGATTTTAAAAGAAAAAAAATTTTTTAAAGATTTATTTATTTGAAAGGCAGAGTTACAGAGAGGAAAAAGAGAGAGAAAGAGAGAGAGAGAGAGAGAGAGATCTTACATCCACTGGTTCCTTCACCAAATGACTGAAAAAAGAGCCTAAAACTCTTACCAGGTCTTCCATGTGGGTGGCAGGGACGCAAGTACTTGGACCATCATCGGCTGCGTCCCCAGTCGCATTAGCAGGACACTGTCACAGAAGTGGAACAACCAGGACTCAAACCCACACTCCAGTATGGGATGCAGGCATAGCAGATGAAGGCTTGGACTCTGCAGATCAGAGTCATTGATCCCTCTGGCCCTCTTAGGGTGTTTCTGAGTGACAGAAGCCTGGCAGAGGAGAAAACCCACCTGAGGTTGGAGGCACGATATTCCCGGACCTGATGCGCTCCCGTTTCCCTGGTCACCGGAGGCCTAGGGAACGCTGCCTCAGTCCCTGCTGGCGCTGTAGGCTGCCTTTTCTACAGAATCAGAGTGTGTTTGGCTGTGGGCCCAGGAAGCCAGAGCGGGCGATTTTCCTTTGGAATGAGGCCTGGCCTCAGTATTAACAGGAGTCGGGAATGTTGCCTCTGCACCTGTCCTTGGGCCTCTGCACCCACATGGGAGACCCAGATGAAACTCCTGGCTCCTGGATTCTGCCTGGCCCAGCCCTGGTTATCAAGGCCATCTGGGGAGTGAGGCAGCGGATGGAAGCTCTCTCTCTCTGCCTATGCCTCTGCCTTTCCCTCTTTGTAACTCTGACTTTCAAATAAAATAAATAAATCTTTAAAAAAAATGTAAAGGATACCTTGTATTTTATGCCTCTGAGCCCAGGATCTCCAGAACAATTTGCCTTTGAATGGACCTACCCGGAATCTCATATGAATCAGCAATATCGCTGGACTCTGCTACCATGAGGATTTAAAAATGCCCCAGCTGTTTTGGGGGATGTTATAGCCAAAGATTTAACAGAATTAAAATGATAGGAAGAGATCCTGCTTCAATATGTGAACTGATATAACAATTGATTGTTAGCAAAATGAGAGTGACTTAGAGCAAAATATGATCACCAGTTTAAATGTCTTGGGAGAGGGCCTGGCATGGTGGTACAGTGGGTTAAGCCACTGCTTGACATGCCAGAATCCCATACTGGAGTGCTGATTCTTCCATCCGTTGGTTCACTCCCCAGATGGCTGCAACAGCCAAGGCTAGGCCCGGCCCAAACACTTGGGTTATCTCCCACTGCTCTTCTCTGGTGGATTAATAGGGAGCTGGATTGGAAGTGGAGCAGCCAGGACATGAACTGGCGCCCCCATGGGATGCAGGCATTGCTGGTGGCAGCTTAACCCACTGAGCCTCGTGCTGGCTCCCTTATTCTTTTTTTTTTTTTTTTACAGGCAGAGTGGACAGTGAGAGAGAGAGAAAGGTCTTCCTTTTGCCGTTGGTTTACCCTCCAATGGCCGCCGCGGCCAGTGCGCTGCAGCCGGTGCACCGCGCTGCTCCGATGGCAGGAGCCAGGTACTTCTCCTGGTCTCCCATGGGGTGCAGGGCCCAAGCACTTGGGCCATCCTCCACTGCACTCCCTGGCCACAGCAGAGAGCTGGCTTGGAAGGGGGGCAACCGGGACAGAATCCGGCATCCCGACCGGGACTAGAACCCGGCGTGCCAGCGCCGCTAGGTGGAGGATTAGCCTAGTGAGCCGCGGTGCCGGCCCCCTTATTCTTTTTCTAAATCGTCAGATCTTAATTTTCAACTCTGATGTGCCCATTCATATTTCCCACCGACTCAGCAGAAACAGGCTTTAAGGCCTTGCGCTTAGGAGCCTCGGCGGCAGCCACTGCTGCCTTCCTGGGCGCTTGCCAGCCGTTTCCCCTCCCTGGCAGCCCTGATGGCTTGTTCTTGCAGAGCCTCTCCAGTTCCAGGTTTCTGATCTGTGCTGGCCGTCATATCAGCCTGACACGTCGGTGATGGCCTCTGGCTTTGCACGGCGGGTGCTTTTCTTCGGAGGGTCCCCCGTCACCCCTTTTTGTGCTTTCCCCTGGAGAGAGCAGTCCAGTTTATCGGCCGAGGATTCCTCTCCGTAAGAAACGCCATCTCACATTTTGTGTTAAGAAGTTCGAAAACCATCCTGTGGGGCCTGGCGTGGCACCTCGTGTGTCCAGGGTGGGTCTTGCACCCACTTGCACAACACAGTTCAACCTTCACAGTAGGAGGGAGGTGGTGCTGGAGTGGGGAAGGGAAGAGGAAAGATGGCAAAGGGAAAAATTCTTTTTTTTTTTAAACAAGAAATTTATTTCAACAACAAGACTCTTAACCTGAAGGGAAATTTGTCTAGGATTCTTTTTTTTTTGAGAATTTACAGATTGCTGTACATGTAACAGCTACGTGCAAAAAATTGCTCATGTTTTTACAATAATAAATGAAAAAACAAATTCTCCAATCAAACAAAGTCTGCAAGGATTTGTGTGTGTGTGTGTGTGTGTGTGTGTGTGTGTTTTGGTTGTTGTTAAAACAGAGTAAAATAACTAACTTGTATATGGAGGGTTGAATGAGCATGCCTCTCATGGAGGAAGGGGATATTTTCACAGAACCAGTGTTTTTACCCATTCCTTCTCCATTTGATGTTAGTGAAAATATACCATTTGTCATTTAGTTAGAAAAAAAAAAACCCGCAATACCCTTGTGCACACACATCAGTTACTTTATGTATAATAGGGATGGGGAAAGGAGGTGAAAGAACAGAGAAAGCTCTGCCGCAGCGTCCAGGATGTGGTGGACCAAGGGTGGTTTTCCAGTGAGAATGCGCCCCTGCTGTGTAAGGACGGGAAGTCAGCTTTACATGTGGGGTGGAACTGATCTGGGCCTGTGTACCGGAACCGTCACTCCCCTTCCTTGCCCCCAACAGGCGTAAGAATTCAAGGTGGAGGCATGATACAGCGGATAAGTGAGCGAGAACAAGATTTATTTCAAAGTGAGAGTGAACGTACATTCACATGCGAGTGTGGGCTGCCCCACAAGGAGAAATACTCACCATGAGTGGGCCCAAGGGTTGCCTGAGAGGGGGAGGGGAAGGGGAAGGAGAGGATAAGGGGAGAGGGAGGAGTCTGAGCAGTACCTCCAAGTGTGGTCAGGAGCAAAAAGAGGTCTTTCCCCTGTCTCAGCTTCTCTCTCTGTAATTCTTTCAAATAAATATGTAAGTCTTAGAGAGAGAGAGAGAGAGAGAGAATTGGTCTTCTATCCGCTGGTTTACCCCATAAATAGCCACAGTGGCCAGGTGAAGTTACCATGCAGCGCTACACAGAAATTATGAAAAAGTTCTTCCAGCTTCATTTATACCTCCCTCCCTCCCTATTTAGTGCCCTCATGAAACCCAGTGTAGTCATATGGTGATTACTTGGGGCATTCCACATAACAAACATGTCCTCTTGCCTGTCTTTGTAGGTTACCCACGAAATTACGTAAACCAAACTGTAACAGCTAGTATCTATCATTTATGGGGAGATCATCTGAGAATCTTGGCAAAGTGTGAAGCCAGGACCTCTTACTTTTGTAATCAAAGGGAGGCCAAGCGAACAAGTGCCGCTGTTTGACTTAAACACATCAAACAGCTGTTCAGTGACTGCCTGCTTCTTCACTGGGTTCTGCTGCTCCTGCCTGAAGTGGGTTTTATATGTCAGAGACTCCCTAGACGTTACTCTAAGGCTCATTTGGAAGGTTTGCCGTCGCAGTGACCTGAAGGTTCAGTGTAACAACCCTTTTATTGTAATAAAAGGCTCTTCCAGCAAGAGTCCACCTTCCACATGTGAACATTTTCAAAACTGTTTCCAACAGAGTAAACTCTTACGAAGACTTCATAGTGACATAAAAGGAAGCACTAGCAGTTTGTGGGCAGTGCCCAGGAGGTGGAGTGGTGTGATGTGGTGTGGAGGGAACAGAGAAGGGGTCAAGTGATGGGTGTGACTTCCTGTTCACCTTCAGGTGAACGGGGGTGAGCGGGGGTCATGTTGGAGCCCAGGTTTGGGGTGGTTTGCGCAAAGCTCCCAAGCAGACTGGCGAGTGGGTAATGGCCAAGAAGCACAGCTGGCGTCTCAGCAGGAGGGCAACGTGTTTCTCCCTGGCTTTGCAGGTGTCGGCGCTGGAGGCAGCTCCTACCTGTACGACCAGGGAGAGCTCACGAGGATCCAGCTGTGGTTGTGTTGCTGACTTGCAACATCATTGAGAAATTGCCTAACTTATTGCTTTCTGGAGATTTGCAGAATAAAAGGCATGCTCATGTGACAGGCTTTTTTTTTTTTTTTTTTTTTTTTACAGGCAGAGTGGACAGTCAGAGACAGAGAGAAAGGTCTTCCTTTTGCCGTTGGTTCACTCTCCAATGGCTGCCGCGGCCGGTGCACCGTGCTTATCCGAAGGCAGGAGCCAGGTGCTTCTCCTGGTCTCCCGAGGGGTGCAGGGCCCAAGCACTTGGGCCATCCTCCACTGCACTCCCGGGCCACAGCAGAGAGCTGGCCTGGAAGAGGGGCAACCGGGACAGAATCCGGCGCCCTGACCGGGACTAGAACCCAGTGTGCCGGCGCCGCAAGGTGGAGGATTAGCCTAGTGAGCCGCGGCACCGGCCGTGACAGGCTTTCTTTAAGGTGGAAGATACACAATTTCCATATGAAAAAATAGAAGGTTTGAAAATACATGAGAAAATGAAAGTAAAAAATAATGTATAATCTTTGGGGTTTAAAATAAAATTTGCAATTCTAGTGACTTAAATTTAGAGAACCATTAACCATCTTCACCAAGGACCCAAGTTTGGGGAAGTTAACTTTGCATCTTGAAGCTGAACGTTAAATGTCAGTACTCCTCCCTACTCCGGGATAGCAGTGCCACCGCCTTCATGATGAGTGGCCGGGACACTCAGTTACTGAAGAAGACTGCGCGGCTCCCAGGGTTTGGTGTAACCCACACTGTGGCTGATGCCCTGGATCTTGAGTCTGAAACTTCCCAGGAGTTTGGGCAGCTGGCATTTGGGCTTCTTCAGCAGATTGATCTTCCTCTCACTTTAGCACAGTTCTGATGATCTACATAAACAAGACAGGGAAGAGCCCGGTACAAACACCTCACTGATTCTGTCTCCCATCGCCGTCCTTCGTCCTTCATGCAGTCGGGGCCATTGCTCGCCGCTGTCATCCGGGCTGACAAGCCGGTGGCTGGTCCCCGCCTCGACTGGGGTATCAGTTTCTGGGCTTTAACAGCAACAGGTGGCAGAGGGTGAAAACTGGACACAGGCCACTGCTAAGGCGACTTGTATTGTATGAGTGCTTACGGAATTAAAAAAAAAATTGCCGGTAGATTTTGAAACAAGGAATCTGCTTGTTACTGACAGGCTTCGGAGGTTGTTGCGACCCTTCTGGTTTGCTTGCCTGAAGCACGGTGGCTGCAGCCAACTCCTGGCCAGCGGAGGGGCTGTCCTCTGGGCTCGTCCAGCCCCCAGGGGCTCCTCCCCCACTGCCTTTCTGGTCCTGTTTCCCTTTGCTCCCGGCCTCTGATTGGCGCGCCGCGCAGCCTGGCCTTTTAGGGAGTGTTGTTGGGCATGTGGAGTGATAAGGAAAAGGGTCCAGAGGCTGCTTTTATCAACCAATCAAATATTTTCCTGACAGATCCCAAAATATTCCCGGGGCCAATGGAGGGGGAAGCCTGAGGTACTCTGGGCTCCTCGGGGAGGCAGCGCCTCTTAAGTCGTGGAGGGAGGGGTGGGCCCTCAGTGCAGCCCTGGGCAGCCGCCAGCCCGCACCTGGCACTGGCCTGTGCCTGTCCCCATCAGGATTTGTCTGGCGACGCGTTTTCCTCACAGGGGTGTGTTGGGGGCAGGCCTCCCGCCCGGCTATCGACATGGTTATCAAAGTGTTTGTGGCCACATCTTCTGGGTCCATAGCGGTAGGTGTCTGGTGGTGTCCGTGGGGCTTCCCTCCTGGTCTACTTTCTGGGTGACCCAGGGCTGGGAGCAGAAGGAGCGGGCGCAGCGCAGCGCAGCTTCGGCCTTAGTTTCTCTTTCGCCCATCAGTCAGCTGCACCCTGCAGTGAGCGTGGGCACCCCTCGCTTTGTTTTCGTGGTGCTGAGAGAGCGTGTGAAGCGTGTGACCCGGACAGCTGGCGTGCAGGGGGGCTGGGGGCAGGAGGCGTGTTTGTTGACGCTGGAGTTTTTAACGTGTGATTTGTTGTTGTTGCATGTGATGGAATCACAGAATTTTTTTTTTTTTTTCGGGAGAGGGTTTCTGCCATTCATTTTACAAGACTTAGACTAATTTAAAATTGTGAATAAATGACTCTGAAGGCGGTTTAGAACGCGTGATGAACCAGATTGCTAAGATGATTCCTGGGTGTAATTACTTGTATATGCGATATGACTGTACAGAAAGTATGAAGTTAACGTGTGTAATTCTATTATTTGAGGAAGATGATGTCACAGCCATCAGAGCACATTTTTAAGCACTCTGGGAATTCAGGCAGCCCCAAAATAGGAATTTAAAGCCAGCCTCCATCACATTGGGTGGTCTGGTCTGAGACCACCCGTCTTGTGATGCTGGGCCGCCTTTTGTTCAGCACAGACCTGTGCTGGGTCACAGGGGAGATCAGAGGGCCGTTCCTCCTAGGAAGTGACTTGGACTTTGGCTTTAGCTTTGCTCCTGTGGTGTCCACCTGGGACTGACATTTCTGCCAGCATTTGGCAGAAGTTAGCAAGGCTGCTAACACTTGTACTAATCCTGAGAGCCAGAGACGGGCAAGGGGGCTGTTTCCTTTTATGTCGAGTTCCTGAGAATCGCCGTTGCCTTTAAGTGGGCTCCCAAGGCAAGATGCTGGCTGGAGTACCCCTGGCTGCTGAGAGCCGCCTCTCCCAGCCTGAAAGTTCACGTGGTTCTCAGAGGCCGGGAGGGAGACAGGGAAAAGAGCTCTGGGGTCCCCTGGAGCACTCGCCACCCACGATTGTCTTAGTGATCCCGGGAACAGGTTAACAGAAAAAGACAAAAATCCCAGATGCAAAACTCTGAATCTAGGCTGGCACCGCGGCTCACTAGGCTAATCCTCCACCTTGCGGTGCCGGCACACTGGGTTCTAGTCCCAGTCGGGGCGCCGGATTCTGTCCCGGTTGCCCCTCTTCCAGGCCAGCTCTCTGCTATGGCCAGGGAGTGCAGTGGAGGATGGCCCAGGTGCTTGGGCCCTGCACCCCATGGGAGACCAGGAGAAGCACCTGGCTCCTGCCATCGGATCAGCGCGGTGCGCCGGCCGCGGTGGCCATTGGAGGGTGAACCAACGGCAAAGGAAGACCTTTCTCTCTGTCTCTCTCTCTCACTGTCCACTCTGCCTGTCAAAAAACAAACAAACAAAAAAAACAAAAAACAAAAAAACAACTCTGAAAAATCTTCCATGACTCTTGACCACTGCAAAATCTTTCAGTTGACCTGTAGCGAATACATCTGTGAGTTATCTAGATTAAAAAAATTAAAGGAAAATGGCATTGATGAACTCTAAATCTGTTGTTCATGCTCATTGCCGAAACCGTTACCCCTCACCTGCCCATCCTCTGTCGGCTCCGTGTCTTGTGGCTCTGGCAGTGAACACATGTGCAGATTGCTTGCATTTATGGGATGGCCCACACTTTCAAAGTCTGGGAGCCTCGGAGGACCTGGAAGGATGCCCTTCATTCCAGGGTCCTGGAAAGGCGACGTGAATTCTGGTTGCCGAAGTGCATGTTCCAGTGCCACTGTAGCTGCACGACCTTGGGAAAGGTATTTCACCTTGCTAAGCCTCAATTTCCTTGTCTGTAAAATGAGGATAAGAATAGTACCCGCCTCATGGCGTTGTCATGAGGAATTATGACATCCAGGCTGCAGTGTCCAGCACACATCAGGTGCTCACCCAGCCCTCAGAAAGTATTAGAATTCTTAGTTAATCTTACAACTACTGGCCACTGCTAGTTAGTGTCACTAGTGTAATTTTTATAGTTATTAGTGTTAACTGACATTGATTAGAATTAGTTGTTGTAATTACCAGCTAATATTTAATAGATCTGGGCCCACAACCACTAGGTATCATAAGAACTGTTCAAAACCACATCCATGGAAGAATTTCTGTTCATAAAAAAAAAATCTTTATTTGAAAGAGCGGCAGAGAGCTTCCATCCATTGTTTCATTTCCGATGGCCACAGTGGCTGGGGCTAGTCCAGAGTTCCATCTGGGTGTCCCACATGGGTGGCAGGGCCCAAGCACCTTGGGCCATTGTCCTCTGCTTTCCCAAGTTCGTTAGCAGGGAGCTGGATTGGAAGTGGAGCAGCCAGGGGGGGCAGCTCTGGGCCCAGAGTATGAAAGCTTCTCCACGTATAGTCTTACTGAGTTGTCACCCCTCAAGAGGGGCTTTGCTACGTCTGTGTTGCAGATCGGGAAACGGAAGAGCAGAGCCTTGCTTCTGGGCTAGGATGGAAACAGGTTGTTTGTGACTCCAATCCAGTGTGCTTTCTCCTGCAGTACAGTGACCTCAGTTGGAAAGGCTCCCAACTGTACGAGACAATGAATGGGAGATGACAAGCGAGTGGCACCAAGAGGCACCGCTGTCACATCACACCGACACGATGGAGTCACTCACACTGGCCGGGTGACCAGAGGTCAGAGAACGGCACTTGGTGATTGCTGATGAGCAAACGTGACAGGACAGGAAAACGGAGCTCTGCTGAAGTCCCAGAGGCTCCAGAGATACTGACCCCAGCCACCCCCAGGTCCTGCAGAGCCGCCACCCAGCACAGGCAGTGCAGCCTTGGAGCTGGCCTGGTCCCAGGGCACTCGGAAGGCTGGAGAAGGGGCACAGGGAAGAGAGAGGGGGGAGTGGGTACTGCGTAGCCCAGCCTTGAAGTTGCAGAGGGAGAGCTGAGGCTGTGTCCCTTCGGGTCAGCTCAGCAGGCCACGTGCCACGTGGAGAAGAACTGTAGCATGTGAGGGGCAGGGGCTCCTTGATCAGGGTCCCACCCAGGTCCCATGCTGCGGGAGGCAGAGCCCGAGTCAACTCCAGAGCGTTAGGATCGTGGGCTCCCTGCCGCCTCTTCCCACCCTTCCTTTTTCTTCTTCTCCCTTTCTTCGGGGTGTGTGTTGGGGTGGGGGCTGGGAAGTGGCAGTGACACAGCGTCCCTGCATCCCACAGCCCCTTCCCTGTCCCGGGTGCTTTTGCTGTCATGAGGCACCAGGACTGATGGTCCCTTCTGATGGAAGAATGCACTCAGGACTTTTGGAGAGAATTTTCCTCTCTTCAGAAGTTGTGGGTAATGGAAATGGAAGCAAAGTTGGGGAAGTGGCCTGGACTGGGGCCAGCTCCTCCTGGGCCGATCTGAGCTCCTGACAGTGGCTCTGAGAGTGGTTTTGGAGGAGGGAAACATGGGGATTTGGGCAGAATACAGGGGGTTACCTTGGGAACTTCTCATCAAAAGCAAACCTGCTTTCAAAGAGGACGCGTTGACTCTTGGGAGCAGCAAGATGATCTCTGAAAATGTCCTAGGGAATCAGGAATTGCTAAAATGTCGCACATAATCGTGGGCAGGCTGGAAAGAGGGTGTAGAGACCCCGATTCATTAGAAATAATGATTGGTGCAGCGTCCTGTCATCAGGGTTGATGAGATTTCCCGGTGCTTAGAAAGCCAGCTGCGAAGCTGTGGAATTTGGAGCCCAGTCTCTGGGCAAAGGAGCGGTGGGCCTGGAGCGCTTGCAGCCAAGCCACAGAGGAGGGCGCCTCGCTGGGGAAGCACGGTTCTTGTTCATGGGGCCCCGAGGGTCACCAGGGAGGGTCCTTCTGTTAGGGTTCTAAGAAGGTGAGGAGGCAGCTATTTAAAAGCAGGAAAGACTTTTACTGAAGCTGGGACAGTGTGACGGGGGAAAGTAAGGTTGCTCGGCTGTGGGGTCTGAGAGGCGATAGCCCCTGAGGCAGTGGCTGTTTGTGGGGTGGGGGCCAATGTGTGTTGGATCTGATCAGAGGAGGGTTTAAATCTAGGCATGAGGATGACACACGCCACGCAGTGTGCTATGTTGCCTGTGTTGCTGGCATCCCATATGGGTGCTGGTTCAAGTCCCAGCTGTTCCACTTCCGGTCCAGCTCCCTGCTAACGCACCTGGGAAAGCAGTGGAAGATGGTCCAAGTGTTTGGGGCCCTGTGCCCACATGGGAGATCCGGATGGTGTTCCAGGCTCCTGACTTTGATCTGGCTCAGCCCTGGCTGTGTTGATTATTTGGGGAGTGAATCAGAGGATGGAAGATCTCTCTTTTTTCTCTGTCTCTCCCCCTCTCTCTAACTCTCTCTGCCTTTCAAATAAATAAAAATAAAAATAAATAAATCTTTAAAAAAAGTATAGAATCTAGACATGAGCTTTGGGACTGTCATGTCCCTGTACAGCATTGACTGTGGGCCCCAAGTCCAGTTCATGTACTACCAGCTGGCCACAGGAAAGTGACCAGGGCCCTGCACCCTGGAAATCATCTCCAAGGACTTGTTATTGGACCATATTCTATTCAAAGGACTTTAAACCATTCAAATGTCAATAGTTTGGTGTCAGAGTAAAAACATTTAAAACTTCTGTCTTACTCATGAAAGTAGCCATGTGTTTGCTTCTTTATCACCCCTGCCACGTTCTAGATCTGTGTCGCACAAAGGGCTGCTTTTCATTTTTTTCTCACCCAGTTAAGCAGTTTGAGAGCCTGCTCACATCAAGTTCTTGGCTCAGTGTCTGGTCAGCTGGGAGAGCCTGTAAACAACTGCTCATTGATTGTCTTATTGATCACACCTTTGGGGAGTTTCTCCCTGGGGATTCTTGAAGGAGGGTCCGCGATGTGCTGTGACTTGACCACCGGTGTTTCTAAGAGGTGGCATCTCACAGTTCCGAGAGTGGCTTCCTTGAACAAACAGAGGACGTGATTCCAATCGATTCTGGGGAAGGAGGAACAGCAGTTGGCACGGAGAGTCGTCAGGCGTGAGCTGGGGACTCACACTCCGATTTTCATAACTTTGAATGAAATGTGTTTTTAGTATGGGTATACTTGGTATTTTATTTATTTATTTTTTTTTATTTTTATTTTTTGACAGGCAGAGTGGACAGTAAGAGAGAGAGACAGGGAGAAAGGTCTTCCTTTGCCGTTGGTTCACCCTCCAATGGCCGCCGCGGCCTGCGCGCTGCGGCCGGCGCACCGCGCTGATCCGATGGCAGGAGCCAGGAGCCAGGTGCTTTTCCTGGTCTCCCATGGGGTGCAGGGCCCAAGCACTTGGGCCATCCTCCACTGCACTCCCTGGCCACAGCAGAGGGCTGGCCTGGAAGAGGGGCAACCGGGACAGAATCCGGCGCCCCAACCGGGACTAGAACCTGGTGTGCCGGCGCCGCTAGGTGGAAGATTAGCCTAGTGAGCCGCGGCGCCGGCCTGGTATACTTGGTATTTTAAGTTCAAGGTAAATTATTGTTTTTCTTCTTAATCAGAACTCTTCTATCCTGTTTTAGTTTATTTATTAAAATTTACTTATTAAAATTAATTACTTTTGAAAAAGATGTTTTTATTTTTATTTTTATTTTATTTTATTTTTAAAAAGATTTATTTATTTATTTGAAATAGTTACATAGAGAGAGAAGGAAAGGCATAGAGAGAGAGAGGTCTTCCATCCGCTGATTCACTCCCCAATTGGCCACAATGGACCGAGCTGTGCCATCTGAAGCCAGGAGCCAGGAGCTTCCTCCAGGTCTTTCCATGTGGGTGCAGGGGCCCAAGGACTTGGGCCATCCTCCACTGCCTTCCCAGGCCACAGCAGAGAGTTGGATTGGATGTGGAGCAGCTGGGACTCGAACCAGCGTCCATATGGGATGCCGGCACTGCAGGCGGAGGCTTTACCCGCTATGCCATAGTGTCGGCCCCGAAAAAGATGTTTTTATTTGAAAGGCAGAGTTACAGTGAGAGGCAGAGTTACAGGGAGAGGGAGAGGGAGAGTTACAGGGAGAGGGAGAGGGAGAGTTACAGGGAGAGGGAGAGGGAGAAGTAGAGGGAGAGGGAGAGGGAGATATCTTCCATCTGCCTGTTCACCTCTCGAACGGTCACAATGGCCAGGGCTGGACTAGGCCGAAGCCAGGAGCCAGGAGCTTTTTCCAGTCTCCCACTTGGGTGTAGGGACCCAAGCACTTGGGCCATCTTCCACTGCTTTCCCAGGCATATTAGCAGGGAGCTGGGTGGGAAGTGGAGAAGCAAGACTGGAACCAACACCCATATGGGATGCCAGTGTTGCAGGCGGCCACTTTACCTGTTATGCCACAACAGTGGCCCCCCATAGAGAGAGAGAGAGAGAGAGAGAGAGAGAGAGAGAAAGAGAATCTTCCGGCCAGCGCTGCGGCTCACTAGGCTAATCCTCCACCTGCGGCACTGGCACCCCGGGTTCTAGTCCTGGTCGGGGCGCCGGTTCTGTCCTGGTTGCTCCTCTTCCAGTCCAGCTCTCTGCTGTGGCCCGGGAAGGCAGTGGAGGATGGCCCAAGTGCTTGTGCCCTGCACCTGCATGGGAGACCAGGAGGAAGCACCTGGCTCCTGGCTCCTGGCTTCGGATCAGCGCAGTGCTGGACATAGTGGCCATTTGCGGGGGTGAACCAACAGAAGGAAGACCTTTCTCTCTGTCTCTCTCTTTCACTAACTCTGCCTGTCAAAAAAAAAAAAAAAAAAGAGAGAGAGAGAGAGAATCTTCCATTGCTGGTTCACTCCCCAAATGAATGCAACAGCCAAGTCTGGGCTATGTTGAAGCCAGGAGCCAGGAATTCCATCTGGGTAGCATGGGTAGCAGAGGCACAAGCATGTGTGCCATCTTCCACTGCTTTCCCAGACACATTAGCAGGAAGCTGGATTGGAAATAGAATACGGAGACTCTGTTATGGGATGCTGGCAGCTCAACCTGCTGTGTCACAGTGACTCAGTTGATTTTACCATGCATTAAGCATTGATAGTAAATGCCAGAATTTAAGTGGTTGTTCTGTTGATCACTGATAACAAAGAGGTGTGATTTATGTTTTCCTTGTCTGAATGCCTAACAAAACTATCGGTGTTGTATGCAAGCCCTGGAGAAAGGGCTGGGCGCACGTACATGGGAGGACACTTTGCGAAAACAGTCTGTGACTGCTTTCTCTCCTCTGGAGCAGATCAGGAAGAAGCAGCAGGAGGTGGTGGGCTTCTTGGAAGCGAATAAGATCGACTTTAAGGAACTGGATATAGCTGGAGATGAGGACAACAGGAAGTGGATGCGAGAGAATGTTCCCGGGGAGAAGAAACCACAGAACGGGATCCCCTTGCCTCCCCAGATCTTCAATGAAGAGCAGTACTGTGGGGTGAGTCTCTGGTCCTAGGAAACCCGTGTGCGTGCGTGTGTATTGGGGTGTGTGTGTGTGAAGTCTTTTTTCTTTAAAAATTTATTTATTTATTTGAAAAGCAGAGTTACAGAGAGAGAGAGAGAGGGAGAGACACAGAGAGATCTTCTTTCCACTGATTCACTCCCCAGATGGCTGCAGCTGGCAGAAGCCAGGAGCCAGGAGCTTCATCTGGGTCTCCCACATGGGTACAGGGACCCAAACACTTGGGCCATCTCCAGCTGTTCTCCCAGGCACATTAGCAGGGAGCTGGACCAGACTTGCCTGGCGCCCACATGGGATGCCAGCTCTGCTTAACCTGCTGCACTACAATGCAGGCCCTGCAAGCCCCCCTCCCCTCTTTAAAGCAGATTAATTTTGAGACAGCATTTGTAGTCTTAACCTATGTCTTGCACCTAATTCCTGGATGGTCGGTCCGTGGTGGTTAATGAGTATTTAGGATTCAGAGAACTGTGGGAACATGATTCAGAAGTTTTTTGGATGATTTTAGGCACCTTAGTGTATTTTGGAGAACTGAGGTTAGCATTAGTTAGAATAGAAGGGAATTCTCTTCAGTTTTGGAGAGAATGGGCACCCACACTGAGGCAAGGCAAGTTTCACTTTAATAAACATTGACTTGCAGAAGTACAGTCTTTTTTAATTTTAAAGATGTATTTGTTGTTTGAAAGGCAGAGTTGGAGGGAGGGAAGGAGGAAGGGAAGGAGGGAGGGAGAGAGGGAGAGAGGGAGAGAGAGAGAGAGAGAGAGATCTTCCACCCACTTGTTTACTTCCCTGCTGGCCGCAACCAGGGATGGGCCAGGCCACAGCCAGGAGCTTCCTCCGGGTCTCCCCTGTGGACACAGGGGCCCAAGCATCATGGGCCACCTTCTGCTGCTTTCCCAGGTGCATTAGCAGGGAACTGATCGACGCGGAGGAAGTGGGACACAAACCAGAGCCCATATGGGATGGCAGTGTCACGGCATCCTAACCCACGGTGCCGTGATGCCAGCCCCACAGGTAAAGTTGTACCATCGATGCAAAATGCATTTGTATAAACAGAACTGTTCCGCACACTGTGATCACAACAGCACTTTTATTTCATACATTTAATAGTTTATCTGGGCACAAAATCACTTCTGCCTCTCAATTTACAGATTATACTTAATAGATCAAATTGTTGAAATGAAACCTTAAGTCAGAGGACCAAAATGCTGACCTGAATGCAGAATCGTGGTGGCTCGAGTCGGGGTGAGGGAGATGGAGGGGGTGGATGACAGACACCAAAACACTGAAGGTGTCGTCCTGGGCCCCCACCACGGTGGGGCGACTCCGATTCAGAATCCCCTGTTATGTGTTTTATGAATAGACAGAGAGGAGCTCCAAGGCTCCACGGCAGTAGCGGCAAGGAGCTGGATGATAACTACCCTGACTGGATCGGCACACACGGCCTGCATGTGTTCAAACCTGACCTTGAACCCCAGGAGCGCACACAGTTGTCACGTTAGTCCCAACATTTAATCTGTGTATGGAGACGGAAGTGCTTCCTACCCCGATTGATCGTTGTGTGTTTTATGCGTGGACTGGATTATCATACTGTACCTCAGATATATACGCAGTGAGGATGAAAGACCCAGAGGGCATGAGCAGACGAGAGCTGTGCTCCGCTCGCGCGGGGCTGCATAAGCTGTCCAGGTGGTTTCTGATGAGCAAGGAGGCCCTGGCACACCGGGGATCGCCCACGTGTGCTGCGGCTGAGAGCTGGAGCCAGGTGCAGGGGCCTGAACTCCCCTCCCCTCTTTTTGCTACACAGCACAGTCAGTTCCCTAGGGAAGGTTTTCCTTATTATTAAATTTTTTAATACATACTTCCAAAGTACCTGTCATCCAACTCTAGCCAGAGGCCCAATCCCTGCCCCTGTTGGTCTCAGCAAATTCAATGGCACTGGCTCACATCCACGCTGATTCATTGAGCTGGCGCCTGTGGCTGGCTTCACTCCAGGGCAGGGCAGCTGAGCAGCCCCCACGGAGACCGGGGCACTCGCAAAGTCAAGCGTGCTCTTCACAGCAAGGCTCACGCACCTCTGAACTGAAGCAGACGCGGCTTGTGGAAGGGGGTGCTGTCACAGACCATCAGAACGAGAGGAGGGTGCTTTCTCGGGGTGCTGGCAGCCACATCCCAGTGCTGGCCCAGGTTGGCTATGGAGGCTCACAGGGAGAGTCTGTCCTGTGTCTCCCCTGGCCGCTGCGGTTTGCTGGTGGTCACTCCAGCCCCTGCCTCTGTCGTCACACCGCGGCCTCCCTCTGTTCACTTGGCCTGCTCAGAAGCACAGCGGTCGTGCCGTGGGGCCCACCCGGACCCAGTGTGACCTGATCTTACAACCAGTGGCGTCTGTCAAGGTCCTGTGTCCAAATCACGGCACTTTCTGGGGCTCCAAGTGGACATGGGTGTGAAGCGGGCGCTGTTCTCCCCAGCACCAGGCTGTGTGAACTCACGGGGGGCTGTACTGGCACCGTCAGGGGGTAGCCAGAAGCCCCATGGCTGTGGAATGTTTTTAACATCTTCCTGTGGTCAGCACTGGTGAGGGGCACATCCGGCCCCATCCGCTCTCCTGGGGCTTCCCCGGTGTCCACAGGGTTCTCCTCTGGAGGCAAGAATCCCCCCTCTCCAGCCTCCCTCCCTCTACCTAACAGACTTGTGAGAACTGGGGCTCTTCCTGGATGAGGAAAAGTAGAACGCGGAATGATGGCGGTGGTAGGGAGGACTTCTGATGTGGTTTTAAAAAATAAATTAATGCACACGTGGAGAAATTACAGTGGCTGTGAAGGGTCTGCCGTGACCATTATTCCCCTCCCAGGCGCCTGTCTCTCTGGCCCTTCCCCCTGCCAGGCCTGTTCCACGGGCCTGCGACTGGGACGTGCCACAGGACCAAGCTCAGGAGACGCCTGTGCTAGGTTTCTTTCTTTTTTTTTTTTTTTTTTTAAAATTTTTATTTTTTGACAGGCAGAGTTAGTGAGAGAGAGAGAGATAGAAAGAAAGGTCTTCTTTTTCACGTTGGTTCACCCCCCAAGTGGCCACTACAGCTGGCGCGTTGCGGCCGGTGTGCTGCACTGATCCGAAGCCAGGAGCCAGGTGCCTCTCCTGGTCTCCCATGTGGGTGCAGGGCCCAAGGACCTGGGCCATCCTCCACTGCCTTCCCGGGCCACAGCAGAGAGCTGGACTGGAAGAGGAGCAACCGGGACAGAAATTCGGCACCCTGACCAGGACTAGAACCCAGGGTGCCGGTGCCGCAGGTGGAGGATTAGCCTAGTGAGCCGCGGCGCTGGCCTGTGCCCTAGCACATACTCTGCTGCTGTGTCTTGAGATTCTTAGCAATCTTTGATCAAAGGGCCTCATAGCTTCATTCTGCGCTGGTCCCTGACAGTTACGTCTCTAATCCTGCTCCCAGGCAGCCAATGTTGGCAGTTTCTTGCTTGTTTTTCCAGAAATTTCCTCTGTATATTCGCAGTGCCCTAGCACTGAAAAAACAAGTGTGTGTGCCCTGTATCCCCTTTCATTTGTTCGCTTAATAACCGCATCGCAGCAATCACTGCATAGTGGCACCTGCTGCTTGTTGGAATGGCTGCAAAACTTTTCCATTGTACGTGACACCGTTCTTTGGCATAGTCCTCGAGTGGAAAGCACGCAGGCTGTTTTTAGCCTTTTGTTACATGCACAGGGGTGCGGGAATCATCTCTGCACATACAGCCCTTTGTATCTACCACACGTGTGCGCGTGCATGGACGTATAAAAACATCCACCTGCACATACTTGAGGGTGCTTTGAAAAGTTAGTGGAAAATGGAATCAGAAGATTCATTTATTTTGGCACAAAGGAAGTTAGAAGTCCATGCAGAGTTCTTTTTCTCATAATATGCATTTTTTCATGAACTTTTTAAAAAAGATGTATTTATTTATTTGAAAGACAGTGTTACAGAGAAGCAGAGGCAGATCTGCTGGTTCACTCCCTATGTGGCCAGAGCTGGGCAGATCCGAAACCAGGAGCCTGGAGCTTCTTCTGGGTCTCCCTCATGAGTCCAGGGGGCCCAAGGACTTTCCCAGATCATAGCAGAGAGTTGGATCGGAAGTGGAACAGCCAACTCAAACCGGCGCCCATGTGGGTGGGATGCTGGCCCTGCAGGCGGTGGCTTTACCTGCTACACCACAGTGCTGGCCCCCATGAACTTTTTTAGGATATTTCATCTGCAGGGATTTAAAAATTTTTTTGCATCAAAATAAACATCTTGAATTCCATTTTCCGTGAACCTTTTGAAAAGCCTCTGTGTGTGTGTGTGTGTGTGTGTGTGTGGGTGTGTTCCCGGAGGAGTGCGGGGTTACAGTGTGCGTACTTTTCTCACAGTTCTTTTCACAGTTGTTGGCAGATGGTTCTCTGCTGGGCTGCCCCGGTTTACGTTGTCACCGCCTGAATTTGAGAGCACCTTGTTCCCTGTGATGCTGACAATGCAATGTGCTGTACCCTGCTGGGTCTTTGCCAGTCTGTTACGTGAAACATAGGTCTCCCTGCTTTGACTGGGATTTCTTTATGAGTGAGGCTGAGCATCTTTTCCCACTATCAGCCACGTGTATTTTTCTCTGTAACTGGCCTGTATATAGCCGTTGTCATTTTTCTCTTGGGTTATAGCTAATGTTGATTGGTTTGTAAGAACCTTTACATAGGAAGGTGTTGTAAATATTTTCTTTCCCCACATTTATATTTTCTTTTGACTTTAAAAAATTATTATTATTATTTTAAAGATTTATTTATTTTACTTGAAAATCACAGTTACACAGAGAAGGAGAGGCAGAGAGAGAGAGAGAGAGAGAGAGAGAGAGAGAGAGTCTTCCATCCATTGGTTCACTCCCCAATTGGCTGCAATGGCTGGAGCTGCACCAATCCGAAGCCAGGAGCCAGGAGCCAGGAGCTTCTTCCCAGTCTCCCACATGGGTGCAGGGCCCAAGGACTTGGGCCATCTTCTGCTGCTTTCCCAGGCCACAGCAGAGAGCTGGATTGGAAGTGGAGGAGCCAGGACCCGAACTGGCGGTCACATGGGATGCTGGCATTGCAGGTGGTGGCTTTACCTGCTGCGCCACAGTGCCGGCTCCAATTATTATTATTATTTTACTTGAGTAGCAGAGGGAGAGGCGGAGGCAGACAGACGGAGTTCCCACATGCTGACGCCTTCCCCAAATGCCCATGATTTCTGGTGTCTGGGCTAGGTGAAGTCAGGAGCCAGAACTCAGGACTGGTCTTGGGAGGGACTCAAGTTCTTGAGCCTTTACTACTTGAGCAGGAAGCTGGGACTGGGAGTGGAGCCAGGCCTCAAACCCAGGCTCTCTCTAGTGGAAGGTGGGCATGCCAAGTGGCAGCTCAACTCCTAGGCCAGACACCCACCCGGACTTTAATACAACCTGAAAAGATTACTACCTGAGAGGCAGAGGCAGGTGGGGGGTGGAGAGGGAGAGGGAGAGGGAGAGGGAGAGGGAGAGGGAGAGGGAGAGGGAGAGGGAGAGGGAGAGGGAGAGGGAGAGGGAGAGGGAGAGAGAGAGAGAGAGGAATCTCCTTTAACCGGTTTACTCCCCGATGCCTGCAACGGCCAGGACCAGGCTGGGCCACGAGCGGAAGAGGGGAACTCAGCCCCGGTCCCCACGTGTGCAGCAGGGACCCAGCTGAACTTTTATCTGCTTCTCCCTGCCTTAGCCAGGAGCTCGGACCGGGATGGGGCCAGGACCTGACCATGGCTGCTCCCGTGTGGGGTGTGGGCATCTAAACTGCCAGGCGAGATACCTGTCTCGTGTATTTTGAATTTTTTGAAGGGATGTTCTTTCTGTAGCTTCAAACTTTTAATGTTTTTGTGTGGAAAAAATTAGTAATCTTTTCTCTTTCTGGTTCCTCACTCTGAATCTTGTTTAGAAAAGGGTTCTGCACCATAAAATTATATAAAAATACCCTCATGCTTTCTCTTAGTATTTTTGCAATGAAAACAGGATTTTAAACCTGTTACTTTAATTTAAACCATCCTTTTAAATTAGGCCAGGGGCTGGCATGGTGGTATAGAAGGTTAAGCTGCCACCTGCAACACCAGTATCCTTATGAGTGCTGGTTCCTGTCCTGGCTGCTTCATTTCCAATCCAGCTCTCTGCTGTGGCCTGGGAAAGCAGTAGAAGATGGCCCAACTGCTTGGGCCCCTGCACCCACTTGGGAGACCCAGAAGAAGCAAGCTCCAGGCTCCTGGCTCCAGCTTTGGGCTGGCCTAGCCTGGGCCGTCGTGCTATCTGGGAAGTGAACCAGTGGATGGAAAGCCTCTCTCTGTCTCTGTCTCTCTGTCTCTGCAAATAAATAAATAGATAAACTATTTCTCTGCATTTCAAATAAATAGATAAACCTTAATAAAATAAATAAATTTAGGCCAGTTAGAATGCAGGTAATATTGAAGTGTGTAGCCTTCCTCCTGTGTTACCTTCTAGGGTAAAAGTTATTTCTACTCTTAAGGCCGGCGCCGCGGCTCACTAGGCTAATCCTCCGCCTTGCGGCGCCGGCACACCGGGTTCTAGTCCCGGTCGGGGCACCGGATTCTGTCCCAGTTGCCCCTCTTCCAAGCCAGCTCTCTGCTGTGGCCAGGGAGTGCAGTGGAGGATGGCCCAAGTGCTTGGGCCCTGCACCCCATGGGAGACCAGGATAAGTACCTGGCTCCTGCCATCGGATCGGCGCGGTGCGCTGGTTGCAGTGCACCGGCCACGGCGGCCATTGGAGGGTGAACCAATGGCAAAAGGAAGACCTTTCTCTCTGTCTCTCTCTCTCACTGTTCACTCCTGCCTGTCAAAAAAAAAAAAAAAAAAAAAAAAAAAAAAAAAGTTTAAAAAAAAAAAAAAGTTATTTCTACTCTTGAAACAAAACATCAAAGTCATCTGTTCTGCTTTGCTGTAACCTAATTTTTTTTTTCATTTTCATTGTGGAAGAGAAAAGTTTTCCCAAAGAATGACTTCTGCTTTAAAGATACATAGCCCTATTGCAAATGTGGCCTAATGAAATGAGCATGCAAGTCGATTTAAGTAAATGGTTTTTAATTTCTTTCAGTTTTGCTTTGAAAAAGATATTTTTAGTTTATTTCATGAAAAACTTCACTAAATTTGCTTTTCTGCAGTCTATGTATGTTTTGCTTTTTTGTTTGTTTGTTTATTTATTTGACAGGTAGATTTATAGACAGTGAGAGAGAGAGACAGAGAGAAATGTCTTTTTTTCGTTGGTTCACTTCCCAAATGGCCGATACTGCCAGCACTGCACCGATCTGAAGCCAGGAGCCAGGTGCTTCTCCTGGTCTCCCATAGGGTGCAGGGCCCAAGCACTTGGGCCATCCCCCACTGCACTCCTGGGCCACAGCAGTGAGCTGGACTGGAAGAGGAGCAGCCAGGACTAGAACCTGGCGCCCATGTGGGATGCTGGCCCCGCAGGTGAAGGATTAACCAAGTGAGCCATGGCACCGGCCCCATGCTTTGCTTTTTTATAAAAAAAGATTTATTTATTTATTTGAGCTGGTGCCACAGCTCACTTGGCTAATCCTCTGCCTATGGCGCCAGCACACAGGGTTCTAGTCCCAGTCGGAGTGCTGAATTCTGTCCCGGTTGCCCCTCTTCCAGGCCAGCTCTCTGCTGTGGCCCGGGAGTGCAGTGGAGGATGGCCCAAGTGCTTGGGCCCTTCACCCCATGGGAGACCAGGAGAAGCACCTGGCTCCTGGCTTTGGATCAGCGCGGTGCACCGACCGCAGTGGCCATTGGGGAGTGAACCAACGGCAAAGGAAGACCTTTCTCTCTGTCTCTCTCTCTCTCACTGTCCACTCTGCCAGTCCAAAAAAAAAAAAAAAAAAAAAAAAAGAATATTTATTTGAAAGGCAGAGTTAGAGAGAGAGGGAGAGACAGAGATGTTCTATCCACTGGTTTACTCCCCAAATGGCTGGGCTGAAGCCAGGAGCTGGAACTCCATCTAGGTTTCCCACATGGGTACAGGGGCCCAAGTACTTGGGCCATCTTCCGTTGCCTTCCCAGGTGCATCAGCAGGGAGCTGGATCAGAAGTGGAGCAGTCGGGACTTGGACTGTTGCTCATATGGGATGCCTGCCTCGCAGGCAGTGGCTTAACCCACGGTGCCCCAAGGCTGGCCCTGTTCATGCTTCTAACAAGAGTGCCTTCACAAGACCAGGAGTGTAAGGCTCCATGTCCAAGGAGACATGGCAGCTCCGAAGGACGTTCCGTGTATCTTTGCACGTGGTTACACCGTGCATTACTGTCCTCTGAGGTTCCTGAGGGTCTGAACGTTGGAGCAGGTGGTGGGAAACCTCAGGGACAGGCAGCAGCTGTCTCTGCCGGGGCACTGAGGGGTTTGGTGTCAGGTGTCAGAGGTAGTCCTGCCATCTCACCCCTGCCAGCTTGGACTTGTGCAGTCCGTGCAAAACAGATGAAGATGTTACCCGGCAGCCATGGCACATGACTGTTAGAGAAAGGAGACACCCTATGAGAAGCCAGGCACAGCCGAGGCTGGGTTACCCCTCCTGGCAGAGAAATGCCGCCGGAGGGAGCAGAATCGCTGTTGATGACAAGTGGGAATCTGGGCGTCTTAGTCCAGGTGAGGGCTGGGGCGGGACAGGGCAGCCTGGGCCTGCACATGGCCAAAGGGGACCTGGCAATCAGCAGCGAGGCCAGTAGTCTGTGGCTACTTAGGGCTGTAAGGAGTGAGAGACTGCTAACTCAGGGTGGAGAGAGGGCTTCTAATGCAGTATTGTGACTGACAAGCTGTTCTGTGTTCTTAAAAATTTATATGCTGTACCTGATAATAACCTGTGGTTTAAAGAGGAGCAATGCAGTCAGCAGCTATGTACTCACCACCTAGTAGGAGATGATTTATTTGAAAGGCAGAGTGGTAGAAAGAGGAGAACGAGAACATGAGAGCGAGAAAGCGAGAGAGAGAGAGAAGAGAGAGAGAAATAACTGTTCCGTCTCACCCACTTGTTTAGTCCCACATCCATGTTCATTGGTGTTACTCACAGTGACAACAGCCAGGGCTGGGCCAGGCTAACATTAGGAGCCTGGACCTCCCGCTGGGGCTCCCACGTGGGTGCAGGGGCCCAAGCACTTGGGCCATCTTCTGCCGCCTTCCCAGGTGCGTTTGAATCTGGATCAGAAGCAGAGCGGCTGGGATTCAAACTGGTGTGTCATTTTGGGATGTCGGCTTTGCAGGTGGCTGCTTAACTCTCTGTGCCACAACGCTGGCCATGTTACCACAAACTCAGACGCCTGCTGGGTGCCTCTCACTGATCATATCCCTCCTCTCTGAGCCACAGATTGTGTTGTGGTCAATGTTGTGTTTCCCCTGGCCTTTCTTTCATCTCCCACCTACATTCTGTACACCTAACAATGTATTGTTTTACCTATTAAAAAGGTTCATATAGGAGGACTCACTCTGTGTGTTCCTCTTTGTCTTGTTTCTTTCACCCATGCCTCTTAAAGACACATCCACACACTGGTGTCACTCATGGTCTATTCGCTTTCACTGCGGCAGAAAGGCCGGTCGTGTGGTTCCTGGTCTTGGGCTGTTCACAAATGTTCCCAGCAGGGGTCCTGGTGACATGCCAGTGTCCCTCGGTTCTGCACGGAGTGGAAGTGCTGGGTCATAGCTCCGGCGTGTTTAGTTTCAGGGGATAATACAGTGCTTTCTGGAATAGTCCTGCCAGTTTGACTCCTACCAGTGACAGGTGAGCGCTTTCCCATCATCCACCTTGGACCTGGGTTTGGGTGCTGGAGGGTGTGAAGTGGTAACTCCCCACGAGGCTTCCATTTGCGTGTCCTTGTTTACGAATGAGAGTGACTCCTCATGGTTTTTGGCGTGTTTATTGTTTTGGTCTTTTCCTTGTGATGTGCAAGGCTGCTTTGCCTGCTGAAGACACAGCCCTCCTCCGATCACACACTGCAGATACCTTCTCTCGGCCCCTGGCTTCTCCTTGTGTTCTCTCACCTGCAATCTAAAATTGATTCTCCTGTGCTGTCTTCTACAATTTTGGCTTCTCATTTTGGCTTCTTGTTGATAATTTTGGCTTCTACTTCCTTTGTGGACCTAAAATTAAGTGGATGGTATGAGGTAGACTATTCCAGTTTTTAGAAACGTGAATAGGGGCCAGTGCTGTGGCAAAGCATGTAAAGCCACCACCTGTGGTGCAGGCAGCCCATATGGGTGCTGGTTCAAGTCCTGGCTGCTCCACTTCTGATCCAGCTCTCTTCTGTGTCCTGGAAAAGCAGTAGAAGATGCCCCAAGTCCTTGGGCCCCTGCACCCGCGTGGGAGACCCAAAAGAGGCTCTTGGCTCCTGGCTTCAGATCAACGCAGCTCCAGATGTTGCAGCCATTTGGGGAGTGAACCAGTGGATGGAAGACCTCTCTTTCTGCTTCTCTGTAACTCTGCCTTTCAAATAAATAAATAAGTCTTTTAAAAACCCGTGACTAATCAATTATTGTACCTATATCCGTCCTTTCTCCATCTCTCTGCAATACCAGCTCTGTGAGCCTTGTGGGGTCCATTTCTGGATGTCATGTCTATCTCTGTGCTCTGGTGTCACCTGTCTTTGTGACTAGTAGTTTTATAATGAATCTTGTGTCTTGTGCATCTTCTTGGTTTTTCTCTGCCCTTGGCCTTTTCCTTTTAGATTAGTGACCTTGTTTGGCTTTATAAAAATCTCTGTAGGAATTTTGAGACTCTATGTCTCAGTCTAGGAAGAATTGGCATCCTTAGGAAACCTCTTTATAGAGATGTCCAACCCAAGGATATTTCCGAATCATCATATGTAGGTCTTATGTAATGTTTAAATGTTCTTCCTACATGTCTTGCTGTTTTGTGGGGGTATCTCCTATGTTTCATGCCATCTCTTTTTCTAATTTATTTTTTCTTCCTGACTGTTGCTAATATAAAGATAAGACTTCATGTTAATATGAGTATCCAGCAACCTTGCTGTACTCCTCTTAACTGTAGTATTTGACCTGTAGGTTACTTTGGGATGTACTTATTACTTAAGGACAGTTTTATTTGTTGCTTTACAATGTGTCTGTCTTTTAAAAAAGGGTTATTTATTTATTTGAAAGGCAAAGTGAGAGAGAGACAGACACACATACACGTATACACACGCAGGGAGGGAGGGAGGGAGGGAGGGAGGGAAGAAGGGGGAGAGAGAGAGAGAGCGAGAGCGAGCGAGCGAGCTTCCATTCATGGTTCCTTCTCCAAATGGCTGCATTAGCCAGGGCTGGGACAGGCCAAAGTGAGGAACTTGGGGCTCCATCTGGATCTCCCAAGTGACTGGCAGAGTCCCAGGCACTTGGGCCATCTTCCACTACTTTCCCAGGTGCGTCAGCAGGGAGCTGGATTGGAAGCAGAGCTTCTGGGATTCTAACTGGCTCTCTGATATGGGATGCCAGTGTGGTGGTGGCTTAACCTGCTGCACCACAATATTGGATCCTGTCTGTCTGCTTTTCTTGGCTTAATGTGCTAATGAGGGCTTTTAGAATAGTATCAGTCAGAAATGGTAATAACAGGTGTCTTTGTTTTTCATTTTAAAGAATGTTTTCCCATAGAGTATAATTGTTGCTTAAGTTTTGTGTAAACTTCCCTTTATCAGGTTCACTTCCTTGTTTTCTAAAGCACTAAAAGATCATGAATAAGATGTTCACTTTTTCTGAACGTTTTGTTTTCTGCTGTAAATAGTTTGGCTTCCTCAACTCCAAATGTAATACACTACATCTGCAGATTTTTCTGTTAAATGCCCATTCTGTTTTGTGGTTGCAGCATATTGCGTTCCTATATATTGCTGGGCTTGGTCTGTAGATGTTTTATTTAAGGTTGTTATTTAGGATCCCTGTGCATGAGACAGAGAAAGGGGTCATATTGGCTGTTTCTTTCTTTTTTTTTTTTTAATTTAATTTTTTTTTTTTATTTTTTGACAGGCAGAGTGGACAGTGAGAGAGAGACAGAGAGAAAGGTCTTCCCTTGCCGTTGGTTCACCCTCCAATGGCCTCCGCGGCTGGTGTGCTGTGGCCGGCGCACCGCGCTGATCCGATGGCAGGAGCCAGGTGCTTCTCCTGGTCTCCCATGGGGTGCAGGGCCCAAGCACCTGGGCCATCCTCCACTGCACTCCCTGGCCACAGCAGAGAGCTGGCCTGGAAGAGGGGCAACCGGGACAGAATCCGGCGCCCCGACCGGGACTAGAACCTGGTGTGCCGGCGCCGCTAGGCAGAGGATTAGCCTAGTGAGCTGCGGCGCCGGCTAAGGCTGTTTCTAATTCTGGTATCCACAGTAGGCAGGCTGGCCTTGTTAAACCAGGTGGGGCCATCCTCCTCCTTTTTCTGTCTGTCTGTCCCTTTGTCCCTTCGTTGCCTCTGACCTCCAACCCCAGCCACTATAACCTGTGTGTGTGTGCTGAGATGGTGGGTGCTGGATCCTTAAGCTTTTCTCCTTTGCAGTAAGTGCAGTGCCAAGCTTGGCCAGTAGAGGGCAATGGAGGGGCATGGCTGGAGGGAGGGTCTTTCTGGTGGTTCCGGTGTTTGTATTTTGCTGCTTCCACCTGGCACATGATGACAGCAGTGATGTGTGTGCGTGTGTGTGTGAGTGTGTGTGCATGTGTGTGTGCTTCTGTGGTATTCTGCCTCCACTGTGTGTATGTGTGTGTGTGTGATCCTGTGGTACTCTGCCTCCTGTGTGTGTGTGTGTGTGTGTGTGTGTGGTGTTTTGCCTCCTGTGTGTGTGTGTGTGTGCTCCTGTGGTGGTCCACCTCCACTGTGTGTGTGAGTGTGGTGTTCTGCCTCCTGTGTGTGTGTGTGTGCTCCTGGGTGGTCCTCCTCCATTGTGTGTGTGTGTGTGCTCCTGGGTGGTCCTCCTCCATTGTGTGTGTGTGTGTGTGCTCCTGTGGTGGTCCACCTCCATTGTGTGTGTGTGTGTGCTCCTGGGTGGTCCTCCTCTATTGTGTGTGTGTGTGTGTGTGTGTGTGCTCCTGTGGTGGTCCTCCTCCATTGTGTGTGTGTGTGTGTGCTCCTGGGTGGTCCTCCTCTATTGTGTGTGTGTGTGTGCTCCTGTGGTGGTCCACCTCCATTGTGTGTGTGTGTGTGTGTGTGTGCTCCTGGGTGGTCCTCCTCCATTGTGTGTGTGTGTGTGTGTGCTCCTGGGTGGTCCTCCTCCATTGTGTGTGTGTGTGTGTGCTCCTGTGGTACTCTGCCTCTGCTGTGTGTGTGTGTGTGTGAGTGTGTGTGCTGGATTGGAAGTGGAGTCGCCAGGACTTGAACCAGCGCTCTGACAGCACTCTGACAGCACAATGAGACAGGTGTCCCAAGTGGTGGTTCAGTCTGTTGCGCCACAATGCCTGCCTCTGTTTTCCAGTTTTTAAGTTTAACATAAAGGTTGTTTGTTTTTCAAAACTGAGAGGAAGGTACAGAAATTTCCCATTAACCACCTGACCCCATATATCATAGCCTCCATCACTACCAAATCCCTGGAAGGTTTTAATAATATATGATTATTTCTTGTTTAAAATATTTAGTGGTGTCCTCTCTTTGTTCTTAATATTTTTCCTTTGTGTTTTCTCTTATTGTTTCCCCTTGATTCACCTTGGTCATAGACGGTATTTTTTTTCTTTTGGCTCATTGTTTCTTTTCCTTAATCTTTTTTGACTAATATTTGTTTATTTATTTGAAAGACACAGTGGCAGAGAGATAAGGAGAGACAGAAAGAGAGAAAGATCTTCCACTTTCTGGTTCACTCCCAAATGGCTGCAACACTGGGATATGGGCCGAAGACAGGAGACTGGAACTCCGTCTGGGCCTCTTCCTGGGGTGGCAGTGGGTGGGAAGCAGAGCAGCTGGGACTTGAACTGGTGCTCTGATGGGATGCTGGTGTCCAGTTGGTGGTTTAACCTGCTGTGCCTCAACGCTGGCCCAGATGTGGCTGTTTTACCTGGTGTCTTATCCACTAGGCCAAGTGCTTGCCCTGCCAATCTTTAGTATTGGTTACAAACAGTCTGATGTTTGTTGCTGATATGAGTTATTTTACTCCAGTGTGCAAGAAACAGTTCATTTGTCTGTTTTTACTTGAAATATTTAAGGGCAGCACTCCTGCCGGCACACTTGGAAGACTGTGAGATTACTCTGCTTACTAAGTAAATTGCGTGTTGCTTAGGGCCCCTCGGCCTGCTGGCCTTCTGTTACACAGAGTGTGAGGAAACGTGTGCGCTCTTGTCCACGTTCTGATCCTAATACAAATCCAGTTTTGAAATCAGTCAAGAATTATTTGATCAGGAAGTCTTAGGAGTTGTCACCCCCGTGAAAACCTTGTCTCCGAGAGCCTTCCCCCCCCCCCACTGGCCCACCTGCAGACCCCCGCTGGGGATGAGTGGCAGTACCCCACCAAGGAGGGGGCCAAGAACTTGGCTCCAGGCCCACAGCACCCTGCCGGCGTTGCTGGCTTCGGCACTATAGCTACAGCTTTTGGGGTAGGAATGTGGCAGTCAAACTAGTGAAGAAGTGCTTCAGAAAAAGTAACCATGACTTGTCCTCAGAAACCGTGATATAAAACTACAGCGCCAACATAAATCTAATGCATTCTGCATCTCTAGAACCTGGTTTCATGTTTGTACAGGGCTCTTGGTCCATCACCCACCAGCATTTTCTGCATCTGTATGAGTCCTTTTATTAGGCTATGAAAATGGCTCTTTTGGCCATAAGTCACACAAAGTTGTGAGGATTAGGAAAGTAGTTCCTTCAACCATTGGTCTGACGGTATACTCACCAGCACAGTGAGTATAGTGGAATTAAAAATGTAAATTCCTCACTTCTTTTAAAAGTATTTAATTTAGGGGCCAGCACCGTGGCTCACTTGGCTAATCCTCCGCCTTCGGCGCCAGAATCCCATATGGACGCCAGGTTCTAGTCCCAGTTGCTCCTCTTCCAGTCCAGCTCTCTGCTGTGGTTCGGGAAGGCAGTGGAGGATGGCCCAAGTGCTTGGGTGCCTGCACCCGCGTGGGAGAACAGGAAGAAGCACCTGGCTCCTGGCTTCGGATCGGCATAGCTCCGGCCATAGAGGCCATTTGGGGGGTGAACCAACAGAAGGCAGACCTTTCTCTCTGTCTCTCCCTCTCACTGTCTGTAACTCTACCTATCAAATAAATAAATAAAAAAATCTTTAAACAATGTTTAATTTATATTTATTTGGAAGACAGAGAAAGAGACACACACATGCACACACACACACATACAGAGCTCCCATCTGCTCTGAGGCTGGGCCAGTCAGCAGCCAAGAGCTAGGAGCTAAGCCCAGGCCTCCCATGTGGGTGACAGGGACCCAAACATGTGAGCCATCACCGGTTGCCCTCTACGTGTGCATCAGCAGGAAGCTGGAATTGAGAACGGAGCCGAGCCTTGAACTCAGGCACTCTGTTATGGTGTGTGAGCGTTCCAAGTGGTGTCTTAGCTGCTGTGCCAAATGCCCACTCCAGTCTCTCACTCTAAACTGGACACTTTTGCTCCTGAATTAAAATACCAGACAGCAGACAGAGCAGTGATCAGAACTTAGGAGCACTGTTTCTTTGAAGATTTAACAGAAGCAGGCACTGCCCTAAGTCCAGTGAGTACTGTGCTGCGTATGTGGGTTCCATTCTTTCAATAAAATACCCGACACTGGGCACTTTAAAAAGAAAAGAGGTTTATTTAGCACATAGTTCTGGAGATTCCGCAGCATGGTGCTGGCCTCTCTGGGCCCCGGGTGACGGTTGCATGTGATGGAGTCACAGTGCCAGGAGCGTGTGCAGAAGAGATAGAAGGGACAGAGAGGGGGCTTCCATTCACTGGTTCACTCCCTAAAAGGCTGCAATGGCTGGGGCTGGGTCAGGCCAAAACCAGGAACCAAGAGCTTCTTCCAGGTCTCCCACGAGGGGCAGGGGCCCAAGCACTGGGGCACCTTCCGCTGCTTTCCCAGGCGCATTAGCAGGGAGTGGAGCATCTGGGACTCGAACCAGTGCCTATATGGGATTGCCAGCATTGCAGGTGGCAGCTTAACCCATTAGCTACAACACCGCCTCTGAAGCCATTTTTTCTAATCATTATAAGCCCAGGCTCCACTTGCCAGGTGGTGCACCTGTCCTGTCCCCTCTGCTTGTGGACAGTTGTCTTCCACGGCTGCTCTGCTTTGGTGGCCGTCACTGCTGCCAGCAGCCGTTCTGCCGGCTCTGGACAGCGTGGGGTCACCTGTGCCCTTTAGCTGTGCCTGTCATTCTGTGCCTGTTTAGATCCGCAGGCTTGGCGGCCGCTCCCCGGCAGGAGTCACACACACGAGGCTTTCCCGTCCGTGTCACACGGTGGTGGACGTGACATTCCTGGCGACCTTGCTGCGCTTCCCCAGCTCTGGGCTGTCAGCCACTGGCTTTCCTCACACCTCAAAGCACAAGGCTTAGCTCCCACGTGGGTTCTCAGGAGGTGAAATCGCCCGTGCACGTTGCGCACGCTGAAGGGCCGGCTGCCGTTGGAGGCTCCCGCGCTCCCTCCGTCTGCCTTTGTGGGGAAGCGTCCTGTTGCGTGCCGGCCGGGCTGTCTGCTCCCAGTCATGACCACAGAGCCCACGCCTAGTTCCACCTGCTGACCGACTGCTCATCTTTCACTTCACTCATGCCGTCACGAACCCTGGGGCTTGCGGGGCCTGGGGATTCTGTGGGTTCTCCTTCCTGGACACGGAAACTCACCTGAACTTCCTCGCTCCCTAGCTCTGGCAGAATCGCTCCCTGAGTCTCTTGTTGCTGTCCCCTGACCCTGGTGTGCGTGTGCGTGCGTGTGTGCGTGTGTGCGTGCGTGCGTGCGTGTGTGTGCGTGTGTGTGAGAGTGTGTGTGCGTGTGTGTGAGTGTGTGAGTGTGCGTGTGTGTGTGCGTGTGTGTGTGTGCGTGCGCGTGTGTGCGTGCGTGTGCGTGAGTGTGTGTGCGTGTGTGTGTGCGTGTGTGCGTGCGTGTGTGTGTGCGTGTGTGTGTGTGTGTGCCGTCAGGACCATCACCCTGGTCTCCAGTAGCTTCTACATCATCATTCCACGGCCCGTGTGTCAGCAGCGTCGCCCGTGCAGCAGTTTATAAGTAACTGTCATTTTCATCATATTTCTGAGGACAATTTTTTTATTTTTTTTTTATTTTTTGACAGGCAGAGTGGACAGAGAGAGAGACAGAGAGAAAGGTCTTCCTTTGCCGTTGGTTCACCCCCCAATGGCCGCCGCGGCTGGCACACCGCGCTGATCGGATGGCAGGAGCCAGGTGCTTCTCCTGGTCTCCCATGGGGTGCAGGGCCCAAGGACTTGGGCCATCCTCCACTGCACTCCCGGGCCACAGCAGAGAGCTGGCCTGGAAGAGGGGCAACCGGGACAGAATCCGGCGCCCCAACCGGGACTAGAACCCGGGGTGCCGGCGCCGCGAGGCGGAGGATTAGCCTAGTGAGCCGCAGCGCCGGCCCTCTGAGGACAATTTTTCCAAAAACCGGGTACCATGCGCCTGACCTGGGGACGTCATTAGGTGAACGTCTTCCGCGGGCACCTCTGCGACACGCGTGTCGTCCAGGCCCCTTTTCCTGGGCGTCACCACATCGCCACTGTGTTTCCTGTGCTGCAGACCTGGCCTTCTGGAGAAGCTTCCTGAAACGGGCGCTGCCGGCGCTGAGTGTCCCGTCCTCAGCCGCTGGCGCGACGGCGACATCGCCAAACCCCTTCCAGTGCCGCCCTTCCGGTGTTCCCAGACAGAGCTGTGAGTTTTGTGACCGTTGTCACAGCATTTAATACAGACTCACTGACGAGAAAGTCCACAGACGACCAGACCATCATCCTAACGCCTCGCCTGGAACGCTGAACCCCCGAGACCAGAGCAGCCCTGACCGCTGTGGCCTCGCCATGCTCGCCCACTGGCTGGGAGGACACAGATGGGGTGGTGGGGGGCATGGCGAGTGGCAGTGTTTGGATTTCCTTTTTCGGAGTGTGGGGAGGGAGTGGAGTGGAGGAAACCTTGCACATCCATTAGGGCAGCTAGCCCCCTCTTACATGGCTTTTGTCATTTAAAACATTTTTTTAAAAAAACTTCTTTATTTGAGAGGCAGAGAAGCGGAGAGCCATCAAGTGAGCTCTCATCTGCTGGTTCACTCCTCAAATGACTGATGTTGTCCAGAACAGGGTTGGGCCAAAGCTGGGAGCCAGGAAGTCTCATGGTGGTGGCAGGAACCTAACGACTGGAGCCTCCCAGGGTCTGCATTAGCAGGAAGCTGGAGTCAGGAGCCGGAGCTGGGAATCAAACCCAGGCACCATGATGTGGGGTATGCGTGTCTTAGCTGATGTCTTAACCACTAGGTTAAGAGTGTTTAGCTCCTGTGTAATATTTTAACAAGGCCAAGAAAGTGTGGGTTCTTGGAATCAATGAGAATTTCTTCTTTTTTTTTTTTTTAAAGGTTTTATTTCTTTATTTATTTACAGAGAAGGAGGAAAAGAGAGAACAAGAGAGAATGAGAGAGAGATCTATCTGCAGGTTCACTCCCCAGATGGCTGCAAGGGCCAGCACTGGGTCAGGCTGAAGGCAGAAGTTGGGAGCTTCATCCAAGTCTCCCATCTGGGTGTAGGGGGCCAAGCACTTGGGCCATCCCCTGCTGCTTTTCCCAAGCCATTAGCAGAGAGCTGGATTGGAAGTGGAGCAGCTGGGACTGGCACTGCAGGCAGAGGCTTAACCTGCTATGCCACAACACTGGCCTCTCAGTGAATATTTCTGATATCAAAGTTCTGTGTTTACCCATGATGCAATATTCTCTTCAACTAAGATTTGATCTAGTTTCCAAAAAAATACATTCAGCATAAAAGAATGAAATTAATTGCTGAGAGACTTGAGGCGATGGGTAGGAAAATAATAAAGTTTTGGATAAGATTAGGGCATATGAATATGTAACGTTTTCTCTCCACTCCCTGTGGCCTTTATGTGGTTTTATGCTTCTTAACTAAGCAATGGCATGACTAAGTTGATTTGGGTATTGTCCTCTTCAAGCTGGGACAAACTGTTACTCAGTGAGTCTTTTCACTTAATTTTATCTATTTATTTTTGAAGATTTATTTATCTGACAGAGAAGGAGAGACAGAGAGAAAGAGATCGTCCATCTGCTGTTTCACTTCCCAAGTGGCTGCCATAACCGGAGCGATGCCAGACTGAAGCCAACAGCCTGGAATTCCATGTGGGTCTCCCACTGGGTGACAGGGGCCCAGGCACTTGAGACATCACTCCAGGCTCATTGGCAGGGAGGCAGATTGGAAGCCAAGTAGAAGGGTCTAGAACCCACACTGGATTTCGGATGCTGCTGTCTTAAGTGGCGGTTTAACCCACCGTGCCACAATGAGTCTTTCTGGAACACTGTTGAAATTGCATCATGGCCTTGATGACAAAGATTGGCAGTAATAATGTGGTTGGGGGAATATCTTCTTTGTTTTAATTATAAAATGTTAAGCCCTTGGGGGCTGTTGACTGCCATGCTCCTGGAGGGCTGGTTAGGGCTGGACCCACCTGGTGAAGGCCCGGCCTTACCTGGGTGGGGTGGGGAGGGAGCTTCAGTGAGTTTGCTCCCAGGTCCCAGCATGCTCTGCAGTTGTTTCCATTGTGCCAACATAAGCCCTGCTCTAGGTCCTGCATGGTCCTGTGGCCTGAGATGAACGCGAGTCCTTAGCAGCTACGTGCTAACGGTAGGGAGAGTCCGGTGGTCTCCGTCTCGGCATCGGAGCCCAAATCTGTAGGATGTGGAGCTCCTGGAAAAGCCGTTTGCTTTCGTATGTTGGGTCTTGGGTATGTGTGTGCTGGTCTTGCTGGATTCCTGAGCAAACAGCAAGGGTGTGTGTGAGTGTGTCTGTGTGTTCTCACTCCACAGGCACGAAGAAAATATGTAAAACCGAATGTGAAGTTCACAGCTAGATGCCTTAACTCAGGGTTAATCACCTCTGACAAAACAAACTAGGATAACCTTCTGTTTTAGCTCCTAGTCTAATGACTAGTTAATAAAATAAGATCAACTTGAGTAGTTTTATGGGCTCACAAGTGTATAGTGCATTAAACATTCTTTTTCTCTGCTTCCAGGATTTCGACTCTTTCTTCTCTGCCAAAGAAGAGAATATTATTTACTCCTTCCTTGGCTTGGCTCCCCCTCCAAGCTCAAAGGTAAGCTTGCACACCTTATCATCATGCAGGTTATAATAAATGAAGGTAGAAAGCAGCCTGCAAGGTTGCTCAGTAAATGGTAGTCTTACAGACGAACATTGTGTGGGTGTTGGGTTTAGCAGTTTAGACACCACTTGGGACGCCTGCAGCCGTATTGGAGATCCTCGCTTGGAGTCCCGGCTCCCTCCTAATTCCAGCTTCCTGTGAATGCACTCTGTGGGAGGCAGCAGAAAGTGTCTCAAGTAATTGGGCCCTGCCACTCATATGGGAGACCCAGATGGAGTTCTTGGATCCCGGCTTCAGCCTGGCCCAGCTATAGCCTTTGCAGGAATTTGGGGAGTGAACCAGTGACTGGAATCTCTGACTTTTTTTTTTTAAAAAAAGGATAAACATGATTTAACAAAATTTATGGGATGCTTCACAAATTTGCATTCCATCCTTATGTAAGAACTTCACTCTATTGGCCTGATTTTAGTAGGGTCCTGCTGAAGTGAGCACAGACATGGTTTCTTATACCAGAAACATTCTTATGCCCAGGCATAATGCAGTTTTTTTCCTTTTATTCAAAAAAATCCAAAAACTATGTTTTTCCTAATGTTGCTATGTTTTCATCTTTTTATAGTAAATTTTATAAGACATATGAGATATCATTGCCTTCAATAATCTTAAATACATCAATTAAAAAGGTAAAAATATGAGCTCCCAGTTTGTGTTTATAAAATTGTTTCGTTATGAATTGACTTCTCATATACTTTGTGTTGGTTATTTTCGTGCATAATGGGATATGCCATTATGTTTATTATTTTATTTAAAATGAGTTGAACTTTGCTCTTTAGTCTGATAAAAAGGGAAAAAGCATCTAGACTCAAGAATAAGATAGATTTCCTCCAGCTTCTCCACGCCGTGTTTCTCACATTTGATTGTGTCTGATTAAATAGAGGACGATGCTAACAAAGCCAGTATTAGGAATTTGGATGTTGAATGCAGATCACGTGCTTCATTCTATAATGGCCATGCATTCCTTACCTTGATCAAGAATCTCATGCATGACTGTCAGTTGACACAGACAAGTACACACTGTTTAATTCATTTATTTTTTAACTAAAAGAAGATTTGTTTATTTACTTGAAAGAATTAGCCAGAGATTTTCTGTCCATTGATTCACTCCCCGAATGGCCACAGTGGCCAGGGGCTGGGTCAGGCTGAAGCCAGGAGTCAGAGCTTCATCCGGCTCTCCCACGTGGGTGGCAGGGGTACAGGAAAACTTCTGCTGCGTTGCCAGGTGCATTAGGAGGTAGCTGGATGGGAAGTGGAGCAGCAGGGACTTGAATCAGTGCCCATATGGGATGTTGGCATCACAAGCAGCGACTTAACCCACTGTGCCACAACACTGGCTCCAAATTCATTTAGTTTTTAATTAACTTGTCTGTTTGCACTTAGATTCATTTCAAGAGAGATTTGTCATGACTGGGTCCCAGTTAATTCTCACTACAGGAGAAGTGCTTCAAATTCTGCACCTTATAGAAACTGTTGAGGAGTGCGGATATACTTTCATAGGTTAGAACTTGCAGACATTTAAGATTTCTTGTGATTAGATGATTAAACACACACATCTTTGAGCTAATTCCTTCTCCAAATAACAATATGTAGAATTTGCATTGGGATAAGGGGAGGAAAATTGTCCCTTTTTATTGAATTGCCTTGCTGATATGGTCAACTTATCTGCAGTATGCCACATGACATTATTAACAGTTTAAAATGTGCTAAGTGCTATTATATATCACTTATAAGATGTAGTTAACTGAGTCACATTAGCTTAGATATTACGTTTGAGAGATGGTGCCTTAGAGTCTGGTGGGGACCCTCACTCACCCACATGCAGAGAGAAGAAGGAGGATCAGGCAGAGGGGAGAGAAAATACAAGGTTTCGGAGACAGGAAGGGGCTGGGCAGGTTTGTAGGACTCCCACAAAGTCCATGTTGCTGGAGTGAGGACAAGAGGCACTGTGGAAGGTGGGCACCTCATGGGCCATGACAGTACTGTGGATTCTAATTTAGGTGCAGTGGAGACAATGAAAGAGTTTTAGGAAGAAGAGTGGTCTTTTTTTCTCCCTTCTTTAAAATGAAAATGCTGTCTGGCATTGTGGCATAGTGGGTTAAGCCACTGCCTGCTATGCTGGCATCCCATATGGACTCCGGGTCATGTCTTGGCTGCTCCACTTCTGATCCAGCTCCCTGCTAATGGTCTGGGAAAAGTAGTGGAAGATGGCCCGAATGTTTGGGCCCCTGCCACCTGTGTGGGAAACTTGGATGAAACTCCTGGCTTTGTCCTGGCTCAGCCTTGCCTGTTGGGACCATCTGGGGAGTGAACCAGCAGATAGAAGATCTCTCTCTCTCTCCATCTCTCCTTCTCTCTCTGTAGTTCTTACTTTCAAATAAACAAATAAATCTTAAAGAAAATGGCTACTGTGAGATGAGTGGATGAAAACTATTGTGATACAGATAAGACGTCATAGTAGCTTGGACAGGGTGGTGGGATAGGACAGGAGAGGAGCTGGTGACTCAAGGGTCTACTCTGGAGGAAGAATTGCTAAGATGTGTGTTGTGGTGGGAGCAAGAGGCGCGGAGTCACCACACAGACCCCAGGAGTCAGGTGAAAGCCAGCCAGAGGCAAGCAGCCAGCAGACTCATTTATTTCAGTTGCGACAGCAGCTTATATAGCCAAGGCAGCCAATCTGGTCAAGGGGCAGTCTATGCCCTAACCAATCACAGCCTGTTGCCAGGCAGTTTCCGAAGACATCCAATCACAGCCTGTTGCCAGGCAGTTTCTGTTGCCAGCAGCCATCTTGGCATGGACTTCTCATTCCACCATGGATGTGCTAATGGGTTGAATGTAGGGGAGAGGTAGAATGGATCCTTCTAGAAATGTGTGGCACTTTGCTCCAAGGAAGGCCCATGTGACAGGGGTATTAAGTTTGAATGAGACATGTGAGCGCGACCGCGAGGTAGGCATCTGCATGTTGATGTGCATGAGTGGGGACGGAGTGGAAGTCAGAAGCAGAGGAAACTAAGGGAGGAGGCCAGCAGGGGTGGGGTGCAAGCTTCAGGATTCAAGTTGGGTAGAAGAGGAAGAGAAGCAGGCAGAGACGGCTGAGATGGAAGAATCTGTGAGACCAGAAGCATATGGAGTTAAGGAATCCCCGGAGCTGTATTTTCCCATGGAACGGGGTGAGGTTGGTCACATCGAATGCTGCTGAGACACAGAGACAGGTGGGTCAGAAAGTGACCGTCGCCTTGGACAACGTGGAGGTCATCGATGACCATGACAAGGGAAGTGTCAGAGCGGTGGTGGGGACAGCGCTCTGAGGAGGACAGGTAGTAAGCAGCAGAGACTGTGCACAGACAAGCACAAGTGTCCCACGAAGGGGGAGGGAGCTTGCACGCATCCTTGTTTCAGATGTGCCCCGCCTCTTCCCTGCCATTGGGAATTTGGCAGAATTTGGTTTTAGCAGAGTTACTTTTTTTTTTTTTTTATAATTATAATTAACCTTGCAGTGATCATCACCAGGAAATAGTGTTCTTTCTTTTGGAATATTTCTTTAGGATTAATTCCAAGTAGCTTTTAAAATTATTAATTAATTAGTTAATTTGAGAGACAAAAAGAAAAAGATGGGACAGGTAGACGGAGGGAGCAGTTCACTCCCCAAGTGACTGCAATGGCTGGGGCTGGTCTGGGGCTGGCCTGGGGCCGGAGCTGGGAGCTGGGAGCTCAATTAGGGTCTTCCGTTTGGGAGGAAGGAACCCAGTCACTTGAGCCGTCAGCTGCTGCCTCTCACAGTCTGCATTAGCAGGAAGCTGGAGTTAGGAGCTAGAGTCAGGTGCTGAACCAAGTACTCCAGTGTGGGATGCAGGTGTCTTAACTGCTAGGCTCAATGTCCACCCCGTGAGACAAAAAGTGCAAAAACATTTGGATGGGTTTGAAATGTGCACCGAATTGCTGTCCGAGAGGCTTGTGACGTTTGTCCTGCGGTAGCACCGCTGACTGGCTGCACTGTGTTTCCCAGAGGTGAGCACGTTTAATCTCCTTGATCTTGGGATCATTAGATCCTATTTCACGTGTTTGCTTCTCATTCTGTTGTAGTATGGATTAGGAAACTTTGGAATATGAATTTCTTTTTTTTTTTTTTTTTTTTTTGACAGGCAGAGTTAGATAGTGAGAGAGAGAGACAGAGAGAAAGGTCTTCCTTTTCCGTTGGTTCACCCCCCAAATGGCTGCCACGGCTGGCGCGCTGTGCCGATCTGAAGTCAGGAGCCAGGTGCTTCTCCTGGTCTCCCATGGGGCGCAGGGCCCAAGCACTTGGGCCATCCTCCACTGCACTCCCGGGCCACAGCAGAGAGCTAGACAGGAAGAGGAGCAACTGGGACAGAATCCGGCGCACCAACCGGGACTAGAACCCGGGGTGCCGGCGCCACAGGCGGAGGATTAGCCTAGTGAGCCGCGGCACCGGCTTGGGGTATAAATTTTTGTGTTAAGTGTATCTTTGTAACCTAATGTGCGTCAGCAGGGAGCTGATTCAGAAGCAGAGCTGCTGGGACTTGAACTGGCACTCCAACATAGGCTGCCAGCCTCACAGGGGGCAGCTTAACCCTCTGTGCCACAACACTGGCGCCATTTTTTTGGGGTGAGAATGCTTAAAATCTTATTGTCAAAATGGAATGCATTGTAATTTACCATGCCCACATGTTGCATAATACATCTCCTGAACTTATCCCTCCTATCTATCTGACAGTGCCTAGTCTCATTTCTCTATGAAGATTATCTCAAGATCTAGATATCTAATTTATATAAAATTAATGTATATATAGTATTGGAAGGTTCAGATAATCTTACAAGGATTCTACAGAACAGTGGGCCCTGCACCAATGTGGCATGTCAGACAGGGCCTCGTCTCCCCTGCTCCCTCTGACAGTGCGCATGAGTCTGGGGTCCCAGTGGGACGTTACTGCGCTATACGGGTTCAGGTGCTCTGCTCTCACCCCTCCGGCTGCCAGAGTTGCTGTGGTGATGCCGATGGCGGTCTGTCTCCAAGCCTTTCGGTGTGCTCTGGGGATTCCAGCACCTGTTTGTTTTCAAGCTGTGGGAGAAGGGCACTGGGAAAGCAGGCCTTCGCCTCCCTGTTTGTGCTGGGCTTTTGTGGGCCTGAGAACCTGGGGCGTTGTGTTCTGGGGCCATGTATGGGCATTCGTTTTTCTTTAGATTGTATATTATCACTTCTTTTTGGAGTTTTTATTGTTTGAATGTTGGACCTTGTGAACTAACTCTCTAGTTTTCTTATCTTTTCTCTCCTATTTTCCATTTTTTTTCCTGTTTCTACTTTCTGGAATATTTCCTCAACTTTCTACTGTGTCTTCCTTCTGTTGCTATTTGTGTTTATTTGCTTGTTTTCCTATCATATCCATATTTCCTTTTATTTATTCATTTGTTTGAGAGGTAGAGTTACAGAGAGAGGGAGAGAGAGAGAGAGAGAGAGAGAAGGAGAGACAGAAAAGTCTTCCATCCACTGGTTCACTCCCCAAATGGCCTCAATGGCCAACTGAGCTGATCTGAAGCCAGGAGCCAGGAGCTTCCTCCCGGTCTCCCACGTGGGTACAGGGGCCCAAGTATCTGGGCCATCCTTTACTGCTTCCCCAGGCCATAAGTAGGGAGCTGGATCATAAGAGGAACAGCTAGGACATGAACCAGCACCCATATGGGGTGCCGGCGCCACAGGTAGCCATAGTGCCAGGCCCCTATCTGTATTTCTTTCTTTATTTTATTTTATTTATTTACTTTTTAAAGATTTATTTTATTTATTTATTTGAAAGACAGAGTTACAGAGAGAGATAGAGATAGAGAGAAAGGTCTTCCATCCATTGATTCACCCACGAGATGGCCACAACGGCCGGAGCTGTGCCAATCTGAAGCCAGGAGTTTCTTCTGGGTCTTGCACGTGGGTGCAGGGGCCCAAGGACTTGGGCCATCTTCTACTGCTTCCTCAGGTCATAGCAAAGAGCTGGATCGGAAGAGGGGCAGCCAGGACTAGAACCAGCGCCCATATAGGATGCCGGCACTTCAGGCCAGGGCTTTAACCCTCTGCACCACAGCATCGGACCCCCAGTCTGTATTTCTTAAGAGCTCTTTTTTATTTGTTTTCTCTGGATGTTCCCTTAGCAAATAGTTTCCTGTCCTTGTTATATTCATTCATTATTTTTCTTGACTCTCAGTTTATTAAATATAGTTTAAAAACATTTTCTTTAGTTCTCTGTTTAAGTACCCCTTTTCTCTGTCTTCATTTTTTTTTTTTTGACAGGTAGAGTTAGACAGTGAGAGAGAGAGAGACAGAGAGACAGAGAGAAAGGTCTTCCTTCTGTTGGTTCACCCCCAAATGGCCGCTCTGGCCAGCGCGCTGTGCCGATCCGAAGCCAGGAGCCAGGTGCTTCCTCCTGGTCTCCCATGCGGGTGCAGGGGCCCAAGCACTTGGGCCATCCTCCACTGCCCTCCCGGGCCACAGCAGAGAGCTGGACTGGAAGAGGAGCAACCGGGACAGAATCTGGTGTCCCAACCGGGACTAGAACCCTGGGGTGCCAGCGCCAAAGGCGGAGGATTAGCCTAGTGAGCTGCAGTGCCAGCCTGTCTTCATTTTTATGTAAGATTTTTTTCTCAGATATCTGGTGACCCTTGACTATTTGGATTTAAGACAAGGTGCTAAAGTTGTTGGCAAGCTGTATGTGGTAGCTTCATTGTAGGGAAATGTCAAGATGAAATATAGGCTTTTTAAGGGGGTCCTAGACTGTGGGATTTTTCTGTTGCTTTAGGCGAGGTTCCGAAGAGAGGAATCCTCCATCTTCTGAGCTGGTGATGATGACAGTGGTGGTGGAGGTAGTGGTGGTGGTGGTGATGAGGATGGTTGTAGCTATGGTGCTGCTGATGGTGGTGGTGATAGTGATGGTGGTGGTTTTGGTGGTGTAGACAGTGCTGGTGGTGATGTGGTAATGATGGTGGTGTAGGCAGTGCTGGTGGTGATGGTGGTGGTGATGGTGGTGTAGACAGTGCTGGTGGTGATGGTGGTGGTGATGGTGGTGTAGACAGTGCTGGTGGTGATGGTGGTGATGAGGGTGGTATAGACAGTGCTGGTGGTGATGTGGTAATGATGGTGGTGTAGGCAGTGCTGGTGGTGATGGTGGTGGTGTAGACAGTGCTGGTGGTGGTGGTGGTGATGAGGGTGGTGTAGACAGTGCTGGTGGTGATGGTGGTGGTGATGGTGGTGTAGACAGTGCTGGTGGTGATGGTGGTGGTGTAGACAGTGCTGGTGGTGATGGTGGTGATGAGGGTGGTGTAGGCAGTGCTGGTGGTGATGGTGGTGGTGATGGTGGTGTAGACAGTGCTGGTGGTGATGGTGGTGGTGATGGTGGTGTAGACAGTGCTGGTGGTGATGGTGGTGATGAGGGTGGTGTAGACAGTGCTGGTGGTGATGTGGTAATGATGGTGGTGTAGGCAGTGCTGGTGGTGATGGTGGTGGTGTAGACAGTGCTGGTGGTGATGGTGGTGATGAGGGTGGTGTAGACAGTGCTGGTGGTGATGGTGGTGATGAGGGTGGTGTAGGCAGTGCTGGTGGTGATGGTGGTGATGAGGGTGGTGTAGACAGTGCTGGTGGTGATGGTGGTGATGAGGGTGGTGTAGACAGTGCTGGTGGTGATGGTGGTGATGAGGGTGGTGTAGACAGTGCTGGTGGTGATGGTGGTGGTGTAGACAGTGCTGGTGGTGATGGTGGTGATGAGGGTGGTGTAGACAGTGCTGGTGGTGATGGTGGTGATGAGGGTGGTGTAGACAGTGCTGGTGGTGATGGTGGTGATGAGGGTGGTGTAGGCAGTGCTGGTGGTGATGGTGGTGATGAGGGTGGTGTAGACAGTGCTGGTGGTGATGAGGGTGGTGTAGACAGTGCTGGTGGTGATGGTGGTGGTGATGGTGGTGTAGACAGTGCTGGTGGTGATGGTGGTGGTGTAGACAGTGCTGGTGGTGATGGTGGTGATGAGGGTGGTGTAGGCAGTGCTGGTGGTGATGGTGGTGATGAGGGTGGTGTAGGCAGTGATGGTGGTGATGGTGGTGGTGATGGTGGTGTAGACAGTGCTGGTGGTGATGGTGGTGGTGATGGTGGTGTAGACAGTGCTGGTGGTGATGGTGGTGGTGATGGTGGTGTAGACAGTGCTGGTGGTGATGGTGGTGGTGTAGACAGTGCTGGTGGTGATGGTGGTGATGAGGGTGGTGTAGGCAGTGCTGGTGGTGATGGTGGTGGTGATGGTGGTGTAGACAGTGCTGGTGGTGATGGTGGTGGTGATGGTGGTGTAGACAGTGCTGGTGGTGATGGTGGTGATGAGAGTGGTGTAGACAGTGCTGGTGGTGATGGTGGTGATGGTGGTGTAGACAGTGCTGGTGGTGCTGGTGGTGATGGTGGTGGTGTAGACAGTGCTGGTGGTGATGGTGGTGATGAGGGTGGTGTAGGCAGTGCTGGTGGTGATGGTGGTGATGAGGGTGGTGTAGGCAGTGATGGTGGTGATGGTGGTGATGATGGTGGTGTAGACAGTGCTGGTGGTGATGGTGGTGATGAGGGTGGTGTAGGCAGTGCTGGTGGTGATGGTGATGATGGTGGTGTAGGCAGTGCTGGTGGTGATGGTGATGAGGGTGGTGTAGACAGTGCTGGTGGTGGTGGTGGTGATGAGGGTGGTGTAGACAGTGCTGGTGGTGATGGTGGTGGTTTTGGTGGTGTAGACAGTGCTGGTGGTGATGGTGATGAGGGTGGTGTAGACAGTGCTGGTGGTGGTGGTGGTGATGAGGGTGGTGTAGACAGTGCTGGTGGTGATGGTGGTGATGGTGGTGAGGAGGGTGGTGTAGACAGTGCTGGTGGTGGTGGTGGTGAGGAGGGTGGTGTAGACAGTGCTGGTGGTGATGGTGGTGATGATGGTAGTGTAGACAGTGCTGGTGGTGATGGTGGTGATGAGGGTGGTGTAGGCAGTGCTGGTGGTGATGGTGGTGATGAGGGTGGTGTAGGCAGTGCTGGTGGTGATGGTGGTGGTGATGGTGGTGTAGACAGTGCTGGTGGTGATGGTGGTAGTGATGGTGGTGTAGACAGTGCTGGTGGTGATGGTGGTGATGAGGGTGGTGTAGGCAGTGCTGGTGGTGATGGTGGTGATGGTGGTGGTGTAGACAGTGCTGGTGGTGATGGTGGTGGTGATGGTGGTGTAGACAGTGCTGGTGGTGATGGTGGTAGTGATGGTGGTGTAGACAGTGCTGGTGGTGATGGTGGTGGTGGTAAGTGGGGTGGGGGAGAGTGAATTCTGACTCAGTGTTCTGGAAACAAGTATGGGGAAGGGAGTAGCAAGGTCTCTTCCCTTTCAGGGTGTGTACTTTTTGTTCAGAATCTTTGTTCTCTGTGTGGTTTCACACTTCAGCTGATGTTATGCCCAGGAGGTGAGGTTGCTTCTGGTTCAACTTCTTTCTTTCTTTCTTTTTTTTTTTTTTAAAGAAGATTTATTTATTTATTTGAAAGAGTTACATTGAGAGAGAAAGAGAGGCAGAGAGGAAGAGAGAGGTCTTCCATACACTGGTTCACTCCCCAATTGGCTGCAATGGCTGGAGCTGCACTGATCCGAAGCCAGGAGCCAGGAGCTTCTTCCAGGTCTGCCACGCGGGTGCAGGGACCCAAGGACTTGGGCCATCTTCTACTGCTTTCCCAGGTCATAGCAGAGAGCTGATGGGAAGAGGAGCAGCTGGGACTCAAACCGGCACCCATATGGGATGCGGGCACTGCAGGTAGTGGCTTTACCTGCTGTGCTACAGCACCGGCTCCTCAACTATTTTCCAGACTAAAACACTTATTTAGGGTGGGACAGTCAGTTGCCTGCCATCCAGGGCTGTGGAAGGTGTCTAAATCTGCTCTTCCCCCTATATCCTTTTTTGTTCGCAATTAGGTTTATGATTATTTTCTGATTATTTCTTATTCAACTATTTCCTTTCCTGTCTTTGAAATTTTGTGGACTTTTTAAAAAATATGCAATAGGCTTCTTGCCTTTTTCCTTTGTCTTTAAAGGCTTATCTCCCCCCCACCTTTTAAGATTTATTTATTTATTTGAGAGGCAGAGTTACAGGGACAGAGAGAAAGGTCTTCCACCCACAGGTTCACTCCCCACATGCCTGCAAAAGCCAGAGCTGGGCTGATCAGGAGCCAGGAGCTTTTTCCAGGTCTCTCGGGAGGGTGCAGGGGCCCAAGTACTGAGTTCCACTGACTTCCCGGGCTGTTAGCAGGGAGCTGGAGCAGAAGTGGAGCAGCTGGGACTGGAACTGGAGCCCATCTGCGGTCAGTGCTGCAGGCAGAGGCTTCACCGACCGTGCCACAGCACCGCCCCCTTTCCTTCTGCTTTTAAATGTCTTTAGTATCCTGTCAGTGTAGTCCTGGTAAGAGGCTGAAAGAAATGTCCCATGAGTTTTAGTTATGATATCTGAGGTTAAAGTGTGTTTCTTCTGGAACAAGAGCTTTGCTGAGGTATAATCCACATACCACACAATTCACCCATTTAAAGTGTTTAATTCAATGACTTTGAGTATGATCATGTAGTTGTGCAACCATCACCACTATCAACTTTCAAAACATTTTTATCATCCCGAAAAGAAATCCGTAACGTTGTTAAAGCTTGTACGTGGGGGCTGGCGCATGGCTCAGTAGATTAATCCTCCACCTGCGGCACCGGCATCCCATATGGCACCGGTTCTAGTCCCAGCTGCTCCTCTTCCAACCCAGCTTTCCTTGGAAAGCAGTGGAAGATGACCCAAGTTCTTGGGCCCCTGCACCCACGTGGGAGACCAGGAAGAAGCACCTGGCTTCTGGCTTTGGATCATCTCAGCTCTGGCCGTTGCAGCCATTTGGGGAGTGAACCAACGGATGGAAGACCTTTTTCTCTGTCTGCCCTCTCACTGCCTGTAACTCTACCTATCAAATAAATAAATACAGTTTTTTTTTTTTTTAAGCTTGTAGGATGAGTCAGGACTCCTTGCTTTGTTAGGGCTGACTAATGTCCATTATGCATCAGCTGAATGGATGGATTATTATAAATAACTCCGCCTTGACTGTGTGTGTCTTGTTTAATTTTATTTTCAGCATTTCCATTGCTGTATAATAGGGCGCTGTGCTTCAGAAGCTCTCAGCTTTAAAAAATGATGGTGGCTGAGTTCTCCAAACCTGTGTCCCCAAATTCTCAGGGGAGAGGCCCAGGGATCTGCACTTAGCAAAAGCTCTTTTGTTGGCGTTGATATGTGACAACCATTCTGCTGGAGAACCACTCGACGGCTGTTCATGTCGGTGCCTGTCCAGAACAAGCGTCCTATCAGATTTGCTTTTGATGAAGAACTCAAACAAGAGGAGCTGTAAGGTTGCTGTGTTCCCTGACCTGCTCCTGTTTCCCTCCGTCCCCGGAGGCCACCAACATCATTAATTCCTTCTCCTCTCTCTTTCTCTGCCCTCTCTATCCCTACAAACAAGGCATCATGATTTTTGCATTTTTAATGCCAAATTATTATCATATTTTATGGAATGTTCTGCAGCTTGCTCTTTCGGAAATCATAGAAATTTTATTAGTCTTTTAAAACAAAGCAGTGGCAGCAATAAAAGCAGAAACTCCCAGACGGCTCTACAAGTTAATGGGTTCTGGGAGGTTCCAAATAAAATTCTAGCCATAGAAAAACTTAACTCCTATAATAGCGTTTAATAGATACCAAAGAAAACATATGAATAAACAAGTCATGAAGCTGAAAATGTTGAAGTAGCCTGCTCCAGATCAAGTCCTAGGCCTAGAATTTGAGTCTACTGTTTCGTATAAATGGAAATCATGTAACATACATTAATTCAATACCTTCTTCACTTCCCATGTTTGGGGTAGTACATTTACAGAAATAAACAATCTACCCTTACATATACTGTAAATTTAACAAAAGCTTAACTTGTCACATATAGAGGAAAGTATCATGTGAGTATTTTACCTTGAAATTAATTTTATTGTTTATTTGTAAAGATTTTATTTTACTGGGGCCAGTGCTGTGGTGCAGCGGGTTTAAGCCCTGGTCTGAAGTGCCGGCATTCCATATGGGCTCCGGTTCTAGTCCCGGCTGTTCCTCTTCCGATCCAGCTCTCTGCTATGGCCTGGGAAAGCAGTAGAGGATGGCCCAAGTCCTTGGGTCCCTGCCCCATGTCGGGTGGGAGGCCTGGAAGAAGCTTCTGGTTCCTGGCTTCAGATCGGCACAGCTCTGGCCGTTGTGGCCAACTGGGGAGTGAACCAGTGGATGGAAGACCTCTCTCTCTCTCTGACTCTCTCTGTAACTCTGTCTTTCAAATACATAAAATTAAAAAAAAAAGAGATACTTTACATTCTTTAAAAAAGGAAAAGATTTTATTTTACTTATTTGAAAGGCAGAGTTACAGAGAGGTAGATGCAAAGAGAGGGAGAGGTCTTCCATCCGCTGGCTCACTTCCCAAATGGCTGCAATGGCTGGAGCTGGGCCGATCTGAAGCCGGGAGTCAGGAGCTTCTTCCAGGTTTCCCACGTGGGTGCAGGGGCCCAAGCACTTGGGCCATCTTCTACTGCCTTCCCAGGCTGTAGCAGAGAGCTGGATTGGAAGCGGAGCAATTGGGACTCGAACCGGTGCCTACATGGGATGCTGGCACTGCAGGCGGCAGCCTTACCTACTATACAGCGCTGGCCCCGAAATTAAATTTAAAAGAGAGATCTGCGAGTGGGTATTTAGTCTGCCAGTTAAGATGCCAGTTAAGATGCCCATATCTCTAGCATAAACCTAGCTGGCTCCTGATGCCAGCTTCTTGCTGGTGCAGAACCTGGGGGCAGCAGTAATGACTTATGTGGTTGGATTCCTGTCTCCCATGTGGGAGACCTGGATTAAGTTCCCGACTCCCAGATTTGGCTTTGCCTAGTCTTGGCTGTTGTGGGCATTTGGGGAGTGGACAAGTAGATGAGAGCTCTCTGTTTCTGTACCTTTAAAATAGATAAATAAAAATCTTTTAAAAATGAAGGTTTAAGCATTTTTTATACACTTTAAACAGGAGTTCCTGGTTGTTGAGAGAAAACTCCTTTTCACAGATTAATGATGCTTAATAAATATCAGAGAACTGATAGAATTAGAAAAATCACCCTTTAGTGAATTATACCTGTACTAACTCATTGTAGCACACACAGATCAGTGATAAAACTATTTGTAAAATGCATTAGGTAAATTTTTTTGGGGGAGGGGGAGAACTGGATAAACTTCTTATACTAAACTACCATCTTCCCAAATAGTGTTTATTAGATTCAAAGGGGGACATTTATAACAAAGAGATCCACTGGCCACAACCTTAGCAGAGTAGCCAAACCCAACATCACGAGCAGTGTGATGAACACGGAGCACACAGTCTCACTTGTTAAGTGTTCTTGCCGAGACATTGTAGCCAGCATCTAACCCAGTCTTCAGTTCCAAGACCCATTTCAGGAAAAAAACCCACCCAGACAAAACAATTTTGGAGCCACTCTACAAGGTTTCTAGCCCAGACTCAAACATCCAGTTTCATAGAAAAGTCAACAGATTAAAGGAAGTGGAACTGTTCTAGATGGAAATGGGCCAAAGAGATGTGAGAATTAAATGTAATGAATAAACTTTAAAAGAAAATCTAGGTCATAAAACGTAATCATAAAGCATTTATTATGGGCAGCTCAGGAAATCTGCGGGTGAGTGGGGAGAGGATGGGTGGGGTTGGGGGGCGATGGATGACCTTCAGCACTTGCTGTTAGTTGTCATCGATATGATAAACCACTGGGTTATATAAGCAAATCCCTAGTTTTTGGGAGACAATGCTGGTGCAGTTTCATGAGATACATGAAAAATGTTAGCAAATGTTGGATCCACGTGGTTTCATTTTTTCACTTTGCTGTGTGTTTACGAAGTTCATAATGAGGACCTGGGAAAATATTTGGTGATAAGTGCATGCCGGTGCAATACTGCTGGTGCTCCGTGTAGTTAGGAGCCTTAAAAATGTCCTAATCAGGGGGCAGCGCTGTGGCATAGTGGGCTAAGCCTCCGGCTGCGGTCCCAGCATCCCAAGTGGGCACTGGTTTGAGTCCTGGCTGCTCCTCTTCTGATCCAGCTCTCTGCCATGGCCTGGGAAAACAGTAAAAGATAGCTCAAGTGCTTGGATCCCTGCCCCTGGGCTGGGAGACCTGGAAGAAGCTCTTGGCTTCTGACTTTGGATTGGCTAAGCTCCAGCCATTGTGGCCATTTAGGGAGTGAACCAGTGGATGGAAGACATCTCTCTCTGTCTCTCCCTCTCTGTCTATAACTCTACCTCCCAAGTAAGTAAATAAATAAATCCTTTAAAAATATCTTGAGCATCCAAAAAGACAAAAACAAAAAACAAACAAAATATGTCTCAATCAAAACTTGAGTGGATTTCTCTAAATGGAGATTGATTTCAAGGCAGAAAGAGCCAAGACAGCCAATGGCCCTGTCCAATGTTACCTGTGTTTAAAGTTACATACATTTTTTAAAAAAAATTTATTTTAGGCCAGCACTGCGGCTCAATAGGCTAATCCTTCGCCTGTGGCGCCACACCCTGGGTTCTAGTCCCAGTCGGGGCACTGGATTCTGTCCTGGTTGCCCCTCTTCCAGTCCAGCTCTCTGCTGTGGCCCGGGAGTGCAGTGGAGGATGGCCCAAGTGCTTGGGCCTTGCACCCGCATGGGAGACCAGGAGAAGTGCCTGGCTCTCGGTTTTGGATCAGTGTGGTGCACCAGTCGCAGCGGCCATTGGGGGGTGAACCAATGGAAAAAAGGAAGACCTTTCTCTCTGTCTCTCTCTCTCTCACTGTGCACTCTGCCTGTCCAAAAAAAAAAAAAAAAATTTTTTTAATGAATTTTAACAGATTCAATATGATTTGTAGACACAAGTCTAAGAACATAATGATATTCCTGCTCCTCCACTCTACCGCCTTCCTTCCTTCTATTTTTTTAGTTTTTGAGATAACATGTTTAGGCCAGTGCCACGGCTCACTAGGCTAATCCTCCGCCTTGCGGCGCCAGCACTCTGGGTTCTAGTCCTGGTTGGGGCGCCAGATTCTGTCCAGCTCTTCCTGTCCAGCTCTCTGCTGTGGCCTGGAAGGCAGTGGAGGATGGCCCAAGTCCTTGGGTCCTGCACCCGCATGGGAGCCCAGGAGGAAGCACCTGGCTCCTGGCTTTGGATCGGTGCAGTGCGCCGGCCGTGGCGGCCATTTGAGGGGTGAACCAACGGAAAAGGAAGACCTTTCTCTCTGTCTCTCTCTCTCTCTCTCTCACTGTCTAACTCTGCCTGGCAAAAAAAAAAAAAAAAAAAAAAAAAAAAAGAGAGAGAGAGATAACATGTTTAACATTTACATTATAGCAAAAAGACTTAATATTTGACTGAACAAGAAGTTTAACAAGTAATTTACATCCTCAGTTAAATAGTTCATAGTTCGTGGTAGATGTTTAATTCTGAAGTGGGAGGCAGTAGTGAGTGGATAAGCCAAAGTGGGTGGAACACTCAGGTGATGTCAACTCCGATTCTTCCAACTGACTGTAGAGAGCAGGGCGGTTGACTGCCGTTGCCTTCTTCTTCTTTTTTTTTTTAAACCAGTATTATATCCAACTAGAACTGGGACTCAATTTCAGACTCTGCTACATTTCATCTTATCTCATTTCCTTTAAGTCCCCAGTCTTAGCTTTTGGACCCTGTCCCGATTTGTGCGTAAGTGTTGCCACGTTACATGAAATGTTCCTTACATGGAACAAGAGATGGTTGTGGGATGATAAATGTGGCCTAGAGAGGCCTGAGGGCCATCCAGCCTCGGTTTTCCTGGGGGGAAACCTGAAGCCTAAGGGGCTTAAGTGATTTGTACAGAGATCCCCCACCGATTAGCAGCACGGCCCTTGCTAGGTCTTTGGCGCGGCCAGCCTTGCTCAGGTTTGTAGGTGTTTATGCATGTGCACTGGGGGAAGGTACTTCAAGTATACTTGGAAATGCAGCACTTGATTTATGGAAATGATATTACTTGTCGCAGTGTCATGTTGTTGTGAACAACATCATGGAGAAGTGTCAGCACGGAAAATTAATCTCACTAAAGCTAAAAATAGCCACCCTTGGCAATTATGTAGAAAATATACACTTATAAAATGGTAATAAGCATCAGAAGTAGCGTTATTGCTTTCAGAAAATTTCTCTTGTCTTAGGCAGGCGGGACCTGGCCGGTTTCCCCAAGAAGGGTTTGTAGATAAACACTTGCACCAAGAGCCACTCTTAATGTGGCATTCAGGCAAGGCCTTGGTTGCATAACCAGGGTTTCCTTTATGCCCTGGCAAGAAGGAAGACCGCGTCTTATTGGAGCAATGCAAATAGCAATGTTGCCATAAAAAGCCACATATGTATTCCTATTCAATAGGCAGGTTTAATAAGAATTTTTGGTCTGGAGGAGTTAAGCAGGGAGATTAGATGTCATTTAGAAATGTTTCATTTCAGTTTACAGAAACAGAGTCCACTACATGGTTATGATTTATAAAAAGCTTAAGAGGAAAGATAAAGGATTTCCTTATATATCCAGAATGCAAGAGTATTTCTTGAAGGTCATGGAAGGGTGGGCATTTGACCTAACTGTTGGGATGCTGGTTAGGTTGCCTGTGTCCCATATGAGAGCACCTGGCTCTGGATTCTGACTCCAGTTTCTTGCTAATGCAGATCCTGGGAGGCAGTGGTAATGGCTCAGATATTTGGGTCACTGCCAGCCACATGGGAGACCTTGATTGAGTTCATGCTTCCTGTCTTTGGCCCTCTGGCCATTACAGGCATTTGGGGATTGAGCCAGAGGGTGGGAGCTCTCTCTCTCTCTCTCTCTCTCTCTCTGCTTTTCATCGAATTAATTTTTAAAAAAGATTCATTTTATTTATTTGGAAGACAGAGTTACAGAGAGAGGTAGAGCCAGACAAAGAGAAAGGTCTTCCATCTGCTGGTTCGCTCCTCAGACGACTGCAACAGCTGAAGCTGCGCTGATCTGAGGCCAGGAGCCAGGAGCTTCTTCTGGGTCTCCCATGAGGGTTCAGGGGCCCAAGGACTTGGGCCATCTTCTACTGCTTTCCCAGGCCATAGCAGAGAGCTGGATTGGAAGTGGAGCAGCTGAGATTCGAACCGGTGCCCATATGGGATGCTGACGCTGCAGGCTTAACCCACTGCACCACAGTGCTGGCCCCAGTGATTAATTAATTTTAAAAAGTTAATAGGGGAAATAAATAAATAAATAAATAAATAAAAAGTTAATAGGGGGCAGTGCTGAGGTGCAGCAGGTAAAAAACCCTGGCCTGAAGTGCCGGCATCCCATATGGGCATTGGTTCGAGTCCCAGCTGCTCCTCTTCCAATCCAGCTCTCTGCTATGGCCTGGGAAAGCAGTAGAAGATGGCCCAAGTTCTTGGGCCCCTGCACTCACGTGGGAGAAGCTCTGGCTCCTGGCTTCAGATTGGCACAGCTCCGGCTGTTGTGGCCACTTGGAGAGTGAACCAATGAATGGAAGTCCTCTCTCTCTCTGTCTCTACCTCTCTCTGTAACTCTGTCTTTCAAATAAATAAAAAATAAATCTTTAAAAAAACTAATAGGAAAACAGAATTAAAAGCAACTTTATTTTGATGCAAAAGTTATTGAAATCCATGCATAGTTTTCTTGTAATATGCATTATCCAGGAACTTGTTGAAAACCATTTGTAGGATACTAAAATGATCTGAACAATATTCCAAACAAAATCTAATATCATTCTGCACCAATTCCCTTAGTCTCATATAATTCATTATTATTCCCCTGTATATTGGGTTATTAGTCTCTTGAATCCATTTGTTTTGTCTTTTAAAAATATTTATTTATTTGAAAGTCTGAGTTACACAGAGAGAGGGAGATCTTCCTTCTGCGAGTTCACTCCCTAAGTGGCCAAAATAGCCAGGGTGGAACCCGGCTGAAGCCAAGAGCCAGGAGCTTCTTCCAGGTCTCCCACATGAGTGCAGGGGCTCCAACACTTGGGCGTCTTCTACTGCTTTCCCAGGCCATCAGCAGGGAGCTGGATTGGAAGTGGAGCAGCTGGGACATGAACTGGCACCTATAGGGCACCAGCTTAACACAGGCGGCAGCTTAACTGCTACGCCACAACGCCGGCCCAGTCCATTTGTTTCTTGACTAAAGCTTTGGAAATTTTGAGTCAGTTCATCGATATTCCAGTTCTTTTACAATCCCATCAGAAATCTGTACCCCAAAGTGCCTGGCACGTAGTCCTTTTCCATGGGCTCCGAACAGTCATTCCTCATGGGAGAAGAGGCCTCTGGCCTCTGGCTGGTTGCAAAAGCCCTCCAGGGAAGCATCAAAGTAAAGCAAGCTAACAAAAGTGGCTGAGTATTGAATGAGTCTGTTTTTCATGAGTGAATGACATACCTGAGGTTGGGTACTTTGTAAGGAAAGAGGTTTACTTAGCTCACAGATTTGGAGGCTGTCCGTCCATGATTGGGTGGTCCCATCTGTTGGGCTTCTCATGAGGGCCCACCTTGGTTGGGTCACCACAGGTAGAGGGAGTCATGAGAGTGGGAGAGGGGGAGGAGCCATGGGGAGATGGGAAGTCAGAGAGAGGGGGAGGGCCCAGCACGGCCCTCCCACGAGGGCCACCGTGTAGAGGTCTCACCTCCCCGAGCGCCCCACACTGGAGACAAAGCTTCCAACACATGAGCCTTGGGGGACCACTCAGACCGCATCCAAACCATGGACACATGTGGTTGGCTCTTCCGGCAGTCGGTGGAGATGCGCAGCCATAACACTGTTGAAGCGCGGCACTTAGAGTCTCCTTGTGTCTGCCCACTCAGCGTTGGAAGCCGTAGGAGCGCTCCCTTCTCGGGAAGGTCTAACGTTCACAGCTGGCTGGACACAGGCTCCACGTCCCTCTCGTAGAGTCATAGTAGCATCTGCTACAGGAGATGGGTTTTCTGTCTGGTGAATACGCACAGGTTCTATATCTGGACAATCTAATTCATTCCAAGACTTGGAATGAAAAGTTTTGGTTCTCATTTTCTGGTGTGATTAGTGAGCTCTGATTGAAGGCAGCTTTGAGTATTGGCAAAATATTTAAATAAGGACAGTATTTCCCAGCAACCAGAAGGAGGAAGGCCACACCGAACAGATTACAGTGCCTTTGGCCCAAGGAGCACAGAGCAGACCACAGTGCCTTTGGCCCAAGGAGCACCGAACAGACCACAGTGCCTTCCGCCCAAGGAGCACAGAGCTGACCACAGTGCCTTCCGCCCAAGGAGCACCGAGCTGACCACAGTGCCTTCCACCCAAGGAGCACCGAGCAGACCACAGTGCCTTCGGCCCAAGGAGCACCGAGCAGACAACAGTGCCTTCCGCCCAAGGAGCACAGAGCTGACCACAGTGCCTTCCGCCCAAGGAGTGCACAAGGAAGAGGTGGAAGGAGACGTGGAGGAGCATCTGTGGGAATCCTAAGAGACGTGAACTTGGTCTGGAATTCTCCAATTTCAAACCACAGTGGACGAGCAGCACAGAGAACGGGCGCCGCTGAGGTCCACCTTGCAGCGCAAGGAAACCAGAGAGGGAAACGCACCCACTGGGAAATCCCACACAGAGGAAGGGAAGCCAGGAGCGGACGGCAGGAGTCTGGCGTCGGACGTGGGAGGTCTCACGTGCCTCACGTGTGGGTGAGAGGGGCTCCAGAAAGAACAGAAGACCACACGGGAAGGGCAGGTGGGAGGAGGGGTGCCGGGGTCTCCCAGCTGAACTTGGGGCAGCTCCGCCTGCAGCCCTCATCTCGCGCCTGCGCAGGGAGACCAGAGGGGGCTTGTCCACAAGGCATCCTGGAAGATGGCCGGCAGCAGGGCTGGGCTGAGGAAGCAAGGGGAGGCCCCACCCCCGCCAAAGGTCGCAGGGCACTGAGGGTCCTCCTCCTCCTTCCCCCCAGGCGCTGCGCTCCAGCTGCAGGAGGGGCCTGGCAGGCAGAGCCCTCTCGCCCCACCCCACGCTGCCCAGTGTCCTGGCAGGCTCAGCAGAGGTGGCCTGCCTGGGCAGAGCAGTGGACGTGGGCTGGCTGGGAGCAGAGCAGGCCCCAGGGAGCTGCCCTTACCCGAGAGGACGGGAGAGAAGGTCAGGGCCTGGCGTCGCCTCCACCCTGTGCACATGGCGCCCCTGGGAGCTGTGAGACCTGCGCATGTCCAGGCACAGCCGGGTCTCGGGGGTGGAACGCAGGTGGACCCGTCGGCTGCCACTGCTGAGGAGCGGGTCTGGAAGGAAACGTGAGTGACAGTGAAGTTGGGTTGTCAACAGGCTCAGGAACCCAGCAATCCAAGAATCCGGGGTATGTGATGGAAGATCTGTGTGAGAAGTCTTATAGGGACTCTACTTCCACATGCTTGGAGAAAAGATTCGTGTCAGCTGAGGGGAGGCAGCTAAACCACCCTGGAGAGAACGGTCAGTCTCATGGTGCCTCATTCTCTCTTAAGGAGAAAAACATTAGTGAAATAAAAAAGCATTGGCACGGAGAACAAGCCATTTGGATGTTCCTAACAGCCTTTGGATATTTGGATATCATTCAGGCGATTTGGATATTTATAACATCATTTGCAGACCATACAAAATAATCAGCTTAACTATTAGCCTGCTGTAGATTTGCTGAATTTTGAGTCCTGCCTGCAGTTGCCTTGGCAAGGCCAGAGGTTCCCCACCCCTAAAGGGGCGGAGCTGGGGAAACAGGAGGGAAACAAGCAGGCTGGCATAAGTAAGCAAGGAAGGAAAGCAGGAGAGAGAAGACAGACAAGCCCTGGTGGGAGCTGAACTTGCTCCGTACGTTTGAGGCTGAAATTTCTTGGGGAAATAAAGCTTCATCCTTTGGATCTCTGCACAGCTGTTCTCCAGGTGGCGGGACGGGCTGTTAGGTGTCTAACTGTGACGGGGGCTGTGCGTTCCTCCCTCCGGCCCTGCCAGTTCATGCCGCCTGCACTTGAAAGTTGCAGATAGGACATTCATGTTTCTGACTGCTGTGCCTGCCAGACCGCTGGTCATCATCGAGCTGTCTCTGTTTACCTCTGGCCATACTCCCGGTCTTTATGTCTGTATTACAGGTTGGACGTCGCTAATCTGAAATGCTCCAAAAATTGAAACGTTTGGGGCATCAGGGCTGTGCTCAAAAGGTTTTGGATTTTGGAGTGTTTTGGATATCAGACTTTGAGAATAGGTCATGCAGTAAAGTCTATGCAAACACCCCGGAATCCGAAAAACTCCCGAATCGGAACATTCCTGGTGTCAGGCATTTCAGATCCTCAACCTGTCCTCGTGTATGATAATAAAGCAACTCCAGGTTTTCATGCTTGCTGTTTGCATAGTTTATCTTCTGTGATGCTAACTGCTATGGGCTTCATCTTTTCTTATGATTCCATATTTTTAAATATTTAAAAATATTTTTTAAATCTTATTTCTCTTTGGTTTTCAAATTGCATAATTTCTGTCTTTTTTTAAAGACATTTATTTGAAAGGCACAGTAATTCAGAGAGAAGGAGAGGAGAGAGAGATCCATCCGTCTGTCTGTCTGTCTATCTATCGGCTCACTCCCCAAATGCCTGTAAGAACCAGGACTGGGCTGGAGCCTGGAACTCCTGCACCCAAGTGCTTAGGCATTCTAGGTGCATTAGCAGGAAGCTGGATTGGGAGCAGAGCGGATGGGATTTGAACTGGCACTCTGAATTGGGATGCTGGCATTTCAAGTGGTGGCTTAACCTGCTGTGGCACAATGCCCAGTTCTCTATTAAACCTAGCTTCATTTTTCTGCTGACATTTTCATCATGCATCCAGCTTATTGAAGTTTTATTTAAAATATTATTTTTCAGTTCTAGAATGTTCTGTTTGATTTTAAATTTTTATTTATTTTAAAGGCAGACACATACACACTCACACATACAAAATCCCTGTTAATTCACTCCCCAAGTGCCTGTAACAGCTAGGTCTGGGCCAGGCTGAAGCCAGAAGCTGGAACTCAGTCAGGTTCTCCTGTATGGATGACAGGGACCCAACTACTTGAGCCATTGACTGCGGCCTCCCAGGGTGTTTGCTAGCAGGAAGCTGGGACTGGGCGCAGAGCCAGGGCTTGCACCTAGGCACTGTGACGTGGGATGTTTCCTGAGTGGCAACCCAACTGCTGCATCCAATGCCTGTCCCCCATTTGTCTGATTTTTTTAAGATTTATTTATTTATTTTATTTTATTTTATTTTTTTATTTTTGACAGGCAGAATGGACAGTGAGAGAGAGAGAGAGAGAGAGAGAGAGAGAGAGAGGGAAAGGTCTTCCTTCCGTTGGTTCACCCCCCAAATGCCCGCTGCGGCTGGTGCACCGCGCTGATCCGATGGCAGGAGCCAGGTGCTTCTCCTGGTCTCCCATGGGGTGCAGGGCCCAAGCACTTGGGCCATCCTCCACTGCACTCCCGGGCCACAGCAGAGAGCTGGCCTGGAAGAGGGGCAACTGGGACAGAATCCGGTGCCCCGACCGGGACTAGAACGCAGTGTGCCGGCGCCGCAGGTGGAGGATTAGCCTAGTGAGCTGCGGCCCTGGCCAGATTTATTTATTTACTTGAGTTACACAGAGAGAGGAGAGGCAGAGAGAGAGAGAGAGAGAGAGTCTTCTATTCGCTGGTTCACTCCCCAATGGACTGCAACGGCCAGAGCTGTACTGATCTGAAGCCAGGAGCCAGGAGTTTCTTCCGGATCTCCCACGCAGGTGCAGGGGCCCGAGGACCTGGGCCATCTTCCACTGCTTTCCCAGGCCGTAGCAGAGAGCTGGATTGGAAGTGGAGGAGCCAGACCTTGAACCGGCACCCAGGCCAGGGCGTTAACCCTCTGCGCCACAGTGCCAGCGCTTGTTTGATTTTTATAATTCCTATTTTTGTCTGGATTTTCAGTTTCATTCATTGAAGACATATTTTCCTTTACATATTTGAGCATAGTTATAATAGGTATTTTTTAAAAGATTTTATTTTATTTATTTGAAAGGCTGTTAGAAAGAGAGAGGGGAGAGACAGAGAGGTTTTCCATCCACTGATTGACTCCCCAAATGGCCTCAACAGCTGGAGCTTGGCCAGGCTGAAGCCAGGAGCCAGGAGCTTTATCCAGGTGTCTCACATAGGTGCAGGGGCCTGAGCACGTGGGCTGTCTTCTGCTGCTTTCCCAGGTGCATAGCAGGGAGCTGGATGAGAAGTGGAGCAGCTGGGGCTCAAGCCAGCACTCGTGTGGGAGTGCGTTATAGGCAGTGGCTTAACCTGCTGCACCACAGTGATGACTCCTCCAGAACTGTTTAATTTGCAAAACTGAAACCCCGTCCATGTTGAGCAATAACTCTGCACTTCTCCCTCCCCCCAGCCCTGGTCACCACCATTTCTGCCTCTGTGGATTTCCCTGTCTTAGATATTTCATAGAAGTGCACTTACATGATGCTTGTCTTTCTGTAACTTGTCTCATTACTCTCAAGGTTCATCCATGTCGAAGCATGTGACGGGATTTCCTTCATGTTTAAGGTTGAATAATATTCCACTGAGTACAGAACACGCTTGGTTTATCTGTTCTTCCATCGACGGGTGCTGGGGTTGCTTCCACCGCTTGGCTATTGTGGATAATGCTTCCATGAATGCAGTGTGTAAATAACTGTAATTTGAAGTGTTATCTCCTTTGTGAATCATTTTGCCTTGTATTTTCCCTTTCTTCTGCTTGTTGGCTTTGTCCATATTTCATGGAAGATTTTGTCCAACGGGGACTTACTTGGCCACACTGGGATTGGAGCTGTTAGTGAAACTGGATTTTAACAAAGATTCAGCTGACTTGATGTTCAAAAGATTTCAGATTTTGAAGTATTTTTGGATTTCTTTTAAGGTCAAGGATGCTCAACCAGTAAAGTCTATGCAAATATTCCAAAATCTAAGAAATATTTAAAATCTGAAAAACTTCTGGTTCCAAACATTTCAGATAAGAGATACTCAATGTGTGTGTGTATACCTTTGAATATATATATAATTAATATACAAATGTAAATATATGTTAAACGCATTTGTACATATCAATTATATGTATTCAAGATACACACAAGAAGCTACTTCAAAAAAGTGTGGGAAAATGGAATTTAAGGATAAGTTTATTTTGTTGCAAGCTTTCTTTTTTTTGGAAACCCAAGCACGGTTTTGTTATGATGCATATTTTCCACAAATGTTTTAGAGAGCCTTCAGGTATATATCAACACACACACATACACATACACAAACACACACATAAGGGATCTTCAAAACATTTCTAGAAAATGAATGCTATAAAAAAACTATGCATGGGGTTCAAAAGTAAACTTCTTTTAATTCTACTTTGCATGAACTCTCTGAAGTAGCTGTGTGTGTATAAATACTTTGAACAGACAAATGAAGTAGTTAAAATTCCTGACAGCTGATCTATAATTTAGGACACTTTCAGTTGTACCTAAACTATGTGCTAAAGGGCTAATAATATTCCTACTTATAAAGAATCTCAAAGAATTGATAGTAAAAGGCAAACAACTCAAGTAGGAATGGCAGGACATGTGAGGGTAAGTATCTAAATGGGAAGTGTCAGTGGCTAGAAACTCCTAGAAACCTAACTTTCCTTCCTGGTAATTAGGAAAATGTACATGAAAACAAAAATGAGATTCCATTTCCCCTCAACAGATTGGCAAAGATGAAAAAGAACAGCCCTCTTTACTGGCCATGAGAATAAGGGAACACAGACCTTTTTCTGGGGCAATGGGGAGAAACCTCGTTTTTAAAATCCCAGCTTTTCATTCTGAACTGTGCTTAGCGTTGTTTCTAGGCACTTTATAAATGTGTGAACATTCTGAATGTCCATCACTTGGAGAATGTTTTAATTAGTTATTATGTATTTAATAGTATGCTGATGAAAAAAATGGTTAGAGCCGCGTGAATTATCTCAGAGGAATGCCCATGACGTACTGTGGTAGAGAAATCAAGTTGTGTATGGTGTGTCTCCACTTGTGTTTCTTAAAAAGGCATACAAACAGCCTCCCTCCCCAAGAAGTCTCTATGTATATATTAAGATAGAGGTGGGTACAGACAAACTTTCAATATTGGTTATCCTGGAAGGGTGGGCCTAGCGAGTGTCTGTGTGGTTTGCTCTGTTCCCATGAACTTGAAGTGCCTTTGTAATAAAAATAACCTGATATTTGAGAGATTAGCAGCAGCTCCCTAAGTTAAAGGAGCAGAAGGTAGGCAGCGTAGACGTGGTCCTGCCCTAATTGGACTGTGATGTTTTCTACTTCTCTTCTCTAATGTGTGGTGCCGATGAGTGGCCCACCTATGGAGGTCACTGTGTTTGAGGGGTGAAGACAAATGAGATTTAATAGTGAAAGACACTGAAATGCACACTCCTGGCCTCACGAAAATACCCAGATGTTCTCTATTTGATGCAGGTGACGAAAGCTCCCGAGGAAGCCGCCTCCCTTCCCAATGGCGACGTGGTAGGAGAGGCGGAGAGCTCTGCAGAGGTAAGGGCCGCGAGCTGGAGCTCTCTTCGGGACGGCCACCGCGCCTGTCTGTCTACCTGTCCCCGTCTGTCTCTCTACCTGCCCATCTGTCTGTCTAGCCACCTATATGCCTGCCTGCCAGTCTGCCTTCTTTCCTTCCATGTCTGTCTGTCTACTTCACCTAGCTGCTCTTTCTTCTATCTTTTTAAATAGCCTCCCTCCATCCAAATCCTAGCCTCCCTCTGTGCAAATCAGAGACAACAAACCCTGTAAGTATCGACTGTTTTGAATTCTCTTCATAAGCCCTAATGAGTGATGGCGACTCCTCACTCCTGGGATGTGCTGGGCCACTGCTGCCATCGAAAGTGGCCTTGTAGGTAGACAGGAGGTCTGAGTTTGCGTCCCTTCTGCGTCATGTTTCTCAAGAAGAAGTCCACAGCCAGAGTCGCTGGGCCTCCCTTGGGAGCTTCCCAGTGTTAGTGACACCTTGGGTTTCCTTTATGACCAGGGGGCAGAGAAAACCGAAGAAGGTGGAGAAACCGAGGCGGAGAAAGAGGGCAGTGAAGACGCGGGCACCGCCCCCGAACCTGCAGAGAAGAATGTAAGTGTCGTGCAGTGCTCACAGTGCTAAGGGGAAGCTGGGACAAGGGCTCTGATCAAGGCTTCCGTAGCTCGCTGTCTAGTTAGGTTTGTGTTCTCTGTCAGACAAAGGCCCTCACGTTCTGATTGTGCTTCATGACAGATGCTACCCTCCAGCACCCAGGAGCCCTGCCTGCTGGGAGACAGAGCTGAGGACTGGGCATATTGGGGAGATGCTGATGGGAACCCGGGGATGAAAGGGGCCTTTGTGGAGGGAAACTGACATTCAGCTCAAGGCCCATCGGGGAAAAGCGGGTCCCAGCGAGTCCAGGGCGTGGGCTCTCACTCTGGGGGGTTCTCAGGATGGCAAGTGGAGTGGGGGAGGAGGGGAGGAGGTGGGATGGATCAGGAAGCTCTGAGCTAAATGGGGTCCGAGGGGCTACTTGTTCATGGAATTCAGGAAATGGGGTTGGGGCCCAGGCGAGAGGGAGGCCCTGGCTGCCCTGGAAGGCAGCTGGAGCGCAGGCATCACACCCCACTGGGGCTCCCTGTAGGACGATTTCAGTGGGGACACCAGGAGCACTTTATCAATGCTGGAAACATTGCAACATTGTTCGTGTTGGTGACTGGCATTTATTAAGGTAAAATTATTTCAAATTGTATTCCTTTAGAAGATTTATTTATTTATTTGAAAGGTAGAGTCACAGAGTGAGGGAGAGACAGAGACTGAGATCTTCCGCCCACTGGTTCACTCCCAAAGTGGCCACAACGGCCAGGCTGAAGCCAGGAGCCAGGAACCCGGAGTTAACCCAGGTCTCCCACATGGGTGCAGGGGCCCAAGCACTTGGGCCATCCTCCACTGCTTTCCTAGGGTTGTTAGCAGGAAGCCAGGTTGGAAGTGGAGCAGCCGGGACTCAAACCAGCTGCCGTATGGGATGCCAGCTCGCAGGTGGCCGCTTTACCCGCTACGTCACAGCGCTTGTCCCTCAAATTGTATTCTTTTCTTCGTCTAAAATCACTGAAACCTGGTTGTAGTTTCATCCTGTTCCACTTCTTCCGAAACTGGCCTTGAACTTTGCTTTTTCAAAGGCAGCTCCGGGGAGCTTGCAGATCTAAGGCCGAGTCCCTGGGGCGACCAAGGATAGAGAGAAACCTCGCTCCTGCCTCTCCCCTGCACCTGCCTGAGGCCAGCTGTCCGCTCAGGCCACAGTGGGCCGCCCTGGGTATCCCCTCACGTCTACTGCCCGCCACTCAGCACCGCTGACACCTGCCCTCCGCTCCGGCCATGCACTGTGTCAGCAGCCCGCTTCCCTGGCCAGGTTCCCAGCAAAAATAGCTGCTGTGAAAGCTTCCAAGGGCCCCGCCCCCGGAGCTGCCCCTTCTCGCCTTCTCAGAACAGGGGGTGCCATGGCTCTAAGATGCCTGCATCCTGAAACACGTGCTTGCTCCCCTTTGTGCCAGGAGCAATCCAGAGCTGGGCCCAGTCACGCAGGCCGTTCTAATGACCTTGCACAAAACACTCTGTCGGTAGAGTTACCTGCCAATCATAAAAGTCACTGTACATAAGCGGCATTTAAGGATCTGCCTGACGGAGGTTGTGTAATTCAGGGAGCTAAGTTTGGCAGTTTAAGTGCTTTTAAAAATGAATATAGCTCACCTTATGCCCAGTGGGATTGGAGGCAGAGGTAGGGTTACGTAGATGCCTCCGCTCAGTATCTTAGTGACAGATTGAGTGCTGCCACATGCCAGGCAGAGTGCCAGGGGCTGGGGAGGAGCAGAGAGATGGGCAGCAGCTCTGCTGGCCCAGAGCAGGTGTTCTGGGAGGGGTAATGCCCACAGGGCTTCGCAGCCTCCTCGACCTTTTGAGGTGAAGTATTTCTAGAAATTCACAGAGCAGTTCCTTTCTCTAGTTAGCATATCCCTGAGAAGTTACTGCATTCAGCTACTGTTAGAGACAAGGTCCCTCTGGAACTGCTGTTAGCGGCTCTGTGAGAGCGGGAACGAGTGGTCATTCCTGGGGGACCCCACTGCCCTCTGGGCTGGCTGTAAGAACCATGACACCGTTGTTGATTTATTTAAAGCTATGCTTTAAATATTAAATGAAGATATTTATTTGAAAGGTGGAGTGACAGAAAGAGGGAATGAGAGAGAGGGAGAGAGGTCTTCCATCTGCTGGTTCTCTCCCCAAATGGCCACAACGGCTGGGGCTCTGTCAGGCGAAACCAGGAGCCGGATCTCCCTCTGGGTTTCCGACGTGGGTGGCAGGAGTCCGTCTTCCCGGCTTTCTCAGGTGCCTGAGCAGGAAGCTGGGTAGAAGCGGAGTAGCTGGGACTCCAGTGGCACTCAGATGTGGAGAGTGGGATTCGAAGCAGCAGCTTAACCCGATGTGCCGCAGTACCCGTTCCCTGATTCCACTTCTGCCGGCACCTTGTGAATTCCTCTGCTTCAACTGGATGCAAATAAAAATAATTGAACCTGGAAGAACATAAAACTCTGCACAATTAATGATTCTGTGCTGCAAACAGTGAATTTTATTCTGATCCCACGTGGATAAGAAAGTTAATGTTCTTCGAGGTCCAAAGTGTGATCAGCAGAGTCCGTGGTTTGTGCCTGCAGTCGTTACCAGCATATTTCTCGCACTTATACCTTCTTTTCTGACAGTGGCTGTGTGCTGGAGGCCCCCAAATGGAAAAGACACAGGCCTTGCCCCCAGGGAGCGCACATGCAGACTGGGGAGGCAGATCAGGCACAGGGACGGATACAGAGGCCCCTGACTCACCCTGATGGCTCAGCGCAGCCTTCTCTGGGAACCGGATTCTGAGCAGTCTCCTGCAAGGCACTGCCAACCTGAGAGAGTTGCACATGGGGCTGACGCTGTGGCGCGGTGGGTATAGCCTCCATCTGCAGATGGCGTTGGTTTGAGTGCCGGCTGCTCTGCTTCTGATCCAGCTCCCTGCTAATGCCTGGGAAAGCAGCAGGAGATGGCTCAAGTCCCTGGGCCCCTGCACACAAGTGGGGAGACCTGGAAGAAGCTCCTGGCTCCTGGCTTTGGATTAGGTCCAGCCATTGTGGCTATTTGGGTGGTGAACTAGAGGATGGAAGACCTCTCTCTGTGTCTCTCTCTCTCTTTCTTTCTCCCTCTCTGTCTCTCTCTAATTCTGCCCTTCAAATAAACAATAAAAAACTTAAAGAAAGAAAGAAAGAAAATTGTATGTGATCTAGGATGGCTGAGAGAGTAAGGGGAGGGGCAAGGCCAGAGGAGTCAGCAGACGGCTGACCCTGCGTCCTGAGAAGATGGGAGTTTCTGGATGCGAGGGCCGCACGGTGCCTCTGGTGCAGTGTCCAGGGCAGACTGGGCTGGTGATCACGTGGGGATGCCTTCCAGCCAGCAGGGCAGCACTGATGGTGGCGTGCTGGGTGGGACAAGAATGGGCAGGGCCAGGCTGTCTTCAAGAGGTGCAGCCCAATCCCTGTGAAGGCAGGACCTGAATTTTGTAACCAGAGCCAGACTTGGCTTCCCTGGACATTATTTTAGCCCTAACCCTCGGTGCATCGTCAGCAGGGGCAGCTCGTGAAAAGATGACTTTGGAGAGTCCCATGGCTGGAAAGATCCTCATGTCCTGGCTGTGTCAGGTGCCCATGTCCAGTCTCAGAAATCTGCAGGTGTTGTTCTTGCACTGGCTCATGCCGTGGGCTAGGCCAGGAATGAGAGCTGAGCTGGATCCTACCCCATGACTTGCCCTGTCTGCTTTTGCCTTCTTTTTATTTTTTTCTGAAAGACTAATTTATTTGAAATGCAGAGAAAGAGAGAGAGAGAGAGAGAGAGAGAGAGAATATCTTCCATTTGCTTGTCTACTCCCCAGGTGGTTGCAGCAGCCACAGCTGGGGTAGGCTAAAGCCAGGAGCCAGGATCTCCATCTGCACCTCCCATGTGGGTGGCAGAGGTTCATCTGCTGCTGCTCTCCCAGGCTCATTAGCAGGATGCTAACAGGAAACCAGGATAGGAAACTGAGGAGTCAGGACTCAAACTGGCGCTCTGATCTGGGATGCCAGTGTTGCAGGTGGCGGTTTAACCCACAGTGCCACGACGTCGTCCTCTTGCCTTCTCTTACCCTGGTGACGTAGGGATGCCACCGAGTCAGGATCAGCAGACTCCCCGAGTCCTGGCTGTGTTGTTTACTTGTCTTGTGACCTGTGACAGATGAGTTAACTCAGTGGTCCCAGTGTCCTCTGCTGTCCAAAGAAGGGGCAGGGAGAGAGGGTGCGAGTGGCTCCAAGATCCCAGGAGCTCCCTGACCTTGCTGTAAGGCCTTAGGAGTTTCTAGAAGCTGTTCGGAGGACCCTACCTCTGTAAGTAGTTGCAGCACAGTGGCCCCAGGGAGCTCTGAGGTAGGGCCATTTGGGGAAGGGACAGAAAAGTTTTTATTGGGGCCGGCGCCGTGGCTCACTTGGTTAATCCTCCACCTGCGGCGCTGGCATCCCATATGGGCGCCAGCTTCTAGTCCCAGCTGCTCCTCTTCCAGTCCAGCTCTCTGCTGTGGCCCGGGAAGGCAGTGGAGGATGGCCCAAGTGCTTGGGCCCTGCACCCGCATGGGAGACCAGGAGGAAGCACCTGGCTCCTGGCTTCAGATCGGTGCAGCGCTGGCTGTGGCAGCCATTTGGGGGGTGAATCAACGGAAGGAAGACCTTTCTCTCTCTCTCTCTCTCTCTCTCTCTCTCTCTCTCTCACTGTCTGTAACTCTGTCAAGTAATAAAAAAAAAAAGGCAACTTTTTATTTCCTTCTTAGAGTTGCGTCTCCAGGAGAGACAACTTGCTTCTGTCACTTTGATCTAGGGAAATGGAAATGGCCGTGGGCTGATGGTTTGGAAAATGGAGACTTCACCCATTCCTACCTCAGAATTTTTTTCTGTTACGAGAAATCAGTGTTTAAATACCACATAATTCATAAATGATACAGTTTTCAGTAGAGGGGTAGTATTTGATCTGCTTTTATTAACTGGTTCAAAGCCAAAGGAAGGTCATGCACAGGAGGGCATAAAGGCAGGAAAGCATTTTTGTTCGGATTTCGCACTTGGTTTCCTGTGCAGTATGGGTTTCACTCCATAGCTCTGAGCATCTTTGGTATTCTTTGCATATAGAAACAAAACTATAGATATTTTCACTCTCTCAGTGGGTGAGTGAGGAAAAAAATTCACTCCTATAATGCTCTGAGAGCTTGAGATACTTGTAATGCATGAAATAATTAGGGTCACTCAGTGTTCTATCTTTGCTGTTTACGTATGGTAGGGTCCCTTAATGTGGTGTTCATTCTGATGAGCTTCTATTAGTTTGCTTAATTTTCAGATTCAACTTAAAGCTTGCTTAAATTCATATATTTTCTTTCCTTTTGACTTCTGGACCTAAGGAGGAAGAGGGAGAGAAAGCCACGGAAGAGGTATGTCTGTCTTTGACGTTGTGATTAATCAGTTCAGGGACACATCTTCTCAAGTTGGATTAAAGCTTCTGGGGCGGTGCGCTTGCTCGTCATTAAGCAGAGGGGCTGATGCGAACCACACTCCCAGAAAATCCTCTTGCAACCTGCAGAGGAGGGAAACGCATTGGGGATGAATCTGTGCGAGGGAGGTGCCTGGAGATATAAGGGCTCGGCTGAGGCCCTCTCCGAGCCTCCTGCTGTCGGGGGTGCGGCTGGCCCCGTGACACCTGGAAGTCTCATGTCCCGCTGGGATGTGGCCAGTGGCTGCAGGACTTCTGGTGGGGGTCCCTCCAGGAAGAGCAGGATGGACTGGGATGGATTTTGAACCTGCGCCTCCCCCCCTCCCCCGCCCCAGCTGCACAGGAGGGGACTTCAGGAAGTTCGCAGAGAGATGGAGTCAAAAGATAAAGCATACTTTTTTCATAATATGTATTTTTCCATGAACTTTTTAAAGGCTCCTCTTATAAATTCAGTAATATAAAGAGTTTAGGAAAGAGGTGTCTCACCATGAATCAAGGTAGAATAAGAGCAATTAAAATACAAGAGAATAAAATTATACAAAGATAAGAAATTAAGAATTGTATAAAACAGGAAATAAGTATGAAAAAATTAGGAGTGCGGAGGATACGACTTAGAAGTACAATGAAAACAGAACAGAAATGAGGTCAGTATAAAAGCTACAAAGGGTGGGTGGGATCTGACCTGGCAGTCAGCATGCAGGTCAGGACATCCGTGTCCCACACGGGAGGGCCTGGCTCTGGCTCCTGACGCAGCTCCCTGCTCCTGCAGACCCCAGCAGGCAGTGGTGACGACTCAAGTGCGTGGCTTCCTGCCATCCGCTTGCAAGACCTGGAATGAATTCCTGGCCACTGGCTCTGGCCCTCGTCGGGAGTTGGCAGTGGCTCTAAACTCTATTTCCCTCAGTTCTCTCTCTTTCTGTGTCTACACCTCCCAAATAAATAAAACTGAAATAAATAAATGAATTTTAAAAGCTTATTAAGGGTAAAATGTAAAGGAATACATTTTTTCTCCAGTGCTTACAATTTAACATGCTTATTTATGTTACAGAGTTTGTACTTAAGTTACAGCCAGCATCCCTAAGTACAGCTGAAGACTTGCTGTTCCGTATTGGAACTGGAGGTTACTTGAGCAGCTGACGAATTAAAGTGATACATCTTAAAAGCAGAGGCCTAAAAAATTTATTTGAACTTGAAACGTCTATTTACTCTTTTAGGTATAGGGCAAAGACTGTTTTCTTAAAATACAAGAACAGAGATTGGAATGATCTGTTGTTTCTCTTATTTTTTTTGAAGATTGATTGATTTATTTGAACGTCAGAGAGGGAGAGACAGAGACAGAGGAAGAGATCTTCCGTCCACTGGTTCACCCCTGAGGTGGCTACAATGGCCAGGGCTGGGCCGGGCAGAAGCTAGGAGTTTCATCCAGGTCTCCCAAGTGGGTGTCAGGGGCCCAAACACTTGAGTCATCTTCTGCTGCTTTCCCGGCTATTTGCAGGAACTGGATTGGAAGTGGTGCATCCAGGACTTGAACCGACGACCATATGGGATGCTGGCATCATAGGCAGTGGCTTTACCCTCTGAGCCACAACACCGGTCCCATTCTTTTCTGATTTGAAAACTTTAATTATTTGTATTTGTGTGAAAGGCAGGGTGACGGAGAGAGACGTGCAGAGAGAGAGAGAGCTCTCCTCTCTGCTGCTTCCCTCCCCGAATGCCCACAACAGCTGAGGCTGAGACTGGGAGCTGGAAGCCCAGTCTGGGTCTCCTAAGAGGGCGGCAGGGACCCTAGTGAGTGTCGCCTGCTGCTTCCCAGGAAGCTGGACCGAAGTGGACTGGGGAGTGCAGGTGCTCCAATATGGTATGCGGGTGTCATACCCACAGAGCCAAATGCCTGTCCCCGCCTGTTGTTTTCCTAACGTAAATAGGCTCATTTGCCTGTCTAGAAATTCCAGTTTTGGTTTCTTTAAAACAGAGCAGAATTTTAAAGACAATCATAAAGTCATCTAGATACATAAGCTGTCTGGACTTTGTGAATTCTGACACTCCAGTTTTGTTGACACATAATTTGATGACAAATTTATTGTTAAAGATTTATCTGAAAGAGTTATAGAGAGAGTAAGAGCGAGAGTGAGAGCAAGAGAGAGAGAGAGAGGGAGGGAGATCTTCCATCCACTGGTTCACTCCCAAATGGCCACAGTAGCCAGGGCTGGGCCAGGCTGAAGCCAGGAGCCAGGAGCTTCCTCCAGGTCTCCCACATGGGTGCAGGGGCCCAAGGACCTGGGCCATCTTCCTCTGATTTCCCAGGCCACAGCAGAGAGCTGGATGGGGAGTGGAGCAGCGGAGCAGCCCGGACTTGAATCCGTGCCCATATGATGGATGCTGGTGCCCCAGGCAGTGGCTTATCCCACAATGCCACAACAATGGCTCCCTGATGACAGATTTTTAAGTTGATTTAGATGTGTTGAGTTTTCCTAAAGCATTCCACTAAGTCCACATAGAAAAAAATGTTCTTTCCCTACTCTGTGTGTTCTTTTCCCTCACTGTGTGTGTGGTATGTACAGTGTGTGATTTTTGGCATGTGTTGTATGGTGAGTGGGTGTGTTGTGTGATGTGTGTATGTATGCTATGTGGTGTGTGGTATGTGCATGTATGGTGTATGTAGGTGGTTTGTGGTGTATATGGTGTGTGGTCTGTATGGTGTGAACAAGTGTGGTATGTATGTATGTAGTATGTATGGCATGTGTGGTGTGTGGTCTGTATGGTGTGAACATGTGTGGTGTGTATGTATGTAGTGTGTATGGCATGTGTGGTGTGTGGTCTGTATGGTGTGAACATGTGTGGTGTGTATGTATGTAGTATGTATGGCATGTGTGGTGTGTGGTCTGTATGGTGTGAACAAGTGTGGTGTGTATGGTATATGTGTGGTATGTAGGATATGTAGTGTGTATGGCATGTGTGGTGTGTGGTATGTGAGTGTGTCTGGTGTGTGAGTGTATGGTATGTGGTATGTATAGGTGGCTTGTGGTGCATGTTTGGTGTGTGTGGTGTGTGTGTGGTATGTATGTGTGATATGGCATGTATATGGTGTATATGGTATGATGTTATATAGTATGTGGTGTATATTACATGTTTATGTTGTGTGCCATGCATGGCATGTAGGGCATGTGTGGTATGTATATGGTATGTGTATGGTGTGTGTGTGATATGTATGTGTGATATGTGGTGCGTATGTGTGTGATGTGTGTATAGTATGTGGTGTGTGTTGCATGTGTATGTTGTGTGGCATGTATGGTGTGTAGGGTGTGTGGTATGTGGTATGCATGTTGTGTATATGCTGTGTGGGTGTATGGTGTATGGTATGAGTGTAGTCTGTGTTGTATGGTATTATGTGTACAGTACATGGATGTGTGTATGGTATGTGTATATATGATGTGTGGTGTGTGGTCTGTATGGTGTGTATGATATGTTGTATGGTGTGTATACTGTGTGATGTGTATGGTGTGAGCTGTGTGTAGTGTGTAGGGTATGTGGAGTGTATGGTGTGTCCTGTGTATGGTGTGCATGGTGCATGTGTGGTGTGTAGGGTGTATGGTATATATGGTGTGTGGTGTGTGGTATGAGTGTAGTATATATGACATATGGGTGTGTGATGTGTTTGTAGTGTGTGTTGTGTGGTATATATGTACAGTATATGTGTGGATATATAGTATATGGTGTGTGCTGCACATGTGTGTACAGTATGTGGTGTGTGTGTGGTACAAGTGTGAGGCATGTGGGGTGTGGTGTGTGTATGTGTGGTATGTGGTCTGTACATAGTGTGTGGTGTGTATCTGGTACATGTGTGTATAGGATGTGTGTGTATGGCACATACATGTGGCATGTAGGTTGTGGTGTGTGTATGTGTGGTATGTGGTCCCTGCATAGTGTGTGGGGTGTGTATGGTACATATGTGTATAGGATGTGGTGTGTGTATGGTATATGTATGTCATGTAGGGTGTGTGGTGCATATATGTGTGGTATGTGGTCCCTGCATAGTGTGTGGGGTGTGTATGGTACATATGTGTATGGGATGTGGTGTGTATATAGGATATGGTATGTGGATAGGATGTGTGTGTATGGTACATGTGCGTATAGGTTGTGGTGTGCATACAGTATGTGTGTGTATGGGATGTGCTGTGTGTATGGTACATATGTGTATATGTTGTGGGTGTGTATGGTACATATGTGTATATGTTGTGGTGTGTGTATAGGTTGTGGTGTGTGTATGGGATGTGGTGTGTGTATAGGATGTGTGTATAGGTTGTGGTGTGTGTATGGGATGTGGTGTGTGGATAGGATGTGTGTGTAGGATGTGGTGTGTGTATGGTACGTGTGTGTATAGGATATGGTACGTGTGTGTATGGGATGTGGTGTGTGTGTATGGTACATATGTGTATATGTTGTGGTGTGTGTATAGGTTGTGGTGTGTGTATGGGATGTGGTGTGTGTATGGGATGTGGTGTGTGTATAGGATGTGTGTATAGGTTGTGGTGTGGATGGTACGTGTGTGTATGGGATGTGCTGCGTGTATGGTACGTGTGTGTATAGGATATGGTATGTGTGTAGGATGTGGTGTGTGTATGGTACATGTGTGTATATGTTGTGGTGTGTGTATAGGTTGTGGTGTGTGTATGGGATGTGGTGTGTGTATGGTACATGTGTGTATATGTTGTGGTGTGTGTATATGTTGTGGTGTGTGTATGGGATGTGGTGTGTGTATGGGATGTGGTGTGTGTATGGTACATGTGTGTATATGTTGTGGTGTGTGTATAGGTTGTGGTGTGTGTATGGGATGTGGTGTGTGTATGGGATGTGGTGTGTGTATGGGATGTGGTGTGTGTATAGGATGATGTGGTGTGTGTGTATGGTACATATGTGTATATGTTGTGGTGTGTGTATAGGTTGTGGTGTGTGTATAGGTTGTGGTGTGTGTATATGTTGTGTGTGTATATGTTGTGGTGTGTGTATATGTTGTGGTGTGTGTATAGGTTGTGGTGTGTGTATGGGATGTGGTGTGTGTATAGGATGTGTGTATAGGTTGTGGTGTGGATGGTACGTGTGTGTATGGGATGTGCTGTGTGTATGGCACGTGTGTGTATAAGATGTGTTGTGTGTGTTGGGTGCCAGGTGGGGCTCCCTCTTCTCTGCTCTGAGGTGCGTGTTCTCTGGTCCTTGTGCCTCGGGCGCTGCGTGTGTGGGTGACAGTGCTTTTCTCTTGGAAGGAGTCGGAGGAGGTAGCGGAGGAGGAGGGTGCAGAGGCGGAAGCAGAGGAGGAGCCGGGAGACGAAGGAGAGGAAGACTCCTAGGCCTGCACTCACTCACCGTTCCCAGGTAACTGCAGGGTGAACAGCTTGGCCCGGCCCCTGGGTTAGCTTCCTGGGTAGGGGGGCTGCTTGTCTCAGGCCACGTGTCCCTCCGAGACCCCATCTGCACTCCCTCCCAAAGCCATCGAGCTGTGGTGGCTGGGATTTTGGGGGAGAGGCTGTGAGGCCAGGGCGGGCTTGTTCCTGCTCGCTCCCTCCTCCTCCTCGTGGCCTCTCTGACCAGGCACAGAGGGCGCTGCTGTCAGTGAGAGGAGGAGGAGGAGGGTGATAGTATCGAATGACGAGCATGACAGGTCTTGGGGACCCAGGGCGCTTGCACAGTGGGGGCGGCGCGCGGGCAGAGTGCGTGGTAGCCATGGGAATGTTGCCTTGTCATTAGAGCGAACTCGAGGACAGTGAGGTCAGGGACATTAAAAGGGTGCTTTAGACTCTTTCATGAGGGCCCCAGACCTCTGGTGAGGAACGTGAGAGCGGGGCAGGGGCCAGCTGGCCTGCAGGGGCCAGCGGGGGTGGGGGCACCCCGGCATCCAGCACTGGCTCGGTGGTGGAGCTCGGCCCTGCGTGGACTTACCGGCAGCAGCGCTTTGTGTTGCAGAGACGCTCGGACTTGGGGGTGGGGCTGCCCTTCTGTGAAACGCGGATACCCCCAAAACGCCCCGCTGTATTATTAGGGCGCCTCAGAGCTGGTGAGGGTGGCTGTCCCCCTTTAGGACTGGGCCATAAAGCTTTGATGACTCGTTAAAATCCCAGAGCAAATCAGCCTATGACTGGCTGTGTCCCCGAATTCTCTCAGCTGTCTCCTTTAGGGCCAGCTGATGGTCCTGTGGGGTCTCGATCCCATTACTAAGGGATCCATTTTTGAAAAAAATAAAAAAAGGAAAGAAAAACTAGCAGCTTATTTTAAGAAATTCTTCCTGAAGAGGAGGGGAAGTGGAAACGTGCTGGGAACAGGAACGGAACCCAGCGAAACTCACGGGAGGAGACCCCCAAGTGATGTTTACATCGGCCGCTGTCCCCTGGCTGTGAGGCTCTTTAAAAGTCCTGCCATTGTGAGTCACATTGTAGAAAAAAATAATAATAATAATGGGTGTGACACAGCTGAGAGCATCGTCCTCGTGGACAGCTGGCTTCAGAGGCAGCGCAGGTCGGCAAGGCACCCGCTCCTCGCAGGGCCCCTGGTCGTCTGTGGTGAGGCCCGAATGCCGGACAGCGCCCGAGTGAGCTGGGTGGCCCTGAGCCCGGAGACACTCAGTAGCCTTTAAAAATGCTGCCTGCACAGCCAGGCATTCTGCAAACCGCCCACTGCCGAAGGCAAAACCGTGTCCCGGCCCCAGCCCATAGACAGCGCTGGCGTCTCACTTGGAAAGATGGGTTCCGGCAGAACTCAGCAGCCAAAAACGCGGGCAGAATCCTCGTTAGGAACTGGAGGCAGAAATGAAATTGCTGCTTGGGTCCCTGGAGAACAAGGCTTGGGATTCCGTCTCTGCAGAGGCTGCCGGTTACAGGTTCAGCATCCCCCTGTCCCCTCCAGCTACGAGCCTGTGAAATTTCCTCTCCGGCCTGGAGCTATAAAGCCAGTCTGGATTTTCCCAGGAAAATGCGGCAGGGAAGCTGCAGCTGCAGGTGCTGGCTTGATGCCTGTTAGCTCCGAGAAAGGATGCCAGCCTGGCTCAGTTTTCCAGGGGAAAAATGTGTTTTTCCTGCCTTGCACTGGGGAGCAGAGGATGAGTACTGGTTTAAAGGTATGGGGAGGGGGGGTCCAGGATGCTTGAGAACAGAAGTGTTTCCGATTCTGGGTGATTTGCGCGGACCTCACCGGTTGAGCATCCCTCTTCTGAAAACCCCAAATGCCCCCAGATCGGAAAAGGACGCCTTGGGTTCATTCGCAGCATTTTGCATTTGGGCGCTTCAGCTCAGGGCTCCTCAGCCTGCCCTTGCCTTTGACGTGTGTTAAATCCTGGAGGTCATGTCTTCTGTCTCTAACACCCTCTCCCTCACCCTTCCCCTGTCTTTCAGAAACCCCAAGCCACGAAGCAGCACCTCACACGCCTCCCCTCAAAGCACACGCAGTGAAATCCTTGGGCCGGAAGCCAGCACTTGGGGTTTGCTGAGGACGTGTGCCCCCCCCCCCCCATCATGTGCTAGATGCACTTGAATCCACCTACGCACTCCTGTCAATCTGAAACTCAGTGTGACGGCGACAGACGCGTGGCCTCATGTGCCTGTCACTCTTGGCTTCATTGCTTAATATTTTTTTTCCTCTGCATGATTAGGTTTTCTTGTTCATGCTCTGAAACCCTGCCCAGAGGCTGCAGACCTCTGGGGGACCCCGGCAAAGCACTTCTTCATGCCTGCCTTAAGCTCCGTGTCTCAGAGTTAGCTTGTGAGAAGGATGCGCCTTCCAGAGCACAGCCAGCTAAATAAAGACGAATGGCACCTCTCTCGTCCCAGGGGGCGTCCTTTCTTTGCTCTCCGTCCATCCACCTGCGGCGGCGCCTGCCTGCCCACCCTGGAGGGCTGTTTGTGCCTGCCGTGATGATTCACCCGTCCACACTTTCAGGCAGCTCCGATCGCTCGTCCCATCAGGCTGTGCCGCAGACGCACCGCCGTCCACTTTGTCCTCGTAGCCTCCCTGCCCCCTTGTCCGCGTGGAGGGGGTGCTGGGTGTGTGTGGGGGTGGGAGGGAGGCATTTGCAGCCTGGGGCCTTTGCATACTTCTGAGCTGCAGGGAGCCGCCGCCGCCTGTGTCTGGCGCCACTGCGGACTTGCAGTCATGGCTGCTGCATGCAGAGCCCGGGATTGTAGTTTTGCCTCCGATGGCCAGGACTGTGTGCTCCGCATCCGCACGTCCAGCTCCCGCGACGGCACCCCAGGTAGGTTTGGCGGCGCCGCTGTGCTCACCTGCCCCGCCTTGCCGGTCAGGAGCTGTTGTCTCTGTCTGGGAAGTGTTTGTGGCTGGCCCTCCTCGCCTTGCAGATCTCCTTGCAGCAAAGGCTGCTCTGCGTCACTGGGGAACCCGGTCTCTTGGCTGTGCCTTTCCCTCTTTCCCGGCCGTTATGGAAATCCACAGGGGGTGCCATGAACTCTTCCCCTCCTGAGTCCGCCTGTTGGTGTGGCAGCTGAGCTGTTTGTGTCTTCTGGGAATGCAGGCTAGGGTCGCACAAGTCCAGTGACCTCGGGAACTCTGCGGGCAGCCCTTGTCTTGTTACCATAGTAACAGGAAAATACATCTCAGGTGCTCTTTTCCCCAATGTTGAAGTCGTCTACTTTAAAAACATTCCTCCCCCTGCTGAAAATAAGGCAGAGGGCTGCAGAAGTTCATATAATTAAACATTAATTTCTATTTTTGTTTCATTATTTCAAGTTATGTCTTATCTAAAAAGCCTGCATTTTTTTTTTAAATCACAAAAATCCCACACACAAAGAGGCCTTAAGCTTTTTGCTGTGGCTTAGGGCTGATTTTGAGCCTTTTTGTGGGGAAGGAGAATGGAGATGGATTTGGCTAGATGCCAATTTCCCTCCCATTGCTCATTTTTTTTAAGTGAAAACAAGTATTTGTGCTAACAATAAGCAAAAATAACAAACCAGACCACTTATTTAAATCAAATGAATCTTTTCTCATACTGTCTGCTTTCCTGTAGTTGAAAATTAGCATCCTAGGAGAGTATATTTATTTGCATTTCATTTTCTTTAGGGCATCATTGAAATGCAAAATCACTTAGATCAATAATGCCGAGCAAATAGTCTCCGTCCTCGTCTGGTTTCGGTTTTGAGAGTCTCCCGGCCTCAGTGCTCGGTGGAAATGTGGGGACGGAGATGCTAGAACGTAGTTATGCAGTGTGGTTAGAAAACCCACCTGGGATACTTCCAGAAGTGAACCGCATTGGAATCAGGGAGAAGCAACCGTTCAGGAGAAAGCCCCACGAATAGGCAACATAATTTTGCAGAAAAGAAAGGAAGAAAAGAGACATGGAAGAAGCTGATGCTGATCGGAAGTTGAGGTTCAAGGGCTTGGGTGGAGGGCGGTGTCTCTTCTGCTGTTTTGATTTCAGAGAGCGACACATTCCTTTGTGTGTTCCAGCCGCAGAGCCCTAACAGCCCTTCTCCCTCCTCTGTGGGCTCACATCTTCCTCTGTTCAGGAATCCTGCATCCCCTCCGTGTTGGGGATGGCTTGCGCTCCCCCTTGAGCTCGCGCTGTCTCCTCGATTACAGGTCAGAGGCACAGGAAGACCCCGGAGTAGACTGACAGCAGAGGTTCTTGGGGAATATTTCCAAACTTTTCCTTTGAAAACCGGTTTGACCCTGCAACCTGTGCAGGTGTGCGGGTGTCCTGTCTCTAGCGTGTGGTAATAATAGAGAATGGCCAGCAGGTGGTGATAAAGGACAAGCCTCTCCGTGTGGCGTCGCTGCCTCCAGCGGCCCTCTGGCCACGTCCTAGAGCCCGGCCACTGTAAGTTAAAACTGGAAGGCAGCACGTGTTACTTGTCAGTGAGACAGAGAAGGAGCTCCAGTGGGCAAATTAATTAGTGTATGGTTTATAATTCTCTCATATAAGGTAATTTATTTTGGGCGACATACGAAGTCTTTTTTTTTTTTAAGATTTATTTATTTATTTGAAATGCAGTTACAGAGAAGCAGAGACAGAGAGAGTCTTCCATCTGCTGGTTCACTCCCCAGTTGGCCACAACAGCCTGAGTTGCACTGATCTGGAGCCAGGAGCCTCTTCTGGGTCTCCCACGCGGGTGCAGGGGCCCAAACATCTGGGCCATCTTCTACTGCTTTCCCAGGCCGTAGGAGAGAGCTCAATTGGAAGTGGAGCAGCCGGGACTCAAACCGGCACCCATATGGGATGCTGGCACTGCAGGTGGCAGCCTTACCCGCTGTGCCACAGCACTGGCCCCACGAAGTCTTAAAAGCTGTTAGAATCAGTAACTGGGGGGAGGACTTTGGCACCGTTGTTGTGGTGCTGCTCGGGGGTCCTGCCTCCCGCCGTGGAGTGTTTGGGTTTGAGTCCTGGCCCTGCTTTGACTGAAGCTCCCTGCTGATGCAGACCTGGAGGCAGCAGGTGATGGTGCAGGTTGAGCCTCACTGAGGTCTGGGCGCCTGGATTCAGCCTGGTCCAGCCCCAGCCGGGTGGGCCTTTGGGGAGTGAACCAGCGAATGTGAGAACTCTGTGTGCCTCCATCTCTCTGCCTTCCAGAAATCAAATAAATGCAAACGTTTTGAAAAGCAACAAAAACCCCAGTAAGCGGCGAGAAACGCATCCCGGTTTTCTTTCTCTGCAAGGAGCAGAGGCAGCTTCTCCAGCCTTCTGCTTGATTAAAAAGGACATCTAAAGCTTGAGATAGGATTAGGCCAAATCCACCAAAACGCAGCTTGCAGGCTCAGTCAGAGGGGTTAACACAGGGTTCCCATGGTATCGGGGGGGTGGAGACAGGAGGCCGGAGGGAAACTGTGTCCGAGGCCTTCCCCTGGGGTTTCCTGAGCCCCAGCAGGGTCTCAGTGGGTGTGATCAAGTTAAGATGAGGTCATTAGGGTGGGCCCCATGTCCTTATCCAGAGGGGAAAATGTCACTTAGGGAAGCAGGACGCACAGGGAGGCAGCAGCCGCAAGCCCAGAAGACCAGGGGTTGCCGCTGCCCTGGCTCCTGGAGAGGCCAGGCCGGGGTCTCATCGGGGTCTCATGGGGTCTCGGAGTGAGCGCCGCCCTGCTGGCTGACTTGACTCCCAGGGTCCATTCCTGCGGTCCTCAGCCCTCCAGCCTGTGGTACGTGGTTACAGCAGCCCCAGGACACCTGCACACCTGGCTCTGTGGGACTTCTCCTTTCCTGCCTGGCCCTCTGCGGCGTCGTGGCCTTGTCTTTCTCTTCTCGGCCTTTAGATAAGCGTGTTTCCGAAGGGCCAGTCTGGGACTTTCTGTTCTGTACCTGTGCGTCTCCACTTGGCGACTTCCTCCTTTTGGTGGCTTTGCCATAAATGCTGAAGATTCTCTTGTCCTCGTGTGTGTTAGACTCCGAGTGGCAAGGGAGGGGACACCCTCAGATCACCTTTACCGCAGGACGCTTACCCCGTCACACACGGTCGGATGGCACTTGCAACAGCAGAAGGTGACCCGTGTCGGTGAACCCTGTGTGCTGTTGGTGGCACCCTCGCTATGGAACCCAGCGTGGAGCTCCGGAAAAAAATTGAAACGAGAATGACCATGACTCAGCGATTGCAGTCCAGGGCTTTAACCCAACAGTGCTGCCAGCAGGGTGTGGAACAAGCCTTCGAGCGTCTAGGTTCTTAACGGCACAAGTCGCAATCGCTAAACAGTGGCAGCAACCCCAGGGTCCCACGTTAGACAAGGGAGGTCACGGCGTGGTGGCGGGTTGTGCAGCTTTCAGAGGAGGGAGACCCCCTGGGTGAGCCGGGAGGACCCTGTGCCGCGTGCAGTGAACCAGCGCAAAGATGACGCCCGTGTGGGTCCGCTTAGCCCAGGTCCCCAGAGCGGCCACGCTCAAAAGCAGACAGCAGGGGCCGTTGTTGTGCAGGGAGTGTGGGGTTTCTGCAGGATGAAAAGACTTCCAGTGATAATGACCATAAAGACCAAACAAGGCTACAAAGACCTACTGTGTGTGTGTGTGTGTGTGTGCGTGTGTGTGCGGGGGGTGAGGGGGGCTAGGGCAGACTTCAGAGCGCAGAACTCAGGAGGCCCTCAAATGCGTCTACTGCAGCCATGATTCAGAGTGTCCACTGCACGCCTCCCCCTGGATGTCCCTCGGGTCCCGCGAGCTCAGTGAAGCCAAACACCCAGCTCATCTCCGTTGCCAAACCTTGATGCGCTATTTCTGTTGAGATTAAACTCAATCTTCCAGCCATCGCACTTTCAGCCTTGGCACTGTCTGAAAAACATGTTCTTCTTATTAAAAAAGTAATATGTGCTCATAAAACTTTTAAAGAAAATACAGACAAGTAAAAAGATAAGCATAAAATCATCTAAAATCTCTCTGCCTGGAAACAACCGTTAATATCTTTTTATTGCATTTTGCCATTATTTTTCTGCACACTTGTTCATCTGTTTAGAAATTGTCTTTTGCAAATTTATTTTTATCTGACTCTGACTGTTTTCTCCTGTGTCGCTCCCCCTCTTCACGGAGGAACGACACAGGACCCTGCGCTGTTCTTTCGTCTGCTCGGCCCTCCCCGGGTTTGCTGCTGGTTCTTCCCGGGTTGGCTACTGTCCCTTCCACCTCCGTGGAAGGGCGGTTCCCCCTGGCCACTTTCCCCACTTCCGCAGGGGAGCGGCACACCGCTGGCCGGCTCTCTCGGGGGCTGCACAGGTGTTCCCCTTAGATGTTCCTCTTAGATGTTCCTGGTACATGCCGTCTCTCTCCTCCTTTATAGTCCTCCTCCGCCAATCCCAACTCGGCTGCCCACACGCCGAGTACGCTGCTCTCCTCCAATCAGGAGCAGGATCAGCTCCTGGAGGTCATCACTCAAGTTGGCAAGAGGCAGCTGCGTAGAAGCTGTTTTCTCCTCTCCCAGCGCCATATTGTGGGAGAGCAGATGCATAGAATAAGTCTTAATTCCAGTAACTCAGTCCAGTCCGGGTTGCTCCCCACACTCCTGTAATTAAACCGTCTTCAGCAATATCCTATTTACTGCTATGTAACAGTCTATTGTGTGAATGCACCATAGGATCTAAAAATCTCCTAATGCTGGGTTGAATTTTTGAGATCGAATACAGCGCTGTGGAGAAGGTCTCTGCAGTGTGGTCCTTCTTTGTATTCATAATTAATTCCTTAGGAGGAACTCGCAGAAGTAAAATGATTTGCAAGATTAAAAGGCATGTAAATTTCTCGGGTACTCATTTTAATTTCCCTTCACTATTCTTTTAATTCCTTTGTTAATTTGAGAGAAAAAGATACTTCATTATTTTTTCAATTTGCATGTCTTTATTAGTAAAGTGGTTGCGTGTCTTAGCTGTATTGATTGCATATTTTTGGTGTTTTCCTTCTGTGGCAACTGACTTTCCATGTTCTTTGCCTGTTGTTCTTTCTCTAACACTTTCTTCCACTGTCCTTAGCCCCTCTTCCAGATCTACACAGCATGTCCTGTGTGTTAGCTAGGGCTCTTCAGAGAAACAGACCAGTAAGATACAAACACACCCCACACCACACACACACAGATCCTACACAATCCACACCTCACACCTTCCCCCAACACACAGTGTGTCAGCGTTCATGGAAAAATGGATTTTCTTTTTAAAAAACATTTCCTTCCTTCCTTCCTTTAAAAGGCAGAGTTACAGAGAGACGAGGAGAGACAGTTTTGTTGACAAATAATTTGATGGCATATTTATTTTTAAAGTTGTATTTATTTGAAAGAGTTAGAGAGTGAGAGCGAGAGTGAGAGAGCAAGAGAGAGAGGTCTTCCATCCACTGGTTCACTCCCCAGATGGCTGCGACGACTAAGGCTGGGCCAGGTGGAAACCAGGAGTCAAGGGCCAGAAGCTTCTTCTGGGTCTCCCACGTGGGTGCAGGGGCCCAAGCACTTGGGTCATCTTCTGCTGCTTTCCCAGGCCATAGCAGGGAGCTGGATCGGAAGTGGAGCAGCCAGGACTCAAGCCAGTGGCCATACGGGATGCCTGCAGTGCAGGCGGCTTAACCCGCTGTGCCACAGTGCTGGGCCCTTCCTCATTTGTTTTTTAAGCCACAGAACTTGTCCAGATAGAAGTGCAGTATAAAGATCAGAGGCAGAGCTGCCCCAAGTGCAGTTTACAGAGACCTTGAACCCCAAGAAGACCCACTTTTGAAAACCTTGGGCTAAATTATGCGATCAAAAAACCAGTTCTACTGAGATTCACTTTCCGGGGCAGCAGGCAGCCACTTTGAGCGTGCAGTTAGCTGGGTTCTGACAAGCGTGTGTGTTCACCAGTATTAGGGCCGGGGGCGTCTCCCGCATCCGGTGGGGTCCTCTTGCGGTGCTGTGCGGCCTTCCTCGCCCTGCACCCCGGCGGGCGCCCGGTGCTCTGCCCCTGCACCATCCCGCCTAGCCTTATCCTGTTCTCGAGGGTCGCATAAACGAGTAAGGGCTCCTGTGGTGTCTGCTTCCTCCCCCAACGCAGGATCTTTGAGCCGTGGCGGCACCATTGCGGTTTTGGCAGCTTGCTCCTTCCTGTGGCTGTGGCCACCCGGCTGGGGTGGGCTCGCTCTTCACCCCGCTGCTCAGGGGTGCATTCACAGTGTCCGGTCTGGGAGGCGTTTGAAGGAATCTTCCAGGGACATCCGCACAGAGTCTTTCTGTGTGCGGATGTTTTTACTTCCCCTGAGCAGTTACCAAGTGGGGAGTCCAGGTTGTAGGTTGCTGAGGGCGAAATCTCCAGCCCACTCATTTTTGTGACCCAGAGCTCAGCGCCTTGGGCTCAAGTGTCAGCAAAGGGAAGGAATCCACACGGAATCTCCCCTGCGCCAGGTGCTCTGGAAGGAGTCACTTACAGGTTGTTGAGTGGCTGGCAGGTGGCAGGGTTCTAAGCCCTACCTTGGAGACCTCCTGTGTACTTTTTTAAAAAAGATTATTTATTTATTTGAGAGGCAGGGTTAGAGAGAGAGAGAGAGAGAGAGGGAGAGAGCGAGAGAAAGAGAGAGAGACACCGAGAGAGATTTTCCATCTGCTAGTTCACCCCCCAAATGGCCTTAACAGCTAGAGCTGGGCCTATCTGAAGCCAGGAGCCAGGAGCTTCTTCCGGGTCTCCCACGTGGGTGCAGGAGACCAAGGACTTGGGCCATCTTCTGCTGCTTTCCCAGGCCATAGCAGAGAGCGGGATCGGAAGAGGAGCAGCTGGGACTTGAACTGGCGCCCATATGGGATGCCGGCGCTGCGGGAGGGCGGAGGCTTAGCCCACTACGCCGCAGTGCCGGCTGCCTCCTGCGTGCTTTCAATCATCTCTGCTTTACCTCTGGTACCCACTGCAACGTGAGCGCTGTGTAACCCGCTGTCATACTCTGCTGGGAAATGATGACAAGGCGGAAAAGCCTGCCCAGCTTCAGTATGGGTGGAGTTTTTTGGTTTTGAATATTTTTGGTCCACGGTGGTTTGACTCCACAGATGCGAAGGAAGGGCCATGTGTGCTGAGTCCTTCCAATAACCGCAAGACCTGAGTGTTATCTCGACAACATTTTACTCCTGGAAGTAGGCTGCCTTGGCGGGCGCAGCCAGGAGATGGTAGAACCGGGAGTCAAAGAGAGAGCGGGCTTGCACAGGCCACGTCCACCTGTTTCTACCGTTCGTGGCTGCCTGGCCAGGCAGCTGAGTCCTTCCGCTCCGCGGGCGCCTCGCTGGGGCCCGCTGAGCCGCTGCGCCCAAAGCAGGGCCAGACTCTGCCGCGGTGAGGTCGGAAAGCCAGTCTTTCGCTCCAGGGCCGGGCCGGGGCACTTTGCTGGATCACTTCCTATGCAAAATAGCATCATCGGAATCCAAACACACTGGCCTGCGGTTCTTGTGGAAGTTTTGGCGAATTCTCTGGCTCATCACGCACGGACTTGAAGCAGAAGAGCCTTCCCGTGGGGCCCGGGCCTGTGTGCAGCCTGGAATCTTTCCAAGGAGAAGAGCTTATTTATTTATTTATTTGACAGAGTTAGACAGGTTAAACAGTGAGAGAGAGCGACAGAGAGAAAGGTCTTCCTTCTGTTGGTTCACCCCCCAAATGGCTGCTACAGCTGGATCTGAAGCCAGGAGCCAGGTGCCTCTCCTGGTCTCCCATGCAGGTGCAGGGCCCAAGCACTTGGGCCATCCTTCACTGCCCTCCCGGGCCACAGCAGAGAGCTGGCCTGGAAGAGGAGCAACCAGGACTAGAACCGGTGCCGCAGGTGGAGGATTAACCAAGTGAGCCACGGCGCCGGCCCCCGAGAAGAGCTTTGAAGGGAGCCAGTGTTCTCGGAGACTCCATCCATCCACGCCCTCCGAGTGCACAGGGAACAGCTGCTGGCCGCAGCTGGGACACGCTGGCTTGTCCATGCGAATTAACCCAATATTGAACTACCTGTCTTGTAGGTAAACAGTACGTGGCCCTGGCTTCCCTGCAGGGTCGCTGTTCTCTCCAGCATCCCAGAACCCAGCAGGCAAAGGGTTACGCAGGCATCTCCTCAGGGGCCTCCTGGACCTGCCCAGGGCCTTGGCCACCGGTTGGCCAGACTGGTGGCTCGGTCTGAATGAAGCTCCTGTCTCAGTGTGACCTGCAAACCAGGAATGTACAGGCAGCTCGACCATTCCAGAATCCAGAATTCTGTGGAGAATGGAACAGGAAGATGTTTATTTTGGTGCAAAAATATTTGAAATCCGTGCATGCTTTTCTCATAACGCACGTTTTCCTGAGCGTTTCGAAGGCCCTTTATGTGCGTGAACTTCAACATGTCTTGCACCCAAATAAACATATTTTAATGACTTTTTCACGCAGCTTTTGAAGTACTCTTGTATTATCTCACTGTCAGTATGAACAAAGTCGTTTTTGTCTCTTCCCAACTCAAACGCATGCTTCCAGCAGAGACAATTTGGTTACAGTCTGCAGACTGCCTGGAGTAGGGGAGGAACACGGTGAGTTTTCCAGACCTTGCGATTCTCCTCTGAGAGGGACTCCCGGGACACAAAGCAGACAATACGAGGGAAACAGAGGTGTGTTAGTGTGCATGAGACGGGACTCGGTCTCCGAGAGCTGGGTGAGAATCCAGGGTACCAGCCTCAGCTGGAACAAAGACGAAGGGGCCAGGCAGGAGGCCAACCAGGAAAAGCGGGTGCAGGGCCCGCGGTTTCCTGTGCAGGTGGCGCAGCGGGCGCGCTGCTCCAGACGCCCAGGCTCACCCTTGCCTCCGGACCGTGCCCTCTCTGCCTCACACTCCCCGCCCCCGACACGTGGGGCTTGTTGGGTCACCTCCTTTAGGGGTCTGCTCAGTGTCCTCTTGTCACAGAGCCCCCCACCCCGGGGCCACGCAGTTTACCATGGGATTCTCTTACAAGGCTAGAGTACCGTGTGGTTACTGCTAGCACCACCCCTACGTGTCTACACCCAAGAGAGGCAGGAGCCCCCATGCACACGGGAATCCCCGACATCACTGCCGGGACACAACTCAAACGCCGTTCGCGAATGAACACGCGCTGTGCTTACAATGGGCTGCTATTCCGCCAGGGCGGGAACGAAGTGCTGACGCGTGCTGTGATATGGTGCTCATGGAGAGAGGCCCTCATGGGGTCCCAGGGACGTGGAGTGTCCCCAGTGAGCAAGTGCAGAGAGACGACAAGCAAGTGAACGCCAGCCTGGGCCTGGGGGCGAGGAGGCAGCGAGAATGACTGCCTGCCGGGTGCTTTCTTGTTGGGGTGGGGGGGTGTCCTGGGGCTGGCGCTTCCACCTGTGGCGCCGGCATCCTGTGTGGGTGCTGTTCCTGTCCTGGCTGCTCCACTTCTGATGCAGCTCCCTGCCGCTGCGCCTGGGCAGGCAGTGGAAGAGGACCCTGCACCCTCGTGGGAGACCTGGAGGAAGTTCCTGGCTCCTGGCTTCGGCCTGGCCCAGCCCTGGCCGTTTTGGCTATTTGGAGAGAGAATCAGTGGATGGAAGACCTCTCTCTCTCTCTCTCTCAATAAAATCAATCTTTAAAAAATGCCCTGGAGGTAGACAGTGAGGATGGTTCCAATAATTCTCTTTCAAAAATACTAAAAAAAATTGATTTCCATTATTTAAAAAGGGTGAATTTTTATGAATTCTATTTCAATAAAATAGTTATAAGGAAAATTTGAACTTATTCTTCTGTAAGATCTTTGTGTCCAGGAAGACACTGAAAAAATGGGAGGACTTTGAGAAGTTTGTGGCAAATGGAATGAAAATTTATTTGGGTGCAAAAAGTCTTGAAATCGAAGCATAGATTTTTCAGAGTGCGTTTTCTCAGAACTTCTGGAAGAATCCTCATTCATATGGCTGTCTACATGTGTTTGCCCCCTAATAAACTTGTTTTTTGTTCTATTTTCCACAAACTTTTTGAAGCACCCTTGTCCTAAGGTGACTTGAGCGTATGTGGTTGTAATGTACACGGAGACTCCGTGTTATTCCTTTCAGGTGTGCTGCGAAATCAGTCAACACACTTATGGACTCTTCCTTGATGCTTGGGTCCAGGCCCCGGCGTCCAAGCGCTCGTCTCCACAGGCCTGCTCAGGCTGGCATGACGGAAATGACGGAGGCCGTGAGTGCCTGTGCTTGGGCTTTGGTATTCTGGCCAGCAGGAATCTTGACTAGGGAAAGCGTTTGATATGTGCGGATGTGAGGGTCCACTTGCAGCAGTCTCTATGTTGTACTTCAAGTGCCCGCTCTTTCTCTCTGTCTCTCTCTCTGTCACACACACACACACACACACACACACACACAGGTGCAGGTACCCGTGGTTGGATCTGTCACACACACACACACAGGTGTGGCACACATGGTTGGATCTGTCACACACACACACGCAGGTGCGGGCACCCGTGGTTGGATCTGTCACACACACACGCAGGTGTGGCACACATGGTTGGATCTGTCACACACACACACAGGTGCAGGCACCCGTGGTTGGATCTGTCACACACACACACACAGGTGCAGGCACCCGTGGTTGGATCTGTCACACACACACGCAGGTGCGGGCACCCGTGGTTGGATCTGTCACACACACACACACACACCCACACACGCAGGTGTGGCACACATGGTTGGATCTGTCACACACACACGCAGGTGCGGGCACCCGTGGTTGGATCTGTCACACACACACACACAGGTGCAGGCACCCGTGGTTGGATCTGTCACACACACACGCAGGTGCGGGCACCCGTGGTTGGATCTGTCACACACCCACACACACACCCACACACGCAGGTGTGGCACACATGGTTGGATCTGTCACACACACACACACACGGGTGCAGACACACGCAGGTGGGTCTGCCATTCCAGATCCTGAAACGGCACAGCCAGCTTGCTCTTGCAGTCAAGAAAGGAACTTTGGTTCTTAGTTGGTGTCTTTGGCCTCGTGGTTAAGATACTGGTGGAGACGCCCACACCACATCCCAGTACCCTGATTTCACTCCTGGCTCCAGCTGGGAGGCAGTCGGCGATGGCTCCAGTACCTGGGTCCACACCACCCGCTTGGGAGACCTGGACTGGTTTTCAGGCTCTGGGTGCCAGCCTGACCCCGCGTTGGCTGTTGCAGGCATTTGGGGAAATGAGCCAGCAGATGGGAGTTCTCCTGTCTGTTCAGGCTCTCTGACAAAGAATAACAAATAAAATATTTTAGAGAAATGACTCAGTGAGAGATTTAAAAAATCAGGGCGGCGTTGCTTCCGCAGGCACTGTTTGGTAACCTTTGCTCCCCGCCTTCAGGCTCAGGGCTCTTGCACTGGTTTCACTAGGACGGTGAGCCACGGAGCAGTCTCGGCAGCCCTCCTGTTGGCGGCGCGCTGGAGAGTGGGCGTGGAGCAATCTGCTGTGCAGAGACGGTACGGTAGAGATAGAGCAGGAGGGTGTGACGGGCAGTGCCTAAGACACCCCAGCCAGAGCCTGGTTTGGCTTCCCAGGTGATATTTGGGCTGCAGCGGGAGGGGGTCAGGTGGACTCCCTCTTTCAGTCCAACCGCAGGATGGTGATGAATTCCGGGGTGAGTGGGGGTGGGCTCTGTGGGGGTCGTGAGCGTCTCCGTGTGGCCGTCAGGGTTGCGCCCAGGTCAGCCCACGCCTGAAGCGCCCGAGTCGCCTTCCCCAGCCGTGTGCGAGCAGAGCAGGGAGCCGCAGCTGCTGCGGGCGCGCTCCCCCTGCCTGGTCGCTGCTTCTTCCTCCCGCTGCCTCCTCTGCCTTACTCCCTCTCGCCTCCCCCTGCATTTCCCCTTCCCTCCCTCCTCCCTTCCAGCTACCACCTACTGAGTGTCTGCTGTGTGCAGCGCTTTCTCCACAGGCTCCCATTCAGTCACACGACCGGCATTGCTGGCCCTGTTTCACCACCAGGAGACTGACACGCAAACATAGGCTGAAGCTCTCCCAGCAGGGAAGAGCCGCTGCATGCGAAGCTGGCATCGCCAAGGGCTGCTCCACTTCTGATTCAGCTCCCCGCTAGTGCACCTGGGGAAGACTGAGAGACCCAGGTGGGGCTCCAAGGGCTTGGCTTTGGCCTGGCTGAGCCCTGGTGAGTGCAGCCATTTGGGGCAGTGAGACAGCAGGTGGAAGACCTCTCTCTCTCTCTCTCTCTGTCTTTCTCTCTCCCCCTCTCTCTCTCATTCTGCCTTTCAAATAAATAATCCTTTTTTTAAAAATGGGGGAAGCGGCCGGCGCCGTGGCTCACTAGGCTAATCTTCCACCTTGCGCTGCCGGCACACTGGGTTCTAGTCCCAGTCGGGGTGCCGGATTCTGTCCTGGTTGCCCCTCTTCCAGGCCAGCTCTCTGCTATGGCCTGGGAGTGCAGTGGAGGATGGCCCAAGTGCTTGGGCCCTGCACCCCATGGGAGACCAGGAAAAGCACCTGGCTCCTGGCTTCGGATCAGCGCGGTACACCGTAGCGCGCTGGCTGCGGCGGCCATTGGAGGGTGAACCAACGGCAAAGGAAGACCTTTCTCTCTGTCTCTCTCACTGCCCACTCTGCCTGTCACACAGACATACAAAATAATAATGGGGGAAGCTGGGTGTGATTGTGACCAATACACTAACTGGAGATGCTAATAACAGGGGAAGTCGGGTGCGGGAACATGGTGCTGTTTCACAATTTTTGTTTTGTAAATTTCAAACTATTCTAAAATGAAAATTTAAAAATCAGAAGCTCATGCTTCTAACTCATTATTTACTTTTCCAGTGGGTTCATTATGCAGAGAAAAAGCTCTCCATTCCCCGCTTTGTAGGTTTGCAAAACCCCAGGAACGCACCTGCTGTGGGTGGATTTGTATGCCCGTGGATGGGGCCAGCTGAGCCCCCGAGCTCCAGCAAGGCGTGGGCCCTCACACGCTCTGTGCTCCGCGTGGCTGCGCAGAGGCCCAGGTTCTGAGCCTAACTGCTGGTGGGGCTACTCCAGCAATGCCTGACAAGGAATTGATGTCTACAAAAACAAAAGTATTTTTAAAAATGGGGGCTGCCCTGTGGCACAGCAGGTTAAGCTGCCGCCTATGACACTGGCATCCAACATGGGACCTCTGGTTCTGCCCCACTTCTGATCCAGCTCCTTGTAACGTGCCTGGGAAAGCAAAGGAAGAGGACCCAAGTGGGAGACCCGGATGGAGTTCCAGGCTGCTGGCTTCAAGCCACTGTAGCCAGTTGGGGACTGAACCAGTGGGTGGAAGACCTCTGTCTCTCTCCCTTTCTCTCTGTTGCTTTGCCTTTCAAATAAATAAATAGATCTTTAGGAAAAGATTCTGTAATTTTTTTACTGTTACGTATATCAGTGATGCATGTTTCCCTATGGAAGTAACTTGTTTCAGGACTCCCTGGTGGGAAGCTCCCCCAGGACACAGGATCGACACAACACAGGGACGTTTATGGAAAGGCGCAAATGCCACGTCCTCAGGCCACACCCGGAGCCCAGGCCGGGAAGATCCACGCTGGTGTTCCTGGCGCACTCGAGTGTGGTCTGAGGCTCGGCTGCTCTGAGGCCAGGGGGCCCGAAGGTTTCTAACCCAAGAATAAAACCACCAGAAACGCAGGAAGCCGGGGTGCTGAATGGGGCCTGAGACCTGGCGATCTGGTGCTCACGGCAAAGCCCCTCACGGTGTGGCAGTCACAGGGACTCCCCATATCCTGTGCTCGTCCGTGCGCGTTGCAAACACGTGACCCTGACAACGGGTAACGCAGGAGGTGGCTCAGCCTCGCGCTCCCTTTGTCCCTGCAGCTCTGGAGGCGCTGCCTGGTAACCATGGCAACGACACTGCCACCGACCCAAGGCACTGGGGTCCAGAGGCTCATTCCGGCAACAAGGGCTTTTCTGTGCACCAGTGGGCACGGGAACGCTGCTGCCCGTGATGTGGTGGGGGACCAGCCTTCGGCCCGGGGACCCACGGGGCACCAGCGTGCCACTTCCCCCTTCACATGCTTCATTGCTTAAGTGCGGGCGATGGAAGCCCAGGGCAAAGCTGACGCGGGTCCCCGCACCGCCCAGGCCGCCTGGCCTGCACTCTGACCTGGCTTCCTGGACCTGCCTACCAGGTGCGTGGAGCATGTTCCCGCAACAGTCGCACGCACGCCTGGGACTCCGGGAGGGAGGGTTGAAGCCATCGTTTCAAAGGAGTTTGCTTTGAAGTCGCCGCAGTGACTGGGAACGCTGCCCTTCCAGGAGGCAGTGGCTGAGTTGACTCTGTCGTCTGTCCCTCCACGGCGAGTCCTGAGACGTCTCTGGCTCCCGGGCTCCCTGAGGGTGGTTAGAGTCGGCCAGCCGCGTGGACACACTCAGGACAGAATACAGCCCCTTAGTGAAGGGCCGGGGCTGGCAGCCTTGAGTCCGGTTTCACTCTGCGATCTAGAGAAAGCCAGTGTTCATTTGGAGAACTTAGTGCCGGGAGAAAGGGGTCTGGATCCCGCTTCCTTTGGGTCGGTGACAGCAGCTGCTTGGAGGTTTCGAAGGCAAAGTCCTAAGCCTGGCGCTTCGATCTCAGTTCTTATTTTCTGGGTGAAGAATCCAACCTCTTTTGTGGGTGATTCCTTAGTTCTAAGATGAAGCTAAAACCCTCATTCCAGAGCTCGGAACGCCGTGAGAGGAGATGATTCACGTCACACACTCAGCTCCGGGACCGCTCCGCGCTCAGCACGGTTTTCTGGACGGAGTGCTCCACTCAGCGGCTCAGGTAGGGCTCCGCTGTGTGTGTCCGTCTTTGGAAGGCATCGTTCTACACGGATGTGATGCTGGAGGGGTACAGTTAGCCCGTGTTGGCGTGGGTCTGGAGATATTAAAGATATTAGCTGAAACCTCCCAATTTAAAATTTTTACAAATGTATTTGAAAGGCAGAGAGAGAGAGAGAGAGAGAGAGAGAGAGAGAGAGAGAGATCTATGCCCACAACAGCTGGGGCTGAGGTCAGGAACTGGGAGCCCCATCCAGGTCTCGTATGTAGGTGGCCGTTTCCCAGCTGGTTGAGCCATCACTGCTGCCTCCTAGGGTTCGCGTTTGCTGGGAGCTGGAATCAGAAGTGGAGCCAGGACCTGACCCAGACACTTCAAATAGGATGCAGGTGTCCCGAGCAGCTTCGCCAAGTGGAGTCAGGACCCGACCCAGACACTTCAAATAGGATGCAGGCGTCCCGAGCGGCTTCGCCAAGTGGAGCCAGGACCTGACCCAGACACTTCAAATAGGATGCAGGCGTCCCGAGCGGCTTCGCCAAGTGGAGTCAGGACCTGACCCAGACACTTCAAATAGGATGCAGGCGTCCCGAGCGGCTTCGCCAAGTGGAGCCAGGACCTGACCCAGACACTTCAAATAGGATGCAGGCGTCCCGAGCGGCTTCGCCAAGTGGAGTCAGGACCTGACCCAGACACTTCAAATAGGATGCAGGCGTCCCGAGCGGCTTCGCCAAGTGGAGTCAGGACCTGACCCAGACACTTCAAATAGGATGCAGGCGTCCCGAGCGGCTTCGCCAAGTGGAGCCAGGACCTGACCCAGACACTTCAAATAGGATGCAGGTGTCCCGAGCGGCTTCGCCACCGCTGCGCCCGCAGCCCACCCACCCTAAACTTCTGGATGTTAAAGATCGTGATGGGATTTGCTGTGGGGTTGGTGGGCCACTCTGCTTCCTACGCAGCCTGCTCCTCTGGGGCAGTGGGGGGGATGTGGGGGAGACAGGTGCACCTTTCCCAGGCGGGGCAGGTAGCGCACGCGCCTCCGTGTGCTTGCCTGAGGTGAGCAGGCTGAGCAGCTGCCCGCCTGGGGCCTGCCCAGGAGAGTGAGCCAAGGGCGAGGGGTTGCAGACGGGGCCCGGGCGCACCCTGCCTGGCCCCGGGACTTAGAACCGTGGTGCCGATGTCTGACAGCAGGGTGGCCCGGGGCTCGTCACTCAAGGCAGAAAGCATTCGAGCGTCTGACTTTGTCTCCCGTGGACGGCTTGGGCTTTGGTTTCTTTTTCTTTCTTTTTTATTTATTCATATGTAGCTCATAAATACCATTTGGAACCTAGGATTTCTTCCCACGGTACCCGCCCTCCCACCCACTCTCCCACCCCTCTTCCCTTCCCTCCCCTGTTTAGTCCAAGAAAGAAAAATAAAGAGAAAAATAAATAAATAAATAAAATGGAAATTGGCTCTGGTTTCTAAAGTCACAAGAGCAGGGCCTGCCAGGGGCTTGTGGTTTCGTGTTCAGGGCTCCAGCGTCCGGGAGAAGGGGCGGGGCCTGCCTCCTGGCTCCTCTACCTTGCAGCTGCCTGACCTTGGGCGATGGCACTGGGTGACCTCAGTGTCACCAAGGAGCCAGGGCGCATCTCAGTGTGGTGTGCGAATTCTCTGAAAACACGCTGCACGTGCCTAGCACGGCCGCAAGTAGGCGTGTGGTCCCTCGTGGTGGGTGGGGGCCTCCGACTGCCCCCGCTCCTGCCTGTAGCCCTGACTCAGGTGAGCTCCCTGTGGGCTGGGCAGGCGGCTGGGGGTTGTGAGATTCTGTCTCTCTCTCTCTCTCTCTCTCATTTCCTCTCTCTGTGACTCTGTGTCTATCACTTTCTGCCCCTCAGGGGTGTAGCAACAAAGCCATAGGACACAGGCACATGAAACCAAACTCCAAAAACAATCAATTAACCATATCCCAGTGTAACGACCATCCAGAGAAGGTCAAGCACGTTCTAGAAGTAAAGGCCCGGACGTGTGGGGTTGTCCATAACCAGGCTCCCAAGGGCAGAATCTGTAAGTCTGACCAGATCCGCCGTGACTTCCCATCCACCGTGACTTCCCAGGTGAGGCTTCAGTGGCAGTGGCACCTTTGAAACCATCACACACGAGCAGGCGTGGGCCGTGGTGGCTGCGGCGCCAGTGGGGACGCCAATCCCTGTCTGGGTCCCTGATTGGGTTCCCGGCTCTGCTTCCAGGTCCAGCTCCCTGCTGACAAGCATGCCGGGAGGCAGCGGGCGATGGCTCAGGTCATGGGTCCCTGCACTCATGGCAGACCCAGACGGAGTTCTCAGTTCCCGACGTTGCCTGGCCCCGCCCAGGCTGTCTCCAGGTCTGGGGAGGGACCCGGTGGACGGGAGCTGTCTCTCTGTTTCTCAAGTGAAACAGAAATTATATATAAACTTGGTACATGCTTGGGATAACAAAACTACACAGAACAAAATGTCAAAATTCCCTTCTCTCTGGTCTTTCCTCTAGTGGTTAGTGCCCAAGATCAGGCAGCTGCAAGGTAGAGGAGCCAGGAGGCAGGCCCCGCCCCTTCTCCCGGACGCTGGAGCCCTAAACACGAAACCACAAGCCCCTGGCAGGCCCTGCTCTTGTGACTTTAGAAACCAGAGCCAATTTCCATTTTACTTTTTTTCTTTCTCTTTATTTTTCTTTCTTGGACTAAACAGGGGAGGGAAGAGGAAGAGGGGTGGGAGAGTGGGTGGGAGGGCGGGTACCGTGGGAAGAAATATTTAATTATTAAGAAATTATTAGGATAATTAACACCAGTAATGCAAATAGATTTCACTTTTAATAAATTATTCAGCTATTAATATAGTTCTTGCATATTATTTTAGAATTCAAGTATATGTACTTACTATAAGTGAAAAAGCGAGTTATAGACTATATAAGAATATAGTATAGCATGATAGTGTACATGTGGGATTATACATAGTTTCTTTTTTTAAAAGATTTATTTATTTATTTGAAAGGCAGAGTTACAGAGAGGCACAGACAGAGAGAGAGAGAGGTCTTCCATCCGCTGGTTCACTTCCCAATTGGCCTCAACAGCCAAAGCTGTGCCAATCCGGAGCCAGGAGCCAGAAGCCAAACTCCCCGGTTGACCACAACAGCTGGAGCTGCGCTGATCCAAAGCCAGGAACCAGGAGCTTCTTCTGGGTCTCCCATGTGGGTGCAGGGGCCCAAGGACTTGGGCCATCTTCTACTGCTTTCCCAGGCCATAGCAGAGAGCTGGATCAGAAGTGGAGCAGTCAGGTCTCGAACTGGTACCCACATGGGATGCTGGCACTGCAGGCCAGCGCATTAACCCATTGTGCCACAGTGCCGGCCCCTGTTTGTAAATTTTTTTTTTTTTACTTGACAGGTAGAGATATAGACAATGAGAGAGAGAGACAGAGAGAAAGGTCTTCCTTCCGTTGGTTCACTCCCCAAATGGTCTCTACGGCCGGCACTGTGCCGATCCGAAGCCAGGAGCCAGGTGCTTCTTCCTGGTCTCCCCTGCGGGTGCAGGAGCCCAAGCACTTGGGCCATCCTCCACTACCCTCCTGGGCCGCAGCAGAGCTGGACTGGAAGAGGAGCGACCGGGACTAGAACCAGCATCCATATGGGATGCCTGTGCTGCAGGTGGAGGATTAACCAAGTGAGCCACAGCGCTGGCCCTGTAAATATTTTTAAAATATTTATTTATTTGAAAGACAGAGGTCAGAGAGAGAGAGAGAGAGAGAGATCTTCCATTTACTGGTTTACTCCCCAAATGGCCACAACAACTGGGGCTGTGCCAATCTGAAGCCAGGAGCCAGGAGTTTCTTCCAAGTCACCCACGTGGGTACAGGGGCCCAAGTACTTGGGCTGTCTCCTGCTGCTTTTCTAGGCAAATTTACAGGGAGCTGGATAGGAAGTGGAGCAGCTGGGACTCGAACCAGCGCTCGTACAGCATGCTGGCACTGCAGGCAGAGAGGCCTTACCCTCTACGTCACTCTCCAGCCCCAGTTTGTACATTTTTAGTACATTCCTTAGATAACACTGTAGCTGGATCCCAACCCACAGTGTACAAGGGTCTATCGACCATGACTAAATTAAAATCTTTTTCAATGTTGAAAGTAAATAGTATTTGTTATTATTATTTTTGTCTTAATTTCTTTCTGTGTCACTTTGAAAATCCTTTCTTATGCTGGTTGGCCATTTTAATTTCTTCTCTGTGAACTACCTCTTTTAATTTCTGTTTTCCCCCCTTGGGCAGCTCCTTGCTGATTCATAAGAGCTCCTTTTACAGTGAAGATATAAGCCTTGGTTATTTCCGGCCATGTGTACTGAAAATAGCTTAATTGCTTGGCGTGTGTCTTACGCCTTGGTTCAGCTGTGTTTATTGCTTCTCATGCAGAAGTTCTAAAGGTTGTTTTTTCTCCCCTTCATTTGAGAGGCAGAGACATACAGACAGATAGAGAGACAGACAGTGCATCTCCCATCCACTGGTTCTCCCTCCAAATGCCCACCACAGCTGTGGCTGGGCCAGGCCAAAGCCTGGAGCCTGGAACTCATGGGTGGCAGCAACCAGAGGACTTGAGCCATCATCCAGGGCCTCTCAGGGTGCACACCGGTGGGAAACTCATCGGGGAGGGAGCCCAGGCACTCTGATACGGGCTTCCCGACCACCAGCCAATGCCCGCCCATCAGCCCCTTTTACACTTTGTGGGAACAGTACAATCTTTAACTTGTAAGGGAGCAGAGCCCTTTCCCAAGGCTGACCTTTCGTGACCTTGGTGCCTGAGCTGGGGTGTTAGACCACTATGGCTGCCAATCTACTTTAGGGCAGGAGGTCTTGCAGGCATCTCTCCGCCCTTCCGGTCAGTTCCGCCAGGCGTGGGCGAGGTCGCTGCAGGCGTTGGCAATGCCGGTCCGCTCCACGTGTTGAGTGCTGTGCCTGGCCTTGTCCCGGTTACAGGGCAAATTCTAGGTGACCCGGCTGCCTGGTGAAAACCCCAAAGGGCAGGTATAGCGGGGCAGCCTCTCGGATGCCTCCGCTCTCCTTGGGCACCTGGACAAGTGTTTAGGAGATGCTCGGCCCCTCGGTGGTTCCGCAGGACTTGCTCTCGAGGGACACAGAATGGGGTTAATGAACTGCACTGGTGTGCACTGGGCGCTGGACAAGCTTGGCCTGGCCTTGAGTTATTCTTTCCGATTGATTGCTTGCTTCAGGTTATAGCAGGTTTCCACGACGGCTCAAATCAGCTTAATGTCTCCAGGTCATTTAATCCAACTGTGTTTGGTTCCTAGGTAGCAGGTGACTTCCAACAGCAAAACTGTGTTTTGTTTTCTCACCGTGTTGGAGAGCAGGGTCGGCCGCACCCTCCGAATCTCCGGGCAGGAGGGGCCCTGTCTCTTCCGGCTTCTCAGCTCAGGCGGCCCTGGCGTGCGGGCCCCCGTGCAGTCTCTCCCTGTCCCCACAGATCCTCCCCTCCTGCAAGGGCACCAGCCATGGGCTTTGCAGGCCTCCTTGAGACAAGGACGCCTCATCTCGCGATCCTTAACCCAGTCACACCCACAAAGACCTCGTCTCTACATTACATCACATTCTGAGGTTCCAAGGGGGACATGAATTTTGGGGTGACATCATTCAATCCACTGCCCCAGCTGTGGCAAATGATCTCAAATACTCAGTCAACTGTAGACGAATTGTCCATGCTTCTGACAGCATCAGCCGTGAGTCGCGGGCAGACAGCTTACTCTGCTGAGACGAGAATGTGAAACAGCGCCACGCGCTCCCAGAGCTGTCTCGAAAGGAAATTCACCACCAACAGAACCTCCCCTAAAACGCAACGCATGCTCACTAGAGCTCTTGGTCCCAGATCCTTGGTCACACCCCATAGACAAGTGGATCCTTCATTGCTTGTGTGACCTTGGCTGAGAGTCCCGGAGTCCTTATCTGAAACGTGGTGATGGCGTCGGGATCTCTTTACTGGGGCTGTGCGTTTGGTGCGGCGTTTGGCCTGTTGTCAGCGCTCAGCGGAGGCCGGGCTGAGACTGTTTTCGCGTGGAGGAGGGAGTGCAGCACAGTGCAGCAGTGAGGAGTGGGCACGTGCCGGAGTCCAGCTCCAGCAGGTCCAGGGGTCCCGAGGGTGTGGGAGGCGTCGGCGACACATGGACGAGGGCCCCACACAGAGAGGAGTCGGCTGGATCTTATTCTCATGACTCCCGCTGGGTGTTACCAACTTCGCCAGCATTGGCAGAGGGCGAGAGGACGTGGCGGCCACGGTGGCTCCCTGTGGCGGTGTGGGATGGCTGCTCATGTCCTCATCCCTGCCAGCTCGCCGGGGCTCTCCCTGTCCTGGGAACCCTGGGCTTCTGTCGCCGCTTGCCAAGGGGATGTGACCCCGATGACTCCTCCCGGGGAGCAGCCGTCTGCTCCTGTGTGAGCTCCTGGCTCTGAGGACCCTGGGACGGAGTGGAGTCTGTTCTCACAGCTCCGCACCGCACAGCTGCCCATCCAGCTCCCTGCAGCCCCGCCCTCCTCTGTAGGACCCCCGCCCCCAGCTCTCCCCTCCATCCAGACTCCCCTCTCTGTCCTTTCCCTCCTCCCTGCCCCCGCCTGCCCCCTCTCCTCCCCTCCCCCCACCCGTCTGTGACTTTCATTCTTACTTCAACCCCAGGGTCAGAGGGCTGAGTCAGTCACACCTTTGGTTCTTGGCACATTTTCAGCACACTGTGTGCAAGGGTCTTCCCTGTTTCAATTCACTTTTTTATTTTTATTTTTGACAGGCAGAGTGGACAGTGAGAGAGAGAGACAGAGAGAAAGGGCTTCCTTTGCCGTTGGTTCACCCTCCAATGGCCGCTGCGGCCGGTGCACCGCGCTGATCCGATGGCAGGAGCCAGGAGTCAGGTGCTTCTCCTGGTCTCCCATGGGGTGCAGGGCCCAAGCACTTGGGCCATCCTCCACTGCACTCCTGGCCACAGCAGAGAGCTGGCCTGGAAGAGGGGCAACCGGGACAGAATCCGGCGCCCCGACCGGGACTAGAACCCAGTGTGCCGGCACCGCAAGGTGGAGGATTAGCCTAGTGAGCCGCGGCGCCGGCTCAATTCACTTTTGTTTTACTTGTTTTAGATTTATTTATTTGACAGAGAGAGAGAGAGAGAGAGAGACTTGAGAGAGACTTGAGAGAGACAGAGAAAGAGATCTTCCATCCACTGGGTCACTCCCTGAATGGTGGCAGTAACTGGGGCTGGGCCAGGCTCATCAGCAGAGGGGTGATCTGAACTGGAGCAGCCATGACTCGAAGTGGTACTCCCACTTCGAGTGGGATGCGGTGCTGCAGGTGGCGGCCTAACCTGTTGTGTCATAAGGCTGGACCCCCTTTAACTTCCTTTTGCAGTAGCAGCAACCATCACCAAAGCTTCCCTCCCCTCCCCTCCCCCCTCCCCCATCCCCTCTCCCCTCCCCTCCCCTCCCCTCCCCAAGCCTGTGATTGAGTGTGTGACATTGTTATATGTTCTTGTAAAATGGGTCTCACTCTTTTGTAGTCATTTAAAAACAAGCACAGGTTATCACACCGTAAATCTGTTTCTCATTTTCTCCAGCAAGTGACCTGTCAAAGATTCATCTCCACGAATGTGCACGTCCCTTCAGCCCGCTACTCCCCTATTCCAGGAGGGACGTGTCCCCCATCCTCTGGCCCGGCTCCCTGTCCTGCAAGGGAGCTGCCTGCCGCTTCTGTGATGTGTCCCCACAAGGGGCATGCCAGCGTCTCTGTAGCTGCCTCGCATCTCTGGGCCCTGGGGCTGCAGGGACTGGTTTGTCCATGCCGGGCCAGCCTGTGTTCAAGAATGACTCCCACTTCCCTCCCACCGGTGGGCACAGTTCCAGGGTCCCCACATCCCTGCCAGCGCTTGGCGTCAGCCGGCATTTGAATTCGTGCCAGTCATATAGGTGTGAAGTGATTTTCTGCAGTATTAATTTGTGTGTCTCTGACCGCTAACGATTCTGAGTGCTTCTCCCAGTGCTGCCGCCTTTCCCAGCTTGTTCCACGATAAATTGCTTCTTTCTCTCGTTTTACCAGTAGGACTGCTGGGATTCTCCTGTTGGCTGCAGGGGTTGTCCCCTTCTAAGTTTTTAAAAAGGATTGTTGTTCCTGCATGTGAGAAGTGGATCTCCCATCCACTGGTTCGCCCCACAAGTGCCCATCATGGCTGGGACTCGGCTGAAGCTGAGAGCTGAATCCGGGTCTCCCACGTGGGTGGAAGGAACCCAGGGACTTAAGGCATCACTGCTGCCCCTGGGGAAGCTGGAGTCAGGAGCTGCAGCCAGTGGTGGGACCCAGGGACTCTGATGTGGGATGTGCGTGTCTGCACCACTAGGCCACACGTCCCGTCCCTGGCTCTCCATTCTTATGCCCTGTTGATTTTATTTATTGAAAAATCTCCTTGTCTGTTGTGTAGTATCTTTGTCCTTCATTTCCAGGAAGTCACATTTATTTTTTTTTTATCTTTTATTTAATGAATATAAATTTCCAAAGTACGACTCATGTGTTACAATGGCTTCCCCCCCATACCGTCCCTCCCACCCACAACCCCCCCCCTTCCCACTCCCTCTCCCCCTCCATTCACGTCAAGATTCATTTTCGATTATCTTAATATACAGAAGATCAGCCTAGCATACCTTAAGTAAGTATTTCAACAGTTTGCTCCCACACAGAAACATTAAGTGAAAAATAATAGATGATTTTTTTTAAATGATGATGAAATCAGATCAGACCTATTGTCACGTTTAATCCCAGTGAGAGTCAAGTTGGGAATTGATAATTTTTTTTTTTTTTTTTTACAGAAGATCAGTTTAGTGTACATTAAGTAAAGATTTCAATCGTTTGCACCCCCATAGAAACACAAAGTGAAATATACTGTTTGAGTACTCGTTATAGCATTAAGCCTCAGTGTACAGCACGTTAAGGACAGAGATCCTACATGAGGAGTAAGTGCACAGTGACTCCTGCCGTTGACTTCACAAATTGACACTCCTGTTTATGGCATCAGTAATCTCCCTATGCACCAGTTATGAGTTTCCAAGGCTATGGAAGCCCCCTGAGTTCTCCGACTCTTATCTTGTTTGGACACGGTCATAGTCAAAGTGGAGGTTCTCTCCTCCCTTCAGAGAAAGGCACCTCCCTCTTTGAAGACCTGTTCTTTCCACTGGGATCTCACTCACAGAGATCTTTTGCCAGAGTGTCTTGGCTTTCCATGCCTGAAATACTCTCATGGGCTTTTCAGCCAGATCCGAGTGCCTTCAGGGCTGATTCTGAGGCCAGAGTGCTATTTAGGACATCCGCCATTCTATGAGTCTGCTGAGCATCTCAAGGAAGTCACATTTATTAATGTTTTTGTACACTTGAAGTTTTAAGAAGCCTGCTGCCCTTGTAAATCATAAAGGAATTTTTTTTTTGACAGGCAGAGTGGACAGTAAGAGAGAGAGAGAGGGGGAAAGGTCTTCCTTCCGTTGGTTCACCCCCCAAATGGCTGCTGCGGCCGGTGCACCACACTGATCCCAAGGCAGGAGCCAGGTACTTACTTCTCCTGGTCTCCCATGGGGTGCAGGGCCCAAGCACCTGGGCCATCCTCCACTGCACTCCCGGGCCACAGCAGAGAGCTGGCCTGGAAGAGGGGCAACCGGGACAGAATCCAGCGCCCCCACCGGGACTAGAACCCGGTGTGCCGGCACCGCTAGGTGGAGGATCAGCCTAGTGAGCCGCGGCGCCGGCCGAGAAATTCTTTACCGTCTCCTTGTGCTGACTCCGTAGCGTCCCTTCCTCGAGCGGGCGCTGCGTTCGAGCAGGACCCACCGTAGTGGTGCACAGGTGGGACGCAGTTGCGATTGCCTTCACCCGCTGACGGTCCCCCCCACTGTCTACCAACCACTGCTTGTCCCTGATGAGGCTTCTGACTGCTTTTCTCCGCGTCAAACCCCCTGGGAGTCAGGGCTTCCTCTGCCTCCTGTTCTCTTTGATGTATTCATATGAGATACCTCAAAAAGCTCAGGAAAGAGGGAAATTGTTTTTTAGAAAGCTTTTATTTAATAAACACAAATTTCATAGGTACAACTTTCAGAACACAGCAGTTCTTCCCCCCACACCCGCCCTCCCACCCCCAAACTGTCCCTCCTCCTGCTCCCTCTCCCATCCCATTCTTCATTAAGATTCACTTTTTTTAAAAAAGATTTTATTTATTTATTTGAGAGGTAGAGTTACAGACAGAGGGAGAAATAGAGAGAAGTCTTCCTTCCATTAGTTCACTCCCCAAATGGCTGCGACGGCTGGAGCTGGCCTGACTCAGCTTTGGCCCACCCCTGGACCAGAACTGCCCTCTCCCGACCCAGGAGGTGCACATGGGACACACGTGGGACTCTAGGGAGGTGCACACGGGACACAGGCATCGACACTGTGTTCAGGTCCCCATTGTCTTAACCACATGGAGCTGAAGATGCCACCGCGATGGAGAGCCGGCTGCGCTTAATCGGGGTGCGACTTTGTCTCTGTGCCCTGCACAGGTGGGCTGTCACACACTCCTTGCCTGCGCCCTTGGGACAGATGGGGCTGGGGAAAAACACACAGCGCCCCTTAAATTCAGGACCATGGACACGGGCGGCCCGTCCAGCCCTGCGGCCAGGCCGTGACGCTGTGCCTGCCTGGTCCGTTCGCTTTCTGGGAGTCTCCTCTCTTCTCGGGGTCCTTGTTGCCTGTTCCTAGCCGATGCCCTTGTTTCTCGCCAGAAAGCACAAAAGGGAACATTGCCGAGACGCATTGTCTGTGCTCCTGGAGTGGACAAATGCACCTGCCCGGGTCTGGGGCCGTCCTTGCTGCTGACTCCGGCACGTGGCTGCGTCTGCCTCCCTCCCTCTGCACCCTCACTTCTGCCGTCCTGTCTCGGTCGGTGCCATGTCTTCTCCCGTCTCTTAAAGCAATGCCAGTGGCTCCCATGCTCCTCCCTGGCTGCCGTCAGCTTCCTTCCTTCCTCTTAGAACAGAGCCTCCCCACCCCCAACACTTGTCCCGACTGCCAGTGCCTAATTCCTTTCCTCTCATCCCATTTTGTGGGTCAACATTTTGTTTTGGGATAATCTTAGAGTCACACAGACGTCGCAGTGGTCATCTCAGTCTATGTTGAACCTGACCCAGCTGAGCATGGCTTCCTGCGCCTCTCCTTGGCTTTCAGGCCCTCACCTGCAGGGTTTCTCCTGTCTGTCTCGCCAGCTGCCCCTTCATGGATTGCTCCTCCCCTCCGGGGGTCTCGGTCCAGGGTCTTCTCCTCTTGGTCTACACCCGCTCCCTCTCCTGCACGCACCTGGCTTTCCGTGGGAGTGACACGCACACAACTCACACCTTCTTCTTCTCCACTCCCTCCACACCAGAACTCCAGACCCCGGAGTCCCACCTGCTCCCTGTGCTCCCCGTGGGGATGGCTCGTGCACAAAGGGACCGGTCCACAGGACCGCTGGCAGCCTTGCCCCGGGCCTGCCCCCCGCCCCCCGCCAGCCTCATTCTCCGGGTTGCTCCGGCCTCTTGCCTGCTTCTGTTTCCCTCCCAGTGCACAGCTCAGCGGTCAGGAGCCCAGCAGCTGACCATGTTGTACCGTCTCTCGGGCACCCTCGGTCACCCGTGCCTCCTCGCTCCTCCTGGGCGATTTCGTTGCCTCCCAAGGATTTCCTGCCTCCTCGGGGCTCTGGCCTCACCAGAGGGAGCAGTGGATCCTTGCAATTGCCCGTCGGAACGTGCCATTCTTTGTCGGTGACTCTGTGCCCTCATTTCTCCTGGAAACTCCCCCTACCCGGCCAGCCCCCTCCCCGGCTGCCTCACCCTGGCCCCTTCATACGACCAGGACCTGCACCCGCATCTCCTGCATCTCCTGCTCCTGTGGCCTCCTCACTGCCCCAGTGCGCTGGGGACGTCTCCGCCTCAGGCCCTTTGCCCGGCTGTTTCCACTGCCTGGGACTCTCCCCCGCACAGTCACAGGCCCCGCTCCCTATCCGCTTTCACCTTTTGCTCAGGTATTACTCCCTTCCTGAGGTCCACTCTGGCAAACCTTTCAGCGGAAAACCCCTTCCCATGCACCCCCACCTCCCTCAACCTGCTCTGTTTTGTCCCATAGAATGTATGTTCTCATTCTATCCTATAGAACTTAATTATAAGATTTATTTTCGATAAGTTTGTTTCTCTCTGCCACCTGCACTTCAGCTTCCTGAGAGCAGAGGTTGTTGTTACTTGTGTGCAACAGGTCTCTCTTCAGAATCTAGAATGGGGCGTGACACGGAGTAGGTGTGCAACAGGTCTCTCTTCAGAATCTAGAATGGGGCATGACGCGGAGTAGGTGTGCAACAGGTCTCTCTTCAGAATCTAGAATGGGGCATGACGCGGAGTAGGTGTGCAACAGGTCTCTCTTCAGAATCTAGAATGGGGCGTGACGCGGAGTAGGTGTGTAGCAAGTGGCTGCACAGGACTTGATGTGCCCTGGACCCGACTTTTAAAGTTGTCTTCACAGGGATCCATGCATTCCCGGTTGAATCATCAGCTAAGAGTTCTAACTTCTCGTTGGCATCCCTCCCTCTCCTTAGTAAACTTTTGACTCGTGTGTAATCTTTGTCAGGAACAGAAAAATATTTCAGCCATGAGCATGGTGTGAACTGATCTGATCACGGAGTCAGCATCCCCACCTTCCTCCATGTGTGAAGCCTGCCAGCTGCTGGAACCCTGGATCACACATCGCTGTCACCTTGATTTTCTAGCTGTTCATTGCATTTTTGCACTCCAGTCTTCCTGAACCTAATCCAAGGGTTTGCCCCTTCCTTTTGCCCCCTCTCCTGCCCCTTGTGAGATAGAGGAAGTGACAGGTTTATGTTCCGCCCCTTGTGAGATGGAGGAAGTGACAGGTTTATCTCCCGCCCCTTGTGAGATGGAGGAAGTGACAGGTTTATCTCCCGCCCCTTGTGAGATAGAGGAAGTGACAGGTTTATCTCCTGCCCCTTGTGAGATAGAGGAAGTGACAGGTTTATCTCCCACCCCTTGTGAGATGGAGGATCTCAGGTCGTGGCTCTTGGACTTGATGTTTGCTGTCAGCATCAGTAGATTACCTGCGTGCCCAGTGCTTTCTTCCCTGTCTCCACGGCATAACAGCAACCTTACCCACTCCTAGGGTTGAGGTCGGTGGTCCTTGATAGCAGAGAAGTGCTTTCCTGTTTGCTGGTCTCTTGACAAGGAGCTTAAAGCAACTGGGAAAAAGTCGTAGCTGTACCTTCCTGGTGTCCCCTGGTAGCAGTACTCTTCTTCTGTCATCTGGAACCTTGGGCCCAGCAGAATCCAGAGAGTGAGCCCGAGAAACACAGGTGTTCTAGGTGGATCAGTGGGGTCACTCCTCCTTCTGCCTTTGTTCTCGTGACTACTGGGGACAAAGCACCCTATGCTGGCCCTTGGCCAAGGTTACGGCCGCATCGGGAAGGATGGGCGTCCCGAGCTTGAAGATCGTCACCGCCATACTGATGCCTCATTTATTTTCCAAAGGTGATCCCCACCCCCATTCGGTTAGCGACTTCTCTGTGCTGTATCATGATGTAGTAAAAGGATGTGTGCTCACGTATCTATTGCCGCTTGTTTAACTGGAAAGCGGGACTCAACCCAACTTGCCGTTGTGTAGGATGCCTAGTCGGTGGGTCAGAGATTCTATAAGCCCTCAGACATTAAGCTTCTAGGCAAGAAATGCAAAACCATACCCAGGACATCTGTTCCTTCTTGTTAAGCCGTGTTACTGTTTCCTCCAGGGAGAAAGGAGTCCGACGTAACGACCTTAGGTCAGAGTGATGGCTATCTTCTCCAGGGATGATGGTGTTTGGGGTGCAGGACTGGTCTCTGCTGCTGGAAGGCGGGACATCAAGTAGCTGTCAGCACAGATTGCTGACAGAGGCATCACCTCCGTCTTTGCCATGTGGCTACTTCTTCACGAGCCCATGGCGTTAGAGTCTGGCTGACATTAGCTGCTACCTGGTGGTTTAGCGCCTCTTCCCCGATGGATGCTCTCTCAGGGGCACTGACGTGGTTAAGAGGGCACCGTCCTTTGAGTACCCTTCTGTCAACCACATGTGTCTTCCTCCAGCTTCCTCATCTCCCATCGCCCAGGCCCTTAAGCAACTGGCTAAACCACTCTGAATTCCCTGCTTTGCTCTTTGTCATTTGCTTGGGAGGCAATATTATTTTAATTCTCTGTCACGGAGAGATGCAGGGACATTTGCCGATAGCAGCTTCCATCTGACCTTCTCCACAACGCGAGCTCACGGAGCGCTCGCCCACAGGAGTGAACCAACGTGGGGGTTCTGCTGGCTGTCAAGTGTGTCTGGTGCAGTGATGTATTTGGGGGCGAGGGAACATTCCTGGGTGGTCTTTGGATCCAGAGGATCCACTGGGACCTGGTCCTAATCAAAGGCTCTGTGTGTGTTTTTTTTTTTTTTTTTTTAACCTGATGTCTAGAAGCTTCTACTCTAAGTTGGGGAGGTCATGGCAGTTCCCTGGGGGCCAATGTCATCTCGGACAGCATCCATTAGCCTTGAAATGCTCAGGAATTTCTTTCTCCAGTGTGTGCTCACTTGAGAAAATGACCACAGATCCACTTGGAGAAGGACCCGGGAAGTCATGTTGCACATACGCCTTGGTGTTGGAGGGTCTTTCCTTGTGGGTCTTCTACCCTCCTTTAGTCAGTGGGTCCTGGCACAGGGAATGGCCCAGGTAGAGAAACTGGGCAGGATTGTGAGGTGGCCCAGGTAGAGAAACTGGGCAGGATTGTGAGGTGGCCCAGGTAGAGAAACTGGGCAGGGATTGTGACGTGGCCCAGGTAGAGAAACTGGGCAGGATTGTGACTTGTTACTGTAGTGGCTGCCTCTGGCCTTCTGTTTATCTGTCTTGACTTGTTTTGGTTGTGTACACTGAGCAATGCTCGCTGCCCAGCTGTCTTGCTTTTGGCAATGCCAGTCCTATTTACCTCTCTTTTATGTGTCTTGCTTTTCATGCACTCTCAAGAACTCTTTGCCTGCGTATTACAATTTTGTTATGAAATATTCTTGTTTTTGTTTATTTCTAGATGTTTTATGCTTTCAGTTTCATTTTTACCTTGGATATAGGGTTATTTGGGAAGGTGTTTATTAATTTCTTCTATTTTAAATGACACTTTTCACATACATTTTTAATTCCATATTTGTGATATAAGATGCTGTTTATAAAAATCGCCCCTTAAAGTTTTTTATAAAGCTTTTATTTATGGCATGAACATGGGTGCTTTAAAATTATTTAACAAGAGAAGGATCTACATTGTGTCCATGTTGGTTAGTGTATATGTACTTTCTACACCTATCTCTTAAGTTGAGTGTGGCGGTTACACTTGTTGTGTACTGAGAATACCACCTGGCGCGTCGTAAGCACAGTGCAGGTGTACTAAAATGTGTGCTTTTAATAGGCATTTGTGTGCTATGCTGTAGGACGCATAAAGGTTATATTTTCTCTATGGATTCTACCACATTGCAACGTGACCTCTCTCTTGCCTTGTTAATGCTTTTGACCTTGAATCCCAGTTTATCTACTATTAACCATGCCACTCTAGCTTTCTTTTTGTTCATCTTTGTCTTATACATTTCCATCGCTTTATTTCAATTTTTCTTTCGTTTTATTGTGCTCTTATAAATAATACACACATTGCTATATGGCTAAGTAAGCCCCTGCTGGACCCAGTCCTCCAAAAGATAGCAACAATCAACTCTGGACCCCAAGGCAAACAAACAAAGCAAAAACAAATCAGTAACCTACATCTGAAGGACAACGAGGAGGGGCAGACGCAAGCTGCTGCGGTCAGATCTGACATGGGCGACGAGAACGGCACGGGATCAGTTTTGCATTTCCAGGGCCCTTAGCATGAGAATTGGCCTAGCTGTGTGAGCAGGACAAAAACTCCAATGAAAGTTCCTTATTCTTTCCCACCTGAAGAATCAGAGGATAGATTTTGGTGGAAATCACAGCCACGAGGGGCCACATGGCAAGCCCTGGAGAAGACAGAGCTAAGGAGGGATAAGCCCAGTCTGGCCATGAACTTCAAATTCCCGGCTGACCCCTGAACCACACATCTGTGGGACACATCCCAGCTGAGCAGAAAAGAATGACCTGAGAGATGAGCTACACTCCGAGTCCAGAGAATTGATGACTTGTTAAAAACAAAAACAAAAGCAAAAACAAAAACAAAGAAACAAACGAAAAACCAGCTTTGTTGAGAGGAATATGAAGGGGTCTTCACAAAGCTAATGGAAAGTGAACATTATGGAAAAAAAACTCCATAGATTTCAAAACAGTTTTTGCATCCAAACAAGCTTATCTTTTCCATTTTTCCTCATTTTTTGAAGCACATTTGCATAAAGCACTCAGGCCCCAGAACACGGCTCACCATGGCCAGAATACAAGCCACAGTTCTTTGGAACACTTTCTTTAAAAAAAAAAAAAAGATTTATTGGGTCCGGCACTGTGGGTAAAGTCACTGCCTGCAGTGCCAGCATCCCATATGGGTGCCGGTTCGAGTCCCAGCTGTTCCACTTCCAATCCAGCTCTCTGCTGTGGCCTGGGAAAGCAGCAGAGGACAGCCTAAGTCCTTGGGCTCTTGCACTCACATGGGAGACCTGGAAGAAGCTTCTGGTTCCTGGCTTTGGATCAGCACAGCTCCAGCCATTGCAGCCATTTGGGGAGTGAACCAGTGGATGGAAGGTTTCTCTCTCTCCCTCCCTCTCTCTCTCTCTATCTCTCTCAGCCTCTCTGTAACGCTCTGCCTTTCAAATAAAGAATTAAATATATCTTTTACTATATATATATATATATATATTTATTTATTTGAAAGGCAGAGAGTTACAGAGGGGAGGGAGAGACAGAGAGATCTTTCACCTGCTGGTTCACTTCCCAGATGGCCGCAAGGACCAGCGTTGGCCCGGGCTGAAGCCAGGAGCCAGGAGCCAGGAGCCAGGAGCGCCATCCCAGTCTCCCTGTGAGTGCCGGGGCCCAAGCACTTGGGTCATCTTCCACTGCTTTCCCAGGCCGTTAGGAGGGAGCTGGATCACGGAAGTGGAGCAGCTGGGACTCGAACCAGTGCCCATGTGGGATGCCGGCGCTGCAGGCGGTTTCACCAGCTACCACAACCCCCGCCCTCTTCGGAGTGTTTTCACGTGCTTACTTCCCTTCTCACAGCCTCTGAGCTTCCTGAGCCTGTTGACAACCCGACTTCACTGTCGCTCACGTTTCCTTCCAGACCCGCTCCTCAGCAGTGGCAGCCGACGGGTCCACCTGCGCCCCACCCCCGAGACCCGGCTGTGCCTGGGCATGCGCAGGTCTCACAGCTCCCAGGGGTGCCATGTGCACAGGGTGGAGGCGACGCCAGGCCTGACCTTCTCTCCCGTCCTCTCGGGTAAGGGCAGCTCCCTGGGGCCTGCTCTGCTCCCAGCCAGCCCACGTCCACTGCTCTGCCCAGGCAGGCCACCTCTGCTGAGCCTGCCAGGACACTGGGCAGCGTGGGGTGGGGCGAGAGGGCTCTGCCTGCCAGGCCCCTCCTGCAGCTGCAGCACAGCGCCTGGGGGGAAGGAGGAGGAGGTTTCCCTGCGCAGGCGCGAGATGAGGGCTGCAGGCGGAGCTGCCCCAAGTTCAGCTGGGAGACCCCGGCACCCCTCCTCCCACCTGCCCTTCCCGTGTGGTCTTCTGTTCTTTCTGGAGCCCCTCTCACCCACACGTGAGGCACGTGAGACCTCCCACGTCCGACGCCAGACTCCTGCCGTCCGCTCCTGGCTTCCCTTCCTCTGTGTGGGATTTCCCAGTGGGTGCGTTTCCCTCTCTGGTTTCCTTGCGCTGCAAGGTGGACCTCAGCGGCGCCCGTTCTCTGTGCTGCTCGTCCACTGTGGTTTGAAATTGGAGAATTCCAGACCAAGTTCACGTCTCTTAGGATTCCCACAGATGCTCCTCCACGTCTCCTTCCACCTCTTCCTTGTGCGCTCCTTGGGCGGAAGGCACTGTGGTCAGCTTGGTGCTCCTTGGGCGGAAGGCACTGTGGTCAGCTCGGTGCTCCTTGGGCCAAAGGCACTGTCGTCTGCTCGGTGCTCCTTGGGCGGAAGGCACTGTGGTCTGCTCGGTGCTCCTTGGGCCGAAGGCACTGTGGTCAGCTCTGTGCTCCTTGGGCGGAAGGCACTGTGGTCTGCTCGGTGCTCCTTGGGCGGAAGGCACTGTGGTCTGCTCGGTGCTCCTTGGGCGGAAGGCACTGTTGTCTGCTCGGTGCTCCTTGGGCGGAAGGCACTGTGGTCAGCTCTGTGCTCCTTGGGCCGAAGGCACTGTTGTCTGCTCGGTGCTCCTTGGGCGGAAGGCACTGTGGTCTGCTCGGTGCTCCTTGGGCGGAAGGCACTGTTGTCTGCTCGGTGCTCCTTGGGCGGAAGGCACTGTGGCCTGTTCAGTGCTCCTTGGGCCGAAGGCACTGTGGCCTGTTCAGTGCTCCTTGGGCGGAAGGCACTGTGGTCAGCTCTGTGCTCCTTGGGCCAAAGGCACTGTGGTCTGTTCAGTGCTGCTTGGGCAGAAGGCACTGTGGTCTGCTCGGTGCTCCTTGGGCGGAAGGCACTGTGGTCTGCTCGGTGCTCCTTGGGCGGAAGGCACTGTGGTCTGCTCGGTGCTCCTTGGGTGGAAGGCACTGTGGTCTGCTCTGTGCTCCTTGGGCCGAAGGCACTGTGGTCAGCTCTGTGCTCCTTGGGTGGAAGGCACTGTCGTCTGCTCTGTGCTCCTTGGGCGGAAGGCACTGTCGTCTGCTCCTTCCTGTGCTGGGAAGTGCTGTGCTTACTTGCAGATTTTGCCATTGCCAAAGTTGTTTTCAAAAGGAGTTCACTGATTTTATCAGAATTGAGTATCAAAGCTTTTAGTCACGAATACCTTTCAGAGAAAAATGCCGTTATCCAAATCCACCATCCATGCCTACTCAGCAGGGCTGGAGGTGTCCGAAGCACAAGCCCATCTCCCCGAGGGGAAGCCACCGTGAGTCCGACCGAGGGGGCTTTGAAGCCTCCTTCTGGATGCCAGGGATCCTGTGGTGAGGTTTGGAAGTGGGGATGTGCTGTGGGTCTCCCCAGGCTCGGATGTAGAAGCCCTGGTCTCAGCACTTCTGGGGTCAGGGGCTTTACCACGCTAAAATGCAGCATGCAGGGTGTCCTCGGATCCAACGTGCCTGGAGGTCTTACAAAAAAAAGGGGAATCTGGAGACAGACTGACATACCATGCACACCTGAAGGCAGCCATCCATCCCACCCCAGGGGAGAGGCCTGGGACAGGTCCTCCCTCTCCACCCTGGAGGGGATCCGGGACCTGCGAGGATCTGGGACAGAGCAAACAGAACCACTCTACACAAGGCTGTGAACGAGAGCCTGTTGCTTAAGGCCCCCATGGGGGGAACTTTGTTATGACAGCTCTAGGCCACTCCACAGGATGACTGACAACGTCAGAGCTGTTTACAAAGACTCATGGTCCACGATGCGAGTGATGGCGAGGAAGAGGGAGTCTCTGTGTGTGGCTGCATCAGCACAAATGCACGTTTACACAGTCTGATTCTGTTCGCCCTTTCAACAGGGGGAACGCACCTGCCCCTCCGCAAATGACCAGATGGGAGCTCAGCGGCCGTCCCCTGTGCTCCGTGGAGGTGGCTTCTGCAGCAATACGATGAGGAGCTTCTTCAGTCTCTCCCCCGGGGTAGGTGTCCTGTGGGCCGAACAGCTTACTTATCAACAGTTTTGTCAGCGTTGGTCTAGAACATTCTGTTTGCCATCTCTGATGCTTCTGATCTCTCTGTCCCAAAACCACATTGGAGTTTTTTAGATACACTAACGACTGCAGTGGAGAAAGCTTCCCATCTCAGGGGACACACACACACACACACACACCTCGCTGTGGTTCGTCTCTGTGTGGCGGTAGGAGGCATTCGCAGTACTTGGGGCAGGTGTGGAAGGTCTGGATGACTTCACAGCAGGAGTGGGTGCTTTGGTGCAAGTGTGGGAACAACCACGCACTTCTCTGCTTTCCTCCCAAGAATCCCTTTTACCTCCTGATGATGACAGAGTGGCTTCCTACTTGTGAAGCTCTTGTCCTAGACATTTTGAATGTAGTCTGTTATCATCAGCCATGGCTCTCCAAATTATTTTTTTGTCCAAATTATTGTCTCCTGTCTGGACATAATTTTCCCTGCTTACTTGATTTTTCTATTCTCTTTATTCTTATTTATTTATTTTTGACAGGCAGAGTTAGACAGAGAGAAAGAGACAGACAGAAAGGTCTTTCTTCCATTGATTCACCCCCTCAAATGGCCGCTGTGGCCGGCGTGCTGTGCTGATCCGAAGCCAGGAGCCAGGTGCTTCTCCTGGTCTCCCATGTGGGTGCAGGGCCCAAGCACTTGGGCATCCTCCACTGCACTCCCGGGCCACAGCAGAGAGCTGGACTGGAAGAGGAGCAACCGGGACAGAATCCAGTGCCTCGACCAGGACTAGAACCCAGGGTGCTGGTGCCACAGGCAGAGGATTAGCCAAGTGAGCCGTGGCACCAGCAAATTCTCTTTATTCTTAAAAGATTCTAGAATTCAGTTGCTCTGACTGCAGACTCTTGAAAGAGATATTTTCTCACAAGGAATTGAAGACTTGAACAAACAAAATTATTTAAAACTTGTGTTTATACTGAGGGGAAAAATGTTTAGATACGTTTAGAAGTCCACAGGAATATTTTTAAGACAAGATTTGAGGAATAACAGGCAAAAAGTGGAAGGAGCTGGTGTTTGACCCAGGTGAAATAAGGCAGGGGGCCGATGAGAAGTGGGTCGGGGTGACATGGGGCCCAGAATGGGGGAAAATGAGCTGGAAGAGTTTTCCAGAATTTCTGCTAGCCCTGCCCCTTAACTCCACTCACCTAGATGCCAGTGCAGTACGCCTGCTTTCCCATGGTGCACCTGTCTCCCACATTGGAGAAGGCACCTCGTTGATTACATGTACATAGAGCTCCACCCAGAGATGCCATAAAATTTTCCTAGAGGAACTCACACACACTAGGCCCCACCCAAACTCCTTCCCTTGTATGTTCAATTAGGGCACCATCCCTACCCCCACAGAAGGGACCACTGGATGTGGGAGCACCCCCCAAGTATCTCTCCTGTTGGGGTTGCCCCAACTCCTGCCTGAGTATATGTCCACTCTCACTTTAAATAAATTCTACACTTTCCATACGTCTCTGCTTTGAAGATTCTGTAATACAAACTGGGGAGCACATTCCTGCCACAAGAGGCTGAGGGGGCAAGCGACCAGGAGGTGCAAGGTCTTGGAGGAAGATGCTCTGGCCCAACAGGACGAACAGAGCAAACAGAACCACTCAATCTCTATTTTTTCTTTTTCTCAGATTAATTTATTTGAAAGGCAGAGTTACACAGAGAGAGGAGAGGCAGAGAGAGAGAGAGAGAGAGAGAGAGAGAGAGGTCTTTCATCAGATGGTTCGCTCCCTAGATGGCCGCAATGGCAGGAGCTGTGCCAATCCGAAGCCAGGAGCCAGGAGCCAGGAGCTTCTTCCAGGTCTCCCATGCGGGTGCAGGGGCCCAAGGACTTGGGCCATCTTCTACTGCTTTCTGAGGCCATACCAGAGCTGGATTGGAAGTGGAGCAGCCAGGACTAGAACCGGTACCCATATGGGATGCCGGTGCTTCAGGTTAGGGTGTTAACTCACTGCGCCACAGCACCAGCCCCTCAATCTCTGTTTTTTCAAAGAGGGTCTTCTGGATGGAAAAAGTAGGACAATAAAGGACGGTGGACACGGGGTCTCGGGAGGTCAGAACGTGCAATGGGCATTTACCTCGCAAGCTGAGCCTTCAGTCGCAGGGAAGTTACATCCCTGAGTGTGTCCCAGAGCTTCTACAAGTGCTTGTGATGTTCATGGACACAGCCAAGGGCTCCACAGACCAGGAAGTAGCCTGTGGGAGTTTTGCCCTTGAGAGGGTCAGCAGTGGTCTAGGTAGGGCAGTCCCTGGTGGCTTCTGCAGTGGTGTGGGAAACAGATGGCTTCTACCATTTACCACTGAGTGCTGGCATAGGTTCCTGGTGTACACAGTCACTACCAACCAGCTTTATCTTCCTTCTTGTTCATAAGTGGTGAGTTTAGGAATACTTTATGCATGTCTTCAGCTCATAAAACAATTGAAGTTTCTCTTCGGAGTGTTCTTGGATAAGGTGGAGGAGTGGGGAAGTAAGTCTACATGCTAGAAGATGGATTCTCAACTGTGGAAAGACTCTCTTTAAATATGAGAGGTTTTCAAAAAGTTCATGGAAATTGCATATTGTGAAAAAATTACACATGGACTTCATTTTTTTTTTTGGCACCCAAATAAACGGAACTTTCCATGAACTTTGGGAAGTTCCCACTTAGTTAAGGACAAGGTGTCAAGATTAAGGGGGTTGAGCTCTTGACCCACACGTCTCTGTCCCAGGCTTGGTTTGCTGTCACTTATACGGAGGGAGACTTAGTAGGTTTGCTTATGAGAAGCCAGATATCCCTGCAAGCAGGCATTGTAATTTGTAGAAATTCATGTGCTACATGAGGTCTTTGCTAATAGCTTGTGCTTAGTGGCTTATCAGCAAATATTTAAGTGAATAAATGACAAATCAGGGTGCCCATGAATTAAATTTGCAAATTTGGCAAAGACAAATGGAAATCCCCATTGATACTCAAGAGTAACACATTTCTCTTAATATTGGAACCTTTGCCAGAAGCAAGGATCAGATTAAAAAAGAGTGAGTATAAATTTCTGTAATTGATTTCTTTTTTCCCCCCAATTGCATGTGCTATGCACATGAGGAGGAACTGGAGACTTTACTGAAACGTAGGTTAAAGATGGGATAAGAGGCAAAGCGATGAAGTTCAGTTTGCACTGGTGGAAAATGGTATCTGCTTATTTCCATCATGGTCTGTGATGCGCAGACCACACCTAGCGTGTGCGGTCCGTTGGTATGTGTGACATTCTCAGAAGGGCTGCCAAGACTGGACCAAGTCCTAAAGTCGAAAACCATCATATTGTGGAAGCAGTTAGAAGGAGGAGGAACATTAAACCATGGAAAAGAGAAATTTAGGATGAACTTGGAGCCGGAACAGTGTGCTAGATTAATGCTCAGCTGGCCCCATCTACAGGCTCCTGGCGTTGGCCTGGTCCAGCCCTGGCTGTTGTAGACATTTGGGGAGTGAACCTGAAGATGGAAGACCTCTCTGTATATCTCTGCATCTCTGCCTCTCAAATAAGATGAAAATAAACAAATAGAAATGCTTTAAAAAATAACTCTTCTTGGGAAGCCCACCAGCTTTGGAGTGAGGTGAGACCAGGCTGAAGCAGCCCAAGCCACTGGTGATGAAGCTGCAGGAAGAGCCTGGAGGGAATCCAGCTTGGACCCCTGTGGGGGTAGTGTACCTCCCAACTAGAGGAGAAATAAAAAGGAGGGGCACGTTTCCCATCAGAAACCCTACAGGCTGAGAGAATGATGAGATACACTCCAAGTCTGAAGAGAAAACTACTGTCAGCCTAGAATACTATACCCCATACACATCTCATTTGTGAAGGAAGGTGAAATAAAGACCTTCCATCACAAACAGAGAATGAAAGAATTTGTCACCACCTGTCCAGCCCTACAAAAGATGGTTAAAGATGTGCTAAACACAGACACATGGTCATCACTATGAAAGAAGGTAGAGGAATAAATCACCAGTAAAAGTACAAAGGAAATCCTAAGTAAAAAATAGGAATATTTATAGAAAAATGGCATGGCAAGTCCATTACTTAGCAATAGTCACCTTGAATGTAAATGGTCTCAACTCCCCAGTTAAAAGACACAGACTGGCCGAATGGATTAAAAAAGAAACCCATCTATCTGCTGCCTACAAGAAACACATCTCACCACCAACGACACACACATTCTGAAAGTGAAAGGATGGGAAGGTATTCCATGCTAACAGAAACCAAAAAAGAGCTGGTGTGGCCATCCTGATATCAGACAAAATAGACTTTAGCAGAAAAACTCTTAAAAGAGACAAAGAGGGGCACTATGTAATGATTAAGGGATCAATTCAACAGCAAGATGTAACTATTGTAAAGGTATATGCATCTAACTACAGGGTATCTGGCTATTGAAAAGAACTGTTAAGGGATCTAAAGGGAGACATAAAATCAAATACAATAGCAAAGGGGGACTTCGATACCCCACTTTCAGCAATGGATAGATCAACCAGACAGAAAATCAGCAAGGAGACAAGAGTTAATTGACACTGTAGACTAAATGGACCTAACAGATATCTACAGAACTTTCCACCCTACAGTTGCAGAATACACATTATTCTCAGCAGTGCATGGAGCTTTCTCTAGGGTTGACCACATGTTAGGCAATAAAGCAAGTCTCAGAAAATTCAAAAAACCAAAATCACACAATACCTCTTCTTGGAACACAATGGAATGAAGCTGGAAATCAGCAACTCAGGAATCTCCAGAACATACGCAGACACGTGGAGGCTGAACAACATGCTCCTGAATGAACAGTGGGTCATAGGAGAAATCAAAAGAGAAATTAAACAATTTCTGGAAACAAATGAAGATGACAACACAACATATCAAAAACTTATGGGATACAGCAAAAGCAGTGTTAAGAGGAAAGCTTATAGCAATAGGTGCCCACATCAAGAAATTGGAAAGGCACCAAATAAATGAGCTATCAATGCATCTCAAGGATCTAGTAAAACAACAGCAAACCAAACCCAAAACTAGTAGGAGAACAGAAATAATTAAAATTAGAGAAGAAATAAACAAAATTGAAACAAAAAATACAAAAGATCAGCAAAACACATATCTGGTTTTTTTGAAAAAAATAAACAAAATTGACACAGCATTAGCCCAGCTAAATAAAAAAAGGAGAGAGAAGATTCAAATCAATAAAATTAGTGATGAAAAAGGAAATACAACAGCAGACGCTACAGACATAAAGAATCATCAAAAATTACTACAAAGAGCTGTATGTATGCCAACAAACTGGGAAACCTAGAAAAAATGGATAGATTCCTGGACACATACAACCCATCTAAATTGAGCCATGAAGATACAAAAAACCATAACCAACATCAAAATTGAATCTGTATAAAGACCTTCCCAACAAAGAAAAGCCCAGGACTGGATGGCTTCACTGCTGAATTCTACCAAACGTTTAAAGAAGAACTAACTCCATTTTTTTCTCTAGCTATTCAAAACAATTGAAAGGGAGGGAATCCTCCCAATTCTTCCTATGAAGTCAGCATCACCTTAATTCCTAAACCCACATAATATGCAACTGAGAAAGAGATCTGCAGACCAATTTTCCTGATGATGCAAAAATCCTCAACAAAATTCTAGCCAAAAGAATCCAACAACACATCATAAAGTTCACCTACCCAGACCAAGTGGGGTTTATCCCTGGAATGCAGGGATGGTTCAACATTCACTAATCAATCGATGTGGTACATCACACTAACAACTGCAGAACAGAAATCATATGATTATCTCAATAGATGCAGAAAAAAATCATTTGATAAAATACAACACCCTTTCATGATGAAAACTCTAAGCAAATTGGATATAGAAGGAACATTCCTCAATATAATAAAGGCAATTTATGACAAACCTATGGCCAGTGTCCTATCGAATGGGGAAAAGTTGGAAGCATTCTTGCTGAGATCCGGAACCAGACAAGGCTGCCTACTGTCACCATTGCTATTCAATATAGTCCTGGACATTTTAGCCAGAGCTATTAGGCAAGTAAAAGAAATCAAAGGGATGCAAATTGGGAAGGAGGAAGTCAAATTATCCCTATTTGCAGATGACATGACTCTATATATAGGACTCCACTAAGAGACTATTGGAACTCATGGAAGTGTTTGGTAAGGTCACAGGATATAAAATCAATACACAAAAATCAACAGCCTTTGCATACACAGACCATGCCATGGCTAAGAAAGAACTTCTAAGATCAATTGCATTCACAATAGCTACAAAAAAATAAAATACTTTGGAATAAATTTAACCAAGGATGTCAAAGATCTCTATGATGAGAATAACAAAACTTTAAAGAAAGAAACAGAAGAAGATACCAAAAAAATGGAAAAATCTTCCATGTTCATGGATTGGAAGAATTAATATCATCAAAATGTGCACACTTGCAAAAGCAATTTACAGATTCAATGCAATATCAATCAAAATACCAAGGACATTCTTCTCAGATGTAGAAAAAATGATGATGAAATTCATATGGAAACACAGGGGACCCCGAATAGCTAAAGCAATCTTGTACAACAAAAATAAAGCTGGAGGCATCATAACCAGATTTCAAGACATACTACAGGGCAATAATTTTTTTCTTTTTTTTTTTTTTTTACAGGCAGAGTGGACAGTGAGAGGGACAGAGAGAAAGGTCTTCCTTTGTCGTTGGTTCACCTTCCAATGGCCGCCGTGGCCAGCATGCTGTGGCCAGTGCACTGTGCTAATCCGAAGGCAGGAGCCAGGTGCTTCTCCTGGTCTCCCATGGGGTGCAGGGCCCAGGCACTTGGGCCATCCTCCACTGCACTCCCGGGCCACAGCAGAGAGCTGGCCTGGAAGAGGGGCAACCGGGACAGAATCCGGCGCCCTGACCAGGACTAGAACCCGGTGTGCTGGCACCGCTAGGTGGAGGATTAGCCTATTGAGCTGCGGTGCCAGCCACTACAGGGCAATTATAATTAAAACAGCCTGGTACTGGTACAGAAACAGATGGGTAGACCAATGGAACAGAATAGAAACACCAGAATTCAATCCAGGCATCTACAACCAACTTATATTTGACAAAGGAGCTAAAATCAATCCCTGGATCAAGGACAGTCTCGTCAACAAACTGGATTTCCACAGGCAGAAGCATGAAGCAAGACCCCTACCTTACAGCTTACACAAAAATCCACTCAACATGGACCAAGATCTAAATCTATGACCTGACACCATCAAATCATTAGAGAGCTTTGGAGAAACCCTGCAAGACATTGGCATAGGCGAAGAGTTCTTAGAAAAGACCCCAGAGGCACAAGAAATCAAAGCCCATGAGAGCATTTCAGGGATGGAAAGACAAGACACCGAAGCTAAAAAATGTCCTACGTGAAGGATCTCTGAGACACCAGTGGAAAGAAGTGCTCATCAAAGAAGGAGGTACCTTTCTCTGAAGGGAGGAGAGAACTTCCACTTTGCTTACAGCCCCGTCTAAATACTGATGGAGTTTGTGGATTCAAAAGGCTTCCATAGCCTTGGCAGTTCATGTCAAGAGCCTCGGGTGATCACTGACATCATACATAAGAGTGTTAATTGTTAAATCAACAAGAGTCACTGTGCACTAACTTCCCATGTGGGACCTCTGTCCTCAAAGAGTTGTATTATAATTATGTCTAAGTGCGCCCAAAAGATGTATCATTCTTAGGTGCTTTGTAAAAGTTAATTAGTTTCTAAAAAAAAAAAATAGAAGTGAAATTAACTTTAAAATACGATGACTTTGAACAGCCCTTTTTTGACTGTTGAAGAACAGTTTTTTTTTTACTGTGCAAATTGTTGAACTCTTTACTTAGTATAGAGTTGGTCTTCTGTATATAAAGTTAATAGAAAATGGATCTTAGTGGAGAATGGGACTGGGATTGGGAGAGGAGGGAGGAGGAGGGTTAGGAGAGTGGGTGGAAGGTGGGTATAGTGGGAAGAATCCCTATATTCCTAAAGTTGTACTTATGGAATGCATGAAGTCTGTGTTCCTTAAATAAAAGGTTTCTTTGGGGAAAAAAAAAAGCTGCAGTAGAGAGAAGAGCCGGGCTCACCCCGGCGTTCCCGTGCCCTTTGTTCCCGTGACTCTGTAAGACGCGGGCTGGCATTTTCCCAGTGTTTCCGTGAGCTGAGGCCCAGGCACTTGGAGGCACTTGGCACAGCCACACAGCTAATGATGGCCCAAGCCAGGACGGGATCCTGTGGGTTGTCCTCCCAGGGCACCCCTAAATCTTGGGGAGAGAGTGACTGTCAAAGCAGACCGCTAGGACCCCCGCAGGAGTGAGCACAAATCAAGACATTTGCAGAAATGAGAAAGACGACTGATAAAAAGCACGGATCACGTAAAATAACCAACAAAGCCAGGGCTGATTGTGGGTGATAGCGGTACAGGTGCGATGCGGTGCAGGATCACAGGGCCCGGGACCCTGGGGACACTGGCCCTAGCTGCCAGTGACACCTGCACCCCCCAGGGGGACCAGAGAGCCTGATTGACTGTGAAAGTCACGGAGGCCTCATCGAATTTCATTGATAACCAGCCAAGAAACGGAAAGAAAAAGGATCACTTTCACACCGGACCAGGGGGCGAAAGGACGCAGATGGAACCTGGTTTACCTGATTCCCATTCTGACAAAACAAAGCTGCCATGATCTCTTCTCCTGGGTTTTTATTATTGGGTGTGGGTCTCAGGTGCAGGGGGAGGGTGCCATGTGTCTGGCTTATGTTAGCGGAGTTAGCCTGCTCAGCACACCCACCAGGGGACCAGAAGCCAGGCTCAGGGAGTTGCGTAAGCTCTCACAACCGTCCAGCTTCTACGGGGCAGGAAATAGCGTCAAAGCCCACTGTTGTGACTGCACCCCGGAGGATCTCTGCTTTACGGAGGTTGCCAAACGCCCGAGGAGCAGAGCTGCCAGCCCCGAGTGTGGCCGGATCAACAACCTTGCCTGTGTGTCTTGCTCTTTGGGGAGACCCTTATGAAACACAGGGCACACATTTGTTTAAAATCCGGGGCTTCTCCCCAGGGTTCATCCTCAGCTTCTCAGGCAACCGGTGCTACCGTGTGAGGGATCCGGGACCTCCGCCGCCCCTCCCTTATTCCATGTAAAGAAGCAGACAAGGGGCTAGCGTTGTGGCGCGGCGGCTAAGCCACTGCCCAAGACGTTCCCATCCCACGTGGGCGCCGGTTCGTGTCCTGACTGTGCCACTTCTGACCCAGCTTCCTGCTCACACGCCTGGGAAAGCAGTGGACGATGGCCCAAGTGCTTGGGCCCCTGAACCCATGTGGGAGACTTGGATGGAGTTCCTGGCTCCTGGCTTCGGCCTGGCCATTGCAGCCATTTGGGGAGTGAACCAACGGATGGAAGATCTTTTTCTCTGCCTTTCCCTCTCTCTCTGGAACTGCATTTCAAGTAAATAAATAAATGTTAAAAAGGAAGGAAGGAAGGAAGGAAGGAAGGAAGGAAGGAAGGAAGGAAGGAAGGAAGGAAGGAAGGAAAGCAATGGGGCCAGCTTTGGGGCATAGCAAGTAAAGCTGTTGCCTGTGATGCTGGCATCCCATATAGGTGCTGGTTCAAGTCCCGGCTGCTCCACTTCCAATCCAGCTCCCTGCTAATGCACCTGGGAAAGCAGCAGAAGATGCCAAGTGCTTGGGCCCCTGCACCCACGTGGGAGACCTGGAAGAAGCTCTTGGCTTCTGGCTTTGGCCTGGCCCAGTGTTGGTTGTTGCAACCTCCAGGGAGTGAACCAGCAGATGGAAGACCTCTCTCTCTCCCTCTCTGTAACTCTGCCTTTCAAAAGAAACAAATAAATCTTAAAAAAAAAAAAGATGCACTGCCGGCATCCCATATGGGCACCGGTTCTAGTCCCGGTTGCTCCTCTTCCAGGCCAGCTCTCTGCTGTGGCGTGGGAGGGCAGTGGAGGATGGCCCGAGTGCTTGGGCCCATGCACCCGCATGGGAGAGCAGGAGAAGCACCTGGCTCCTGGCTTCGGATCGGTGCAGCTCCGGCTGTTGCGGCCATTTTGGGAGTGAACCAACGGAAGGAAGACCTTTCTCTCTGCCTCTCTCTCTCTCTGTCTGTAACTCTACCTCTCAAATAAATAAATAAAAATCTTTAAAAAAAGGAGCAAATTCTTCTTACATGGAATCTGTGGGAGTCCCTGAAGTTTTCGCCGAGGACCCTCAGTGACCACAGGGCATTTGCACTGTGATGGGTGCTTTGTGCAGGGGGCTGATGCACTGTCAGAAGGGCAAGCCTCACCTTCAGCACTTTCCCGAGAGAAAGCCGAATGTACTTCAAAAGTTCGTGAGAAACGGAATGAAAGACAAGTTCATCTTGGCACTCCCCACATTGAAATCTGAGCAAATGAGGGGTCTCAAAACATTCAGACAAATGCACATTATGAAAAAAGACCATGCACAGTTTTTAATATTTTGGCAATAAAGTGAACATCTTTTTCATTCAATTTCTAGAAATTTTTAAAAAGTGAGAACTAGATCAGAAGCAGAGCAGCCGGGACCCGAACTGGCACCCGTGTGGGATGCAGGCAGCACAGGCGGAGGCTTAGCCTGCGAGGCCACAGCGCCCTCCCTCCTCCCCAGCCACTGTGGCTAATCTTAATATTTGTAGTTAGCAACAAAGGATCTAAAGAAGTCTCCATCTGCATTTTAACACGGTCAGCTCTGTGTCTCAGCCCAGCCTCATTCATTCATTCACCCATTCCTCACCGACCCTGAATCCAGCCCCCCACCCCAGCTGTGCAAATGGCTCAGTCAAGGTGATGCGTCTGCCCTGGGCAGGTCTTTGCCCGTGGATTTGTCTCACCGGTCCTCCTGTTTTGCTGGCACGTGTTTTTACTCAGTGTCCTCTTTCTCCTTGACAAGTTGCAGAACCGCCTGCGCTTTGCAAAGTGCACTGTGCGGTGTTTGCTTTGCTGGGACTTCTGGCCCCGCAGGCGGTCTGACCTGCTGGGCTTCTGGCTGAGCGCTGCCGTGGGTTGTGGGTCGCGGAGCAGGTGGCTGACTGAGCAGACGGTTCGGGCTGACTTCTGTCCTCACAAGGCCGCAGCTGTGGGGGGCCAGCAGCGAAGGTGGAGGCTGTGGCACGGCTCACGGCGTGGTCTGGTGTGTGGAGTGTGGCAGGCTCAGCCAAGTCCACATCCGTCCAAGGGAAGCAGGCTGGGAGACAGATTGGAGTCAGAGCATTTGACCTTCAGATCTGGACTCTGCCCCTGGGCAATGACTTCCGAGCACGCGGACCCTCCCTTGGCCAGGGGTCAGCTCAGCTTTCACCGATGCCTGTTGTATCCTGGTTCTGCCTTGCCGAGCATTTGTGTTCTCTTTACCACGGAGTCGAACCAGAGAGACGACTGGCAGTAAGCTGGCCCTCTTTTTCCTGGCACTCTTTCCTTCTAAAGATTTTTATTATTTGAAAGGCAGAATTAGAGAGAGAGAGAGGAAGATACAGAGAAATCTTCCATTTGCTGGTTCACTCCCCAAATGGACAGGGCCAGGCTGAAGCCAGGAGCCAGGAGCTTCATCCAGGTCTCCAACTTGTGTTCAGGGGCCAAGGACTTGGTCCATCTTCTGCTGCTTTCCCGGGCATATTAGCAGGGAGCTGGATCGGAAGTGGGGCAGTCAGGACTTGAACCAGTGCCCATATTGGATGCTGGTATTGCAAGTAGAGGCTTATCTTGTAGCACCACAATGCCAGCCCCCCTGGGCACTCTTCAATGATGACAAAAATGGAGACGCTGGGCCCTGCTGACTGCTTGAGGTATCCGCCAGTGGATCAGCGTCCTGGCCAGCTTGATGACAAGGAATGAAGTCCCAATGGTACCAGCAGGTGCGGTCCCTGGGAAGCGGAGCAGGGGGGGTTAGGTCAAGGTGCACCTGTAGCAGCAGGTGCTCAGTGCCCCTGCCAGGCTGCCCCTCAGGCCAGCACTGAGCCGATCACTTTGCAGTCAGACATTAAAGACGCGGCAGGCTCCGCCAGTGGGGAGCCTGGTGCGGGAGCACGGTATAGCTCCTGTGTGCTTCGATGTGAGACAGCACACACACACCTCAGAGTGCTGGCGGACCAGTGGCCCTCACAGATGGCCCTGCGGTGCTCCCCACGGCTGTGAGTACAGCGAGTGACGTGGCGACAGGGAACTTGGGGCTGCAGGTGGAGTTGCCCAAGCTGGTCAGCTCGTAGGGACTTAGGGAGATGAGCCGGGGTTAGCCTGGTGGGGCCAGTGGAGCCGCGAGGGATCTAAAAAGCGCAGCAGGGAGCTGAAGGGAGGTGACAGCACGAGAGGACACAGCGGCCGGTGCTGGCTTTGAGGATGCAGGAGGAGCCATGAGCCAAGGAATGCAGGCAACCTCTGGAGGCTAGAAAAGGCAGGGAAGTGGCTCAGCCTCCGGGAGTCCAAGGTCCCTCACCCAGCTGGCACCTCGACGTTAGCCCTGTGAGACCCTGTGAGATGTCTGACCCCAGGAAGTATTATAACTCATTTGTGTTATCCGGTGCCGTGGCTCACTAGGCTAATCCTCCGCCTAGCGGCGCCTGCACACCGGGTTCTAGTCCTGGTCCGGGCGCCAGATTCTGTCCCGGTTGCCCCTCTTCCAGGCCAGCTCTCTGCTGTGGCCAGGGAATGCAGTGGAGGATGGCCCAGGTGCTTGGGCCCTGCACCCCATGGGAGACCAGGAAAAGCACCTGGCTCCTGGCTCCTGCCATCGGATCAGCGCGGTGCACCGGCCGCAGCGTGCCGGCCGCGGCAGCCATTGGAGGGTGAACCAACGGCAAAGGAAGACCTTTCTCTCTGTCTCTCTCTCACTGTCCACTCTGCCTGTCAAAAAAAAAAAAAAAAAAAAAAAAAAAAACCCAAAAAAACACATTTGTGTTGTGTTTTTTAACAATTTACTTATTATTTATTTGCAAGGCAGAGTTACAGAGGGAGAGAGCGAGAGAGTGTCCCTCTGCTGGTTCACTCCTCAGATGGCCACAATGGCTGGGGCTGAGTCAGGCTGAAGCCAGGAGCCTGGAGCTCCATCCGGGTCTCCACATGGGTGCGGGGGACCCAAGCACTTGAGCCATCCTCCACGGCTTTCCCGGGTGCTTTAGCAGGGAGCTGGGTGGGAAGTGGAGCAGCAGAAACTTGAAGTGGCACCCATCTGGGATGCAGGCGCTGCACGTGGAGGCTTAACCTCCTAAGCCGCAGTGCCGGTCCCTGTGTTGTTTTCAGGACTAGGTTTGTGGTCATTTGTCGCTGTGGCCGTGGGGAAGGATGACACTTTTCTATGGGGGGAGAGCATGGGGCTTAGACTCAGGCAGATCTGGGTGTGCACCTTGCTTTTGTCTTAGCCAGCTGCCCATTCTTGGGTAAAAACAAAAAACCAGAACCTTTCCTAGGTCCCAATGAGCGTGACATTTTCTTGCAAGTGGGAAAGTTAGCGTTATTTAGCTGCCAGTAAGAAGTTAGTGATAATCAAATACAAAAAGCTGTGCTCTCGGCAGGCAGGGATGAGACCAATCGTGTGCACGGTTCCTCAAAAGAAGACAACTGGCTGGCCACTGGGCAAGAAATCATCACTTTCCAAACTCCAGACAGGAATTGGCGGTGTGGCGTAGTGGGTAAAGCCATCGCCTGCAGTGCCGGCATCCCTTATGGGCACTGGTTCAAGACCTGGCTGCTCCACTTCCCATCCAGCTCTCTGCTGTGGCCTGGGAAGGCAGTGGAAGATGACCCAAGTCCTCGGGCCCCTGTATTACATGGGAGACCTGGAAGAAGCTCCTGGCTCCTGGCTTTGGATCAGCGTAGCTCCAGCTGTTGTGGCCATTTGGGGAGTGAACCAGCAGATGGAAGCTCTCTTCTCTCTCCCCCCCCCTCTTTCTCTCTCTAACTCTACCTTTCAAATAAATAAATAAATCTTTAAAACTTTCTAACAAGAGCCAAGTGTCAGACAAGCGATGTGCTAGTGCTGCTACAGTGTTTTACGAGCCTTCCTCCTGTCCCTCCACGCCCTGCCACGGGGTGACCCTGGGAAAGGAAGGCACATTCCGTCCTTCCAACTGTCCTCTTGGCTCAGTTTGTTCCAGAATTAGGATGGCCAGAAAAGTAAGAAGTAGAGCTGTTGGGACGGCATTATGATATAACAGGTTAAGCTGCCGCCTGCGACGCTGGCATCCCCTGAGTCCTGGCTGCTCCACTTCTGATCCAGGTTCCCGCTAATGAGCCTGGGAAGGCAGTGTAAGATGCCCACGTGCTTGGGCCCTGCATCCCTGGGGGACCTGGCCCAGCCCTGGCTGTTGCAGCCATTTGGCCACTGAATTTGTGGAAGGAAGACCTCTCTCTCTCTCTCTCCCTCTCCCTCTTTCTCTGTAACTCTACCTTGCAAATAAATAAATCTTAAAAAAAAAAGAATGTCATGAAGGAGAAAAATTGAGATGTGAACAAAATGCATATATAGATTTATTATGTTCAAAAAAGATTTATTCATTATTTGAAAGAGAGAGAGAGGGAGACAGAGAGAGAAAATGAAAAGACAGAAAGTTCTTCCATCCACTGGTTCACCCCTCAGTTGGTAGAAATAACCTGGACTGGTCCTAGCAAAGCCAGGAGCCAGGAACTCCATCTCCCGTGTGGGTGGCTGGACCCCAGGCACTTGGACCATCTTCCAGTGCCTCCCCCGGAGCTGTAGCAGGGAGCCAGATCGGAAGCAGAGCAGCTGAGCCTCAAACAGGCGCTCTAACAGAGGATGATGGCATTGCAAGCATGCCTAAGCTGCCGCGCCCTAACGCTGGTGCCAACAGCGTCGGAACGAGTGTAGGTGTGCGTCGCTGTTGGAGTGGGAACATCACAAACTGCCTTGCGGATCGTCCGTGCTCGGCTGTAAATCAGGAAGTGTACTGCGATCATCCTCAAATGGAAGCAGTCTTTCCTAAAACAAACTGATTGGCAGACAGTCGACTGTCGACTGTCGGGTTGGTACAGGCGCATGCACACCCTCCTTCTCAGCCTGAAACAGACAACCACTGACGCAGAATGGGTTCCTGGGGCTTGCTTCTTTTTTTTTTTTTAACTTTTATTTAGTAAATATAAATTTCCAAAGTACAGTTTATGGATTACAATGGCTTTCCTCCCCCATATTTTCCCTCCCACTCGCACCCCTCCCATCTCCCGCTCCCTCTCCCATTTCATTCACATCAAGATTCATTTTCAATTATCTTTATATACAGAAGATCGATTTAGTATATATTAAGTAAAGATTTCATCACTTTGCACCCACACAGAAACACAAAGTGTAAAATACTGTTTCAGTACTAGTTATAGCATTACTTCACATTGGACAACACATTAAGGACAGATCCCACATGAGAAGTAAGTACACAGTGACTCCTGTTGTTGACTTAACAATTTGACACTCTTGTTTATGGTGTCAGTAATCTCCCTAGGCTCTAGTCATATGAGTTGCCAAGGCTATGGAAGCCTGTTGGGTTCGAAGACATTGATCTTATTCTCCAGACTGACTTCCATAGTGGCTTGACCAGTTTGCATTCCCACCAACAGTGGGTTAGTGTCCCTTTTTCCCCACATCCTCTCCAGCATCTATTGTTGGTAGATTTCTGACTGTGAGCCATTCTAACTGGGGTGAGGTGAAACCTCATTGTGGTTTTGATTTGCATTTCCCTGATTGCTAGTGATCTTGAACATTTTTTCATGTGTCTGTTGGCCCTTTGGATTTCCTCTTTTGAAAAATGTCTATTGAGGTCCTTGGCCCATCTCTTAAGTGGGTTGTTTGTTTTGATGTTGTGGAGTTTCTTGATCTCTTTGTAGATTCTGGTTATCAACCCTTTATCTGTTGCGTAGTTTGCAAATATTTTTTCCCATTCTATCAGTTGCCTCTTCACTCTCCTGACTGTTTCTTTTGAGGTACAGAAACTTCTCAATTTGATGCAATCCCAAATGTTAATTTTGGTTTTGACTGCCTGTGCCTCCAGGGTCTTTTCTAGGAAGTCTTTGCTGGTACCTATATCTTGCAGGGTTTCTCCAATGATCTCAAATAATTTGATGGTGTCAGGTCATAGATTTAAGTCTTTAATCCATGTTGAGTGAATGTGTAAGGTGAAAGGTAGGGGTCTTGTTTCAGGATTCTTTTTTTTTTTTTTTTGACAGACAGAGTGGACAGTGAGAGAGAGACAGAGAGAAAGGGCTTCCTTTGCCGTTGGTTCACCCTCCAATGGCCGCCGTGGCCGGCGCACTGCGCTGATCTGATGGCAGGAGCCAGGTGCTTCTCCTGGTCTCCCATGGGGTGCAGGGCCCAAGCACTTGGGCCATCCTCCACTGCCCTCCCTGGCCACAGCAGAGAGCTGGCCTGGAAGAGGGGCAACCGGGACAGAATCCAGTGCCCCGATCAGGACTAGAACCCGGTCTGCCGGCGCCGCAAGGCGGAGGATTAGCCTATTGAGCCATGGCGCCGGCCGCTTCATGATTCTGCACATGGAAATCCAATTTTCCCAGCACCATTTATTGAATAGACTGTTCTTACTCCAGGGTTTGGTTTTAGATCCTTGATCAAATATAAGTTGGCTGTAGATGTTTGGATTGATTTGTGGTGTTTTATTCTGTTCCATTGGTCTATCCATCTGTTTCTGTACCAGTACCATGCTGTTTTGATTACAACTGCCCTGTAGTATGTCCTGAAATCTGGTATTGTGATGCCTCCGGCTTTGTTTTTGTTGTACAAGATTGCTTTAGCTATTTGAGGTCTCCTGTGTCTCCATATGAATTTCAGCATCATTTTTTCCAGATCTGAGAAGAATGTCTTCAGTATTTTGATTGGTATTGCATTGAATCTGTAAATTGCTTTTGGGAGAATGAACATTTTGATGGCATTGATTCTTCCAATCCATGAGCATGGAAGATTTTTCCATTTTTTGGTATCCTCTTCTATTTCTTTCTTTAAGGTTTTGTAATTTTCATCGTAGAGATCTTTAACATCCTTAGTTAAGTTTATTCCAAGGTATTTGATTGTTTTTGTAGCTATTGTGAATGGGATTGATCTTAGAAGTTCTTCCTCAGACGTGGCATTGCCTGTGTATACAAAGGCTGTTGATTTTTGTGTATGTCCTGCTACTTTGCCAAACTCTTCTATGAGTTCCAATAGTCTCTTAGTAGAGTTCTTTGGATCCTCTAAGTAAAGGATCATATCGTTTGCAAAGAGGGATAGTTTGACTTCTTCCTTCTCAATTTGTATTCCTTTAATTTCTTTTTCTTGTCTGATGGCTCTGGCTAAAACTTCCAGAACTATGTTAAATAGCAGTGGTACATAGAGTGGACATCCCTGTCTGGTGCCAGATCTCAGTGAAAATGTTTCCAACTTTTCCCCATTCAATAGGATGCTGGCCGTGGGTTTTTCATAAATTGCTTTGATTGTATTGAGGAATGTTCCTTCCATACCCAGTTTGCTTAGAGTTTTCATCATGAAAGGGTGTTGTATTTCATCAAATGCTTTCCCTGCATCTATTGAGATAATCATATGGTTTTTCCTCTGCAGTCTGTTAATGTGGTGTATCACGTTGATTGTTTTGCGAACATTGAACCATCCCTGCATGCCAGGGATAAATCCCACTTGGTCTGGGTGGATGATCTTTCTTTTTTTTTTTTTTTTTTTTTTTTTTGACAGGCAGAGTGGACAGTGAGAGAGAGACAGAGAGAAAGGTCTTCCTTTGCCGTTGGTTCACCCTCCAATGGCCGCCGCTGCAGCCGGCGCACCGCGCTGATCCGATGGCAGGAGCCAGGAGTCAGGTGCTTTTCCTGGTCTCCCATGGGGTGCAGGGCCCAAGCACCTGGGCCATCCTCCACTGCACTCCCTGGCCATAGCAGAGAGCTGGCCTGGAAGAGGGGCAACCGGGACAGAATCCGGCGCCCCGACCGGGACTAGAACCCGGTGTGCCGGCGCCGCAAGGTGGAGGATTAGCCTATTGAGCCACGGCGCCGGCTCTGGATGATCTTTCTGATGTGTTGTTGCATTCTATTGGCCAGAATTTTATTGAGGATTTTTGCATCTATGTTCATCAGGGATATTGGTCTGTAATTCTCTTTCAATGCTGCAACTTTTTCCGGCTTAGAAATTAAGGTGATGCTGGCTTCATAAAAAGAATTTGGGAGGATTCCCTCTTTTTTGATTGTTCTGAATAGTTTGAGAAGAATTGGAGTTAGTTCTTCTTTAAATGTCTGGTAGGATTCAGCAGTGAATCCATCTGGTCCTGGGCTTTTCTTTGTTGGGAAGTCCTTTATTATTGTTTCAATTTCTGTGTCAGTTATGGGTCTGTTTAGGTTTTCTATGTCTTCCTGGTTCAATTTAGGTAGGTTATGTGTCCAGGAATCTATCCATTTCTGATAGATTTCCCTGTTTGCTGGCATACAAGTCCTTGTAGTAATTTCTGATGATTCTTTTTATTTCTGTAGTGTCTGTTGTTATGTTTCCTTTTTCATCTCTGATTTTATTGATGTGGGTCTTTTCTCTTCTTTTTTTAGTTAGTTGGGCCAGTGGGGTGTCAATTTTGTTTATTTTTTCAAAAAACCAGCTCCTTGTTTGGCTGATTTTTTGTAATTTTTTTTTTTGGATTCAATCCTGTTAATTTCTTCTCCGATTTTAATTATTTCTCTTCTCCTACTAGATTTGGGTCTGATTTGCTGCAGATTTTCTAGATCCTTGAGATACACTGATAGCTCATTTATTTGGTGCATTTCCAATTTCTTGATGTAGGCACCTATTGATATAAACTTTCCTCTTAACACTGCTTTTGCTGTATCCCATAAGTTTTGGTATGTTGTGCTGTTATCCTCATTTACTTCCAGAAAGTTTTTGATTTCTCTTTTGATTTCTTCTATGACCCAGTGTTCATTCAGGAGCATGTTGTTCAATCTCCATGTGTTTGTGTATGCTCTAGGGATTCCTGAGTTGCTAATTTCCAACTTCATTCCTTTATGGTCTGAGAAGCTGCATGGTATGATTCTAATTCTTTTGAATTTGCTGAGACTTGCTTTATGGCCTAGTATGTGGTCAATCCTAGAGAAGGTTCCATGTACTGCTGAGAAGAATGTAAATGCTTTCTGTGTAGGATGAAAAGTTCTGTATATATCTGTTAGACCCATTTGGACTATAGTGTCATTTAAATCTAATGTCTCCTTGTTGATCTTCTGTCCTGTTGATCTGTCTATTTCTGAGAGTGGAGTATTGAAGTCCCCCAGTACTATTGTATTGGGGTCTAAGTCTCCCTTTAAGTCCCTTAACAAATCTTTTAAATAAACAGGTGCCCTGTAATTAGGTGCATATACATTGATAATCGTTATATCTTCCTGTTGATTTGATCCCTTAATCATTATATAGTGCCCAGGGCTTGCTTCTGTGGGGCCAGCCCAGCGGGGCCAGGGTTCTCTTCCGACTTGTCGGACTTTCGCCCCCACCCCCGTTTCTGATAAGCAGAAGAGCATGCACACGTGCCGCTGTTGCTGCAGTAAAACCTGGGGCGTGTGAAACAGCTCAGTTGTCGTCACTCCTCCTCTAGGACGTGGAGGAGCCGGTATCCCGTTACCTAATGACCGTCCAGGGAGCCCCAGAGACACTCTAGGCATGGGGGCAGCTTCCCATGTGTGACTGTAAACTCGCAGCCTGATTTTGCAAAACAGCACTCAGGTGATTTCTCAGGACAGATTGGCCAGGGAACAAGGAATAGGTGTTAGCTGGATGTCCTCACTCACAGGGTGAACGTTCAGCATTTAAAATGAACACGGTGGGCACAAAAATAACTCAAATTAGTAACAGCAAGAATTCAGATGAGTAACAATAAAAATTCAGAGGAGTAACAATAAAAATTCAGATGAGTAGCACGATGAAAATGCAGATGAGTAGCACAATGAAAATTCGGATTAGTAGCAGGATAATTCAGATTAGTAGCACAATAAAAATTCAGATGAATAACAATAAAAATTCAGATTAGGAACACAGTAATAATTCAGATTAGTAATACAATAAAATTCAGATTAGTAGCAACAAAACTCAAATTATTAGCAATAAAAATTCAGATTAACACTAAAATAAAATTCAGATTAGTAACACAATAATAATTCATATTAATAGCACAATAAAAATTCAGATTGCTAGTGCTTGCTAAGGAAGAATACTCATGTTTCATCTAAAATACCTAAGACACATACTTCCAGTGCTGGCCAATAAGGGTTCAGCCTGGTAGTTTCTTACCTTTTAAATATCTAGTCTCTGGGGGCCTGCACTGTGGCATAGTGGGTAAAACCTCCACCTGTGATGCCAACATCCCATATGGGCACCTGTTCAAGTCCTGGCTGCTCCACTTCCAATCTACCTCCCTGCTAACATGCCTCAGACAGCAGCGGAAGATGGCTCAAGTCCTTGGGCTCTTGTACCCATGTGGGAGACCCAGAAGAAACTCCTGGCTCCTAGCTTTGGATTGGCCCAGCTCCAGCAATTGTGGCCATTTGGGGAGTGAGCCAGTGGATGGAAAACCTCTCTCTCACTCTGTCTACCCCTCCCCCTCCCATAATTCTGCCTTTCAAATAAGTAAATAAATTTTAAAAAAAGTCACACACATACACAAGAAAGATTTATTTTTATTTGATAGGCAGAGTTATAGGCATACACATTACAGATCTTCTCTTTGCTGGTTCACTCCCCAAATGGCTGCAACAGCTGAGGCTGGACCAGGCTGAAGCCAGGAGCTTCCTCTGGGTCTCCCATGTGGGTGCAGGGGCCCAAGAACTCAGGCCATCTTCTACTGCTTTCCCAGGCCACAGCAGAGAGCTGGACTGGAAGAGGAGCAGCTGGGACTAGAACCGGCACCCATATGGGATGCCGGTGCCACAAGCGGAGGGTTAACCTACTGAGCCACGGCGCTTGCGCCATGGCGCTGGCCCCACAGGTGGCCTCTTAATCCTCAACGCTGCCCCCTGCAGCTTATTTCTAGCACAGATTATATCTAGAAAATCTGGCCAGAACACAAGAAACAATTATCTGACGGCTCTGAAAAAAAGTGGCAGGGACATTCAGGAGAGGGCGCAGAGCCTGAGGAGGTGGCCCACACGAGCCCTTTTTTCTGATCCGTGGCCTGGGTGGTCCTCGTCGTGGCTGGTGGGGGAAGATGTAGGTAGTGCGCACTGGAAGAGAAGTCCCGGTTTTCTGGACAGAGTGCCTAGGAACGGGGGCGCCGCGAGCCTGGGCCTGGGGGATCAGCCATTCACTTTCCCCCCGCAGTTTCCGTCCTGGCTGTGTCTCAAGCTGTGGCTGCAGTGGGAAACCACCCGGACACAGCACGGCAGCTACACAGGTGAGAGGAACCACGTCTTTGTGGCCAACAGGAGGTGGGAAAAGCTTCCCTGTGTCCCAAAGACTGCTTTTTCCTTCTCCTTTCCCTCGCCACCTTGCCCTGTGTAGAGCCCCATCTGCGCAGAACCACACAGCAGCAGCACGAGCAGCTCAAACTGGGGCAGAAGTTTGCTTTTCTGGACAGAAGAATCGGAACGGGGGAAGACATAGAGAAGTGGAGAATGCGGAGATGATTCTGCCTGAAAGCTGAGCTGACACTGAATCTCCAGGGCCAGCAAGACAGAACTTGGGGTTTGCATGGGTGTGAGCAGGTGCGCAGGCTGCTACAGGAATACAACCACCCACACGCTCCAGGTGGGTTTCATCCGACCCAGAGTCTCACATCACAGCATCCGAGACACAATACACGGGATGCGATTCGCTCCACACACAGAGAGCCAGGGAAATGTGACCTATTCTCAAGGCAAAACACAGTCAACTGATGCCAACTGTGAGAGCCCCCAGATGTTGGAGTTACCAGAGACACTAACGCAGCTATTATAATGATACTTCATGCAGTAAAGGAAGTGTTCCTGAAATGAGTGGAGACTTAGACATGCTCAGCAGAGAAATACAAAGTTTGGGGCACAGTCCTTCGCCACTTAGTGATGGGAGAGACTGAGAAATGCATCACTAGGTGATTCCACCCTATTGGAACATCGGAGGGTGCGTTTGCACAAACCTGGCTGGTATAGCCTACTGCACACCTAGGCTGGAAGGTCTAGCCTGCTACCACTAAGCTACACCCCTGTGTGTCGCATTCCTGTACTGAGCACAGGTAGCTGGGACACAACGGCAAGAGATTGCTTCCCGCCCATCACAAGGGCCGAAGCACAACGGCGCCAACACGCCGGTGATGGCAAGACACCGCATCACTTCCATGCCGCTGGCGGGAATGCAAGCTGGAAGTGAGGTGTGAGGTGACATCCTTCCCGAGAGGTGCAGGGGGTTCAGGTTCACGTTAGCTGAATGCATCTTCAGGATCTTAACAAGCATGGAGCCAATGCTGGCACAAGACCAGCGAAGCCAGCACAGGAAACGCAAGGGGCTCAGACGAATTAACGGAGCTTCCTGAGTAGGCAAACCCAGGTCAGCCGAATGTTTACTGAGATGTCTGTACATCGGAACACACTACCGTTCACCAAGAGGCAGATTACCAGAATGATCTAATTTTTTTTTTTTTTTTGACAGGCAGAGTGGACAGTGAGAGAGACAGAGAGAAAGGGCTTCCTTTGCCGCTGGTTCACCCTCCAATGGCCGCCGTCGCCGGTGCACCGCGCTGATCCGATGGCAGGAGCCAGGAGCCAGGTGCTTTTCCTGGTCTCCCATGGGGTGCAGGGCCCAAGCACCTGGGCCATCCTCCACTGCACTCCCGGGCCACAGCAGAGAGCTGGCCTGGAAGAGGGGCAACCGGGACAGAATCTGGCACCCCAACCGGGACTAGAACCCGGTGTGCCGGCGCCGCAAGGCGGAGGATTAGCCTAGTGAGCCGCGGCGCCGGCCAGAATGATCTAATTTCTAATGTTTCATCTTGATTAAAAATATTACTTGAAAAATCTCTCGGTCTCACCCTGTATGTACCTCTGAATTGCTAACGTAATGAGTCAGCTGCATTCCTTCTTATCTCATAGCACAAACACAACTAGCCGCGCTGCTCAGTCAGCTCCAGCTGAGGCTTTCCGCTTGCTTCCAGAAAGGCAATCTCAGGAAGAACTTTTACTCAGACGAACCAAAACATGTGGAGCTTAGCAGTTAACTTTTAAAATTATGATGATTTTTTAAAAAAAGATTTATTTTATTTATTTGAAAGGCAGAGTTAGAGAGGCGGAGGGGAGGAGAGAGAGAGAGAGAGAGAGAGAGAGGTTTTCCATCTGCTGATTCACTCCCCAAATAGCTGCAACAGCTGGGGCTGGGCCAAGCTGAGCCAGGAGCCAAGAGCTTCATCCGGGTCTCCCACATGGGCACTTGGGCCATCTTCCACTGCTATCACAGGGGCATTAACAGGGAGCTGGATCAGAAGTGGAACAGCCGGGGGCCGGCGCCGTGGCTCACTAGGCTAATCCTCCGCCTTGCGGCGCCGGCACACCGGGTTCTAGTCCCGGTTGGGGCGCCGGATTCTGTCCCGGTTGCCCCTCTTCCAGGCCAGCTCTCTGCTGTGGCCCGGGAGTGCAGTGGAGGATGGCCCAGGTGCTTGGGCCCTGCACACCATGGGAGACCAGGAAAAGCACCTGCCTCCTGGCTCCTGCCATCGGATCAGCGCGGTGCACCGGCCACGGCGGCCATTGGAGGGTGAACCAATGGCAAAGGAAGACCTTTCTCTCTGTCTCTCTCTCTCACTGTCCACTCTGCCTGTCAAAAATAAAAAATAAAAAAAAATAAATAAATAAAAAGAAGTGGAACAGCCGGGACTTGAACTGGTGCTCATGTGAGATGCGTGTGCTGCAGGTCAGGGCTTAACCTGCCGGTCCCATATTATTATTATTATCAAAAGATATATTTATTTATTTATTTATTTATTTATTTTAAAGGCAAAGTGGAGGAAGAGAGGGAAAGACTAAGAGATATAGAGAAATCTTTCACTTCCCAAGCGGCTGAAGCCAGGAGCCAGGAACTCCATCCCAATGTCCCACGTGAGTGACAGGGACCCAAGCACTTGGGCCATCCTCTGCTGCTTTTCCAGGTGCATTGGCAGGAAGCTGCATCAGGAGTGGAGCAGCCGGGCCTCAGATTGGCACTGCGATATGGAATGGCAGCACTGCAGGTAGCAGCTTAACTCTGCGCCACGACGCCAGCCCCAGGAGTTAACTGTTTTCCCCGTTGGAAGCTATTTTGAATTCATAAGTGCTGAAAAACCTCTAGAAGGCAATTAGCACAAGAGACTTTACTATCTGACTTCTCGGTTTTCTCCTATTGAGTGCGACCTCTGCCTCCTGGGACTAGAGGTCCCTAGAGCCTGCAGATACTTCACTGTAGAAAGGGAATCGCTTCATTAAGGGGTCACGGGGGGCACGGACCTCGCAAGCTTCCCCACCCCATGCTGAACCCACAAGACACAGAGGGCATCGCCTTGACGGCTGAAAGACGGACCAAGTTCAGGACGGGGGCAGGTGCCGCACTTCTGCTGATGCATCACAGACCAGCACGGCCAACCAAGACTGGAATGTCAGCGGGCACAGTGCCAGAGTGAGAGGACGGCCAACGGGACTCACGGGCGACTCCTGGGCTGCGGTCACTTGGGCAGCTTTGCTTCAACACAAAAAGGGCAGAGAAGGGGCTGGCACTGTGGCGCAATGGGTTAACGCCCTGACTGGAAACGCCGGCATCCCATATGGGCGCCGGTTCGAGACCCAGCTGCTCCACTTCCAATCCAGCTCTCTGCTATGGCCTGGGAAAGCAGTAGAAGATGGTCCAAGTCCTTGGGCCCCTGCACCCACATGGGAGACCTGGAAGAAGCTCCTGGCTTCGGATCAGCACAGCTCCGGCCTTTGCGGGCAACTGGGGAGTGAACCAGCAGATGGAAGACCTCTCTCTCTCTCTCTCTCTCTCTCTCTCTCTGCTTCTCCTCTCTCTGTGTAACTCTTTCAAATAAATAAATAAATCTTTTTTTAAAAAAAGGGCAGAGAGCGCCCAGGGCTCTCCAAGGCAGCAGGTGTCAGGGCAGGAGGGCCTGGAGAAGTCTCCTCTGCCTCACTCATCCAGGGCCCCTCCCCCCGGGGACTCTCCCAGCTGTAAAAGAACGAAGCAGGCCGGCGCCGTGGCTCACTAGGCTAATCCTCCGCCTTGTGGCGCCGGCACCCCAGGTTCTAGTCCCGGTCGGGGCGCCGGATTCTGTCCCGGTTGCCCCTCTTCCAGGCCAGCTCTCTGCTGTGGCCCGGGAGTGCAGTGGAGGATGGCCCAAGTGCTTGGGCCCTGCACCTCATGGGAGACTAGGATAAGTACCTGGCTCCTGCCATTGGATCAGTGCGGTGTGCCGGCCACAGCGCGCCGGCCGCGGCGGCCATTGGAGGATGAACCAACAGCAAAGGAAGACCTTTCTCTCTGTCTCTCTCTCTCTCACTGTCCACTCTGCCTGTCAAAAAAACAAAAAAAACAAAAAACAAAAAAAAAAAACCACGAAGCAAAGACCACCGGTGCTAAGTGACATGGAGTTGCCTGTCCTGTGTTGACAAAGAAGGGCGAGCACGAGAGAGCGGAGCCGGTGGTGCAGCGTGGCGGGGACTTGGCAGCCGCCTGATGCAGCTCGGGTCCGGGGGTTGCTGCGGGGGTAGCCTTGGCTGTGATTAACACAGAAATGCCCGGGTCCTGAGTTCGGTGCCCTCCACGCGGCCGGGAGCCTCCTGGAGCACAGAGCGGCTCTGCCTCCCGCTGTCTTCAGTGGCAACCTCGCCCTGCAGGTGATGGACTTGCCACCTCCCCAGACCTGGGGAGCCAATTCCCTGGAATCTCGCTCTCTCACTCTCTCCACATCCTGTCGCTTCTGTTTCTCCCAAGGGCGCGGGATAGTACAAATGCTTCACTGAGTGGGAAATGCGGGGGCTTTGACCACCAGGAAGGGGGGAGTTCGCGGTGGTCATGCTGAGGAAGCCTGTATTTTTGTCTCCCGGGGGGATGAAAGGACACCACGGGCTGTGTGCTATGGGTCAACAGAAGCCACGTGACTGTTGGTGCAGGAGACCGTTTTGCCGGTAGAAGTCGGGCTGTGGACCTGAACGTGGGAGGTGATGCTGGCTTATGCGAGCAGGTGCAGTCTAATCACAGGGGCCCTGAGAGGTGGGAGAGGCAGGGGAGTTGCAGGGCGAGAGGGACGTGGCCTGCCGTCCCAGCTGGAAGACGAGATAGGCCATCAGCCAGGGAGGGCTGGCGCCCTAGAGGCCGAGAACAACTCGGCCACCAGCCAGCAAGGAACAGGGACCTCCTTCCCACACATCTGAGCTCTGCCAACAACCGGAGCCACCCTGGAGGCGAGGGCCTTCCTCTCGCAGCTGCGGGCCAAGCCTCGTAAACCCAGGCTGAGTCAGTGAGCTAACATCCCTCGGGAACCAGGAAGCGGGACCAGTCTGCTCTACACACCCTGCGTCTTCTTCCTGCTCCGCGGCCCATCCCGGGGATGGCGAGGGGCCCAGGAAAGCTCCAGGTAGGGCCGTGGGGCAGTCGGTCCTGCGGCCTGAGAACCGGGCTGCGTCTCTCCTCTCCCAGCTCCCCTCTGCACGGCACCTGCATTCACACGATCATGGCTGATGTCTCATTCATTCTGATATTCGATCCCCGTGACCCACCAGGGGCAGTCCCCGGAGCAGAGCAAAGGGGATGTGTGGTCGACTTATTTGAAAGATCCCTGGGGACGGTCCCTTGCTTTCTAAGTTAGCTTGCGGCCATGACTGGTGAGCCTTAACTTTCATCTTTCTTGAACATGGATATTTACTTACATTGGCGAGTGCAGATTAAAATCGCATTTGTGCCGTCTCTGTCTTTGTGCCTTCTGCTTTGATGCCGTCTGGTCTGAGTCATGATGTGTGATTTGCTTGAAGAAACTTTAAAGCTTTGTTGTGCTTTAGTTTATTTTTTTCTTTTAAACTTATCTTCTTGGCCCAAGTCCTTGGGCCCCTGCACCCATGTGGGAGACCCGGAAGAAGCTCCTGGTTCCTGACTTTGGATCAGCATAGCTCTGGCTGTTGCGGCCATCTGGGGAGTGAACCAGCGGATGGAAGACCTCTCTCTCTCTCTCTCTCTCTCTCTCTCTCTGCCTCTCCTCTCTGTGTAACTCTGATTTTAAATAAATAGATAAAAAACCTTAAAAAAACTTTTTTATTTCCACCTTTACAAACTTTAAAAATGGTTATTTAATTAGTTATTTCAGAGGCTGAGCAACAGGGAGAGAGAGAGAGAGAGAGAGAAAGAGAGAGAGGAAGAGATGTTGCACCTGCTGGTTCACTCCCCAGATAACCTTAACAGCCAGACCAAAACCAGCAGCCAGGAGCTCTGAACTCCATCCAAATCTCCCTCGTGGGTGCAGGAGCCCAGGTGCTTGGGTCATTGTATGCTGCCTTCCCAGGCAGGTAAGCAGGGAGCTGACTCAGAAGAGCTGAGACTCGAACCCACACCCTGGAATAGGATGTTGGCGTCTCACGTGGCAGTTTATTCCACTGCACCACAGCTGGGCTCTGAGCTGGTGCACAGAGCCCCAAGGCCAAGGCCCAGTGTTGACCAGAGACGAGGAGATGCCTAAGAGCGAGACAGTGGAGTCAGGGTCCCCATGCTGGGAGGAGGCAGGAAGGAGAGACACACAGAAGGACACACACACAGAGGTCTTCCATCCTCTGGTTCACTCCCCAAATATCAGCAACAGCCAGATGTGGGTGAGGCTGAAGCCAGGAGCCAGAAGCTCCATCCGGGTCTCCCACATGGATGACAAGGACCCGAGCACTTGGGCCGTCCTCTGTTGCCTTCCCAGGTGCATTAGCAGGAAGTTGGATCAGAAGTGGAATAGCCAAGACTTGGAACTGACATTCCCGTAAGTGGTTGCTTACCTTGCTGTGCCACGACGCCAGCCTCCTTTGCCTAATTTCTGGGTTAAGATTTCTCACGGGTGTGTCTGTATGGGAAAACACACGATCTACTCGGGTCTGGTACTCTGTGGTCTTAGGCATCCGCTGGGGGTCTTGGGCTGTCTTCCCTGAGGGTAGGAGGGGCCTCTGGCCCTTCTGGATTCCTGAGCTCCTGAGGCAGGTCAAGTGTAAGGGCTGTCAAGATGGGGGCTGTGCGCTCGCTGGGCCCGCAGAGCCCTCCAGAAAGGACCGGGCTGAGCACACGACTGGGCGGCTGCTGCTTCTGCCAGGGCCTCTTCAGGATGCCACCTCTAGCACAGGAGACAGGTGCTATGAGACGCAGAGCGCTCCGTTGAGAGGTCGGAGAGTGTAGGCATTAAACGCTTAACCCATTTTCTCCTGCTGCAAGGTAAATGCCCTGTCACGTTAGGGTCCCCTTTCTGACATGAACACCGTGGGTGTGGACAAGGCTGGCTACTGGCCTGGCTGGGGGATCTCAGTGAATTGCTTTGGTCTCTCTGTCCACGGCAAAGTTCGCCCCGCCCTCTCGTTGGCTCGGTTCCCTAAAACCATTGCTTGAGCTCCAGTGCTTGGACAGTCCCGCTCTCGGAACCCTGCTTCCTTACCGAGGGAGCCCCTCGCCGGCTGGGGACGGCTCTCGGAACCCTGCTTCCTTACCAAGGGAGCCCCTCACCGGCTGGTGATGGTCCGAACCAGCGGAATGCCAGCGGGCGTCCTGCACCAGCTCAGGGCTCCTGACCTGACCGAGTGAGGCTCCCGACAGGACGCAGTGCTCAGAGCCGCACTGCCCAGCGCTGCTGCTTTGCAGCAGATGAGCAAGAAACTGCTCTGGGGACGAAATGATATCCAAAAGTCCTCCCATGTGACCAGGGCCGGAAGTCAGCGACGCGATCAAGAAAAAGCGCACCCCTCAAATACGAATCAGATCCTGGGTGTACGTGCAGAGGCATGGCGAGGGGCTCGCTGCCTGTCCGGGGCTCCCGTCCCTGTCCCTGGCATCCTTTCCTGGGGGTTCCCAGGACAGCTGCCCCTCACCCTACTTTATGGGGCTGGACGTGGCTGTCTCCAGCAGGGTTATGGCTGCCATAGCCGCTGCCCCCCACTGAAAGGCATCTACTGTGTCCTAGTCCGCAGTCTCCCATGCTGCCTTCCGCAAACCGCACTCTGGTTCAGCACAACTTTTGCACGGGTGAGCCTGAGGCAGTGGCGCCGGCTGTGCCCAGCTAGCGATGGGCGTAAGAAACCAAAACACAAAACGTGTGCAGACGCGGGAGGTCAGTCTGGCGGGGACAGCAGCGGGCAGGCCGGGATGTCTTCAGCAGCCACTCGTGCACTGCCTGGCCCTTAAACGCCGTGACGCCCCGCGAGGCTCAGGGACCCAAGTCATGACGTGAAGTTTTCTTTCCTGCAGTGAGGTGGCAGTGAGCGGATGGGGCAGCCCCCGGGAGTCACGTGGCGAGGGACAAAGTCACTCACTGAGCCAGGGAGAGGAGGGGGCGTGTGCCACAGGCTTTGATGGCTCAACAGGAGCTTTCTAGGGACGGGGGAAGGGAAGAGTGGGCAGCACAGAGCTGAGCGAGGCTGGGCAGTGCGGCTTGTGACAGCGGCTGGGCAGTGCCTGGCGCCGGGGTGAAGCGGAGTGGGCACCTTGCACGCTCCTTCACGCGTGCACCCCTTTGGACAGGAGCAGTAGAGACGCATGCACGGGCCTGCTGGGACTGGGTCAGATTCCAGTGACCGCAGAGCTCGGTGGGAAGGCCGAGGAGGAAGAGGGTAGCAGAGTGTTTTTCATTGATGGGGAGAACTGTACCCGGGTGGAAGCAGGAGCTGGACTCACGACACCTGCTTAGGGAGGACTGGCCGGTTTGGGGACGGAATCGGGGAGAGGACAGACAGGGGGCTTCTGCTCCCGCTGTCAGGATGGACAGTGACTCCGTGCACCAGACAGGCCATCGTGGGAGGTCCTGCTGGCCAGGGGGAAGCTGGTGGGAAGGACCCCAGACACACCTATCTGCTGCGTTTCATCCCTTGTCCTGCCTTCGACTGGGTATTGTGAGCCATGGTCATCGTTGGACAGTCTCTCAGGGACAGGAACTTGGCCCCCCGTGTGTCCAAGCTGCCAGCAGGAGGTGTGTGGCCTGGCATGGCCCGCCCATGTGTTCCTTCTGGCAGGGAAGTGTTGGTGCCGGCGTGTCCACATCTGTGCCTCCTGTACACGGGGCTGGTCCAGGGCCAAGGGATGGGGTCTCGTGCAGACGCATGGATTGAGTTTCCTGCTTTGTCCGTTTTCCATTGCTATAACTGAGCATCACAAACGGGGTGATTGACAAAGAATCAAGGTTTACTGAGCTCCTGGCTGTGGCACCTGGGAGGCCCAGGGTTAGGGGTCCGTATCTGATGAGGGCCTTTCTGCTGGTGGGGACCCTGCAGAGTCCCTGGGGGTCACAGCACATCCCATGGTGAAGGGGGTGCATCCAGGAGACAGGCAAACTGGCTTTCCTAAGTGCCCACCCTGAAGACCACTCATTAACCCACTAAGCCATCAGCCCGTCAACCTGTGGTCGAACCTCATGAGTCACTCAACGCTTCAAGGCCCCACTTCTCGGCACCTCCCAGTGGGGATTAAACGTAGAGGGGGCTGCGCGGCCCACAGCACAGCTGTCCCTCTAGCTTTGTCTCGGGCGGGGCTTGGAAGATGCTTTCTTCCCTGGCTCTCCCAGGGGGTGCGGCAGGGTTCTGGCTCAGGGGAGAGCGATTCAGTTCCCGGTGCTGGCGTCTCCTTCCTGCCACTCACCTCTGTTTCCAAGCACAGCAGCTGTTTCCAGCCTCGGGGGCCTGGGGGTGGCATGGCAGCTCCACTAAGATCAGGAGCACACGGCTCCCCTGGCGGGTCCCAAGGGCCTCCCACAAGCTTCCTCTTGTCCCTGTTTGTGAACTTGATGGTCAGGTTGCCAGTGGGGCTCAGGTAATGGCAGAAATGACAGGTGCAGCAGAGTTATCTTTTTATGTCTCCTGGACTCCGCTTCCTTTAAACACGCTCACCCAAGCAAGGGGCTTGAAACTTAGGTACCACGACACTTTCTTTGAAAAAATGGGCGCCAGGCCGGCGACGCGGCTCACTTTGCTAATCCTCCGCCTGCGGCGCTGGCACCGCGGGTTCTAGTCCCGGTTGGGGTGCCAGATTCTGTCCTGGTTGCTCCTCTTCCAGTCCAGCTCTCTGCTGTGGCCCGGGAAGGCAGTGGAGGATGGCCCAGGTGCTTGGGCCCAAGCACCCGCATGGGAGACCAGGAGAAGGCTCCTGGCTTCTGGCTTTGGATCGGCACAGCGTGCTGTAGTGGCCATTTGGGGGGTGAACCAACAGAATAGCCTAACTAGCTGTCTAACTCTGCCTGTCAAAAAAAAAAAAAAAAAAAAAAGAAAAAAGAAAAAGAAAAAGAAAAAGAAAAAGAAAAGAAAAATGGGCGCCATTTCAAGCAAGTTTGGAAAAGGCCGTGGTCAACATGCCTCTCCTGATCACGCACAATTCGTGATGAAGGCTCTGAAAATGTCCGCATTAAAAATTATGTAGACCCTGGACTTTTTTTTTTTATTATTTATTTCTAAAGGTACTTTTGGGGGCTGGCATCGTGGTGTATTGTCTTAAACCAACACCTGCAACACCAGCGTCCCGTAAGATTGAGGGGTGGAGTCCCGGCTGCTCTGTTTCTGATCCAGCTCTGTGTCCCTCCCAGGGAAGGGGCTTGGTTACAGTAAGACAGTCTCGGTCCCTGCCTGTGGACCCATTAGTGGGAAAGGCAGACGTCGAAGGACGAAAAACCCGAGTTGTTCAGTATTCAGCAAGCTCAGGGTGCCACAGGAATTCCCCCGCCTTTGGACAGCCCATTTCTCCACCACGGGACAGCACCCCTGTGTTCACACTCATTGTGTGGATGAGAAAACCGAGGGGTGGTACCAGCCTAGCGTGAGGAGGTGACAGAACCAGGTTGAGGCGGGGGTGGGAGTGCTCCTTACCCAGCACCCCCACTCCCACCTTGGCTTGCAGCCTCCATCCTGACAATTCCAGGAGGGTCTTTGTTTTCACAGACCTTAGAATCAGCTTCCGGTGAGACCCTCAGAGCTCCTGGAGACGTCAGCCCCAGGTGACGGGGACTCCACCGGGGCTGGAGACACAATGAAAAGCTTGCCTGCGGCTGAAAGCCAGTGCGTACTTTCAAGTGGACTTGGGTTTTTCACACTCTGTGAAATGGCCTTTTTCTGGAATAATCCACAAATTTAAAAATATGTGAAAATTAAATTAAAAATAAGGGGCAAGCCTTGTGTTGCAGAGGACTAAGCTGCTGCCTGCGGCGCCAGCATCCCCTGTGAGCACCAGTTCAAGTCCTGGCTGCTCCACTTCCCATCCAGCTCCCTGCTATGCCCTGGGAAAGCAGCAGAAGACGGCCCAAGTGCTTGGGCCCTGCACCCATGTGGGAGGCCTGGCTCCTGGCTTCGGCCTGGCCCAGCCCTGGCCATTGTAGCCATTTGGGGAATGAACCAGCAGAGGGAAGGTCTCTCCCTCCCTCCCTCTCTCCACCCCCACCTTCCTTCCTCTCTCTTTGCCTTTCAAATAAATCAATAAGTCTTTTGAAAACACCGTACTGATGCAAGTTTATACACTGAGTGCTGTGCTTTTCTTTGGACCTCAGAGCTGGTTTTTAGAGATGCCCGGGGGCCACCCAGAGGCAGCCCCTCCATTAGTCCGACCGGCTGTTAACCAGCGCAGGCTTCCCTTTGTGGTTCCACTCTGAACACGGATCTTTGTTATCTGGGCAGGTGTAGTCCTGATACGGGGCAACTGGGCAGGAAGATCAGGGAGGAAGCCATGAGCTGGATTTCTGCTCCACTCCCTGTCAGTCCAGTACGCGGTGACTCACCTGCGTCTCACCCCGGACGAGGAAGGAGGAGATGCCATCATGGCCATGAGGAAGTTAAATTCCCCGTGGAGGCGCCATGAAGCCCCCAGAAAGCCTCACCCACGCTAGACCCCACCCTGTTTGTATACTCAACGAGGGCTCCACCCCCATCGCATAAAAGAGACTGATGACGTGGGAGGGGCCCTGCTGTCTCTCTAGACCTTGCTTATGGCTCCTCCTCTGGCCTCCTCTGTCCCCCTCCTCTGGATCGCACATGGCAGGGGTCTCTCCTGTGGGGTGGCCCCCACTCACGCGAGAATGCATATCCACACACACACACCTCTCTCACTTTCTCTCTCTTAAATAAACCCTGTTCTCACTTGTGCACTGTGTTTGTGCTTCTGCTTTGAATTCTCATCTGGGGGAGGGGTGAGAACCTGGAATGAAGACGGAGATACTTGGGCCCATTATTGTCCCATGTCCCATCCACTCGCAGGCAAGAGGAGCCCCCTCATCGCAACCCAGAGGGGCAGACTGGCCATGACCTTGTGTCTCAGTGTAACTCACAGCTGCTGTGGTCTGACTGTGCGGGCAGCCCTGTGACAGCACACACCAGATGCAGGACCCACCACCCTGCCTGGGAGGCGGGGCCAGCCCATGGGGGCAGAGTGTCCCCAGTGGAGCAGTGATGCGTCTCCAGGGGCCCCAGGATGGTGGCCCCACTCCCTGCACGCACACCAAGACTATAGAGCAGCCACTTCCTCCCCTGCTTCTCAGTCCCCAGGCCTTGCACCTGCTCTACCGGGGAGCTTTGTTGAACATTTCGAAAACTGCTGTGGGCCTGGGAAGGGCTCCAGGCAGTCACGCTAATTAGTAGAGTGCTCAGTTCCCTAAATTTGTACCAGGGTCCATGGGATTTGGTTGGTTCCATTAAATTTCTTTCAATTAATTTATTGGGGTGGGGGGGGAGTGTGTGAGCAAGCTCTTATCCTCTGGTTCACCTCCCAGTAGCGGGGACTGGGACCAGCCCAACCAGGGAGCCGGCCAGGAACTCAGCCAGGTCTCCCACATGGGTGGCAGGGACCCAGTCACTTGAACCTGCTGTCTCCCAGCTCTGCAGTAGCAAGACGCTGCAGTCTGGAGCTGGAACCGAGAGTCACCCCCATGTACGCCGATGTCCTACCAGGTGACTTCACTGCTAGGCCAACGCCTGCCACCCACTCGGGCTCTGGAATAGGCAAGACAGGGGTTTTCTGCGGCGCTTCTCTGAGATGAGTGAAGAGCAGGTGGCTCCCTCAACAGTGCGAGCACCCGACCAGGCCCAGGGCGGAGGGAAGGAGCAGCTTGTGCCTTGGTTGCCTGCAGAGAGGCCCCGCTTCCTCCCCGTGCCCGCTGCTGCAGCCCTGATGCCCTCGGCCAGCGGCTCCAGCATCCACCTTGTGCAAGGTAGGAAGCTAGAAATTAGCTTAAGGAAATTAGCCCAGGAAAATACCATTTGCAGGAGCTCCCCTCCTGCCCAGGGTTTCACACTGCAAAGTCCTGCCCAGACCCCGTCACCTTCCAGGTGGTCCCAGCCTCCCCCCAGGGAAGCTCCCAGGACAGTCCTCTCTCCCCAGCACCACAGGGGTCACCTGGCCTGGTAACACAGCAACAAAACCATCACAGCCTCCCCCCAAGGCAGGGCCCTAGGGTGGGCGCCTCTGCCTGGGGCTCCAGGTGGGCTCCCCCGTCTGCCAGCACTGAGTGGTGACCCCTGGGGAGGAATTCCACCTGCTTCACTCGCGACAAACCCTTCATCCTGGAGGAGGAGGAGGAGGGGAAGGAGAAGTGGTGGTTAGACTGGACCCCTTTCCCTAGTAAGCCCCAGTCTGCACACAGACTGCGTGCGCTCAGCTCTCAGCGCTCCTGCGCCGCTCTCCTGGCCGGCCAGCTGTGTTCTCTCCATTTAACTCTGTAACCTTGCTTTCCCGTTCTGAATGACTGGGCACTCTTTCTGTTCTGACGGATGCCCTACCCCCAATAAACCTTGCTACCTTGCTGCCCACTGCTCTCTGTCTCATGCCTGCATTCTTCTTGCACAAGACAAGAACCCCACTGGATCTCCACTAACACCAGCCTGAGGACTCGGCTGGGACGTGCGGTGCTGGGGAGACGGCGCACACAGGTGTCCATGGCAATGTCAGGGAGAAGCACTCAGCTGGGGGATAAAGGGACCGGGAGTGACCAGGTGCATTAGGCATGAGGCCAGGGAGGAGGGGTTGGGATCTAAAGCGAGGTCTGGGTGACACCAGGCTCCTGGAGTACCAGGCAGAAGAGCAGGTTCCCAGGCTGGAGGGAAGAGGCAGCCCAGGGATCCTGAGACAGGAATGAGCCAGGCCTGTTCCAGGGGGCAGGAGGCAGGGCCGGTGCCCTATCAGATGGCGTGGCCGTCTACTTCTCAGTAAGTGCTCCTTTATGGGGGGCACTGGAGCTGCCATTCTCCCCTGGGGCACTCCCCACCAGACACTCGGCAAGCCTGGGGAAGCTTTTGGTTGTCACAACGTGTGTGTGTGTGTGTGTGTGTGTGTGCGTGCGCCTGGCTTACAGCAGAGGCCAGGAACCCCAAGAAGCATCCTACTGGGCGCAGGCTCCACCACAAGGAACCCTGCCCCCGCCTTGTCCAGCCCGGTTTGGAGTCCCCTGGCCACGGGAAGCCTCGATCTTTTGACTGGCAGGCAGTTGTGACCGCAGTCACTGGCCCCAGGAGGTGGTGTTCCGGTGAGAAGATATTATGACCTCGCTTCTTCGTCTCACATGGAAGAATTCCCACGCGGACAAGCGGGGAGTTAAAAGGAAGCTTTATCAGTCAGAGCCTCCAGGCAGAGTGGCATGGAGGGGCTCCAACGGAGGAAAACACCAGAAGTGGCTGGTGGCACAGCGGAGTTTTTAAGCACAATTTTGAAAAAAAAAAAAAAAATTGACACTCAGATTGACATTCAGTTACAAGGCAGGGACAAAACCCATCAAAAGGCCTGATTTGCCATCTTTTCTCACCATAAAACAAAGAGCCATCAGGAGGGTGGGATACCTAGTTTACTTTACAATGAACCCCAAGTTCAATGCCCATCGCCACTCCCTTGCTAGTCTCCTAAGATCGGAAGCTTCCACGGAGCGGGCAGGCAGGCACTTCTGATCTTGCTGAAGACAAGCCTGCACCCCAGATTTCCAGGGGGACCACCCTGCCTAGGAGCCCACCCGACTCTCACTGCAGCGCGGGGACGCAGGAGGAAGTGCCACAGCTGCTGCTTCTGCAGAAGTGGTCCCGGAAGGGAGGCTCTGTTTTGCATGGCCCAACACCCACGCCCACCGACAGCGAGGCAGCAGATGGCAGCCTGGGCCTCTCTCAGTTGAGCAGAGGCCAGTGTCAGAGCGCTGGACCACGAGGGTCATTCCACTTTGCTCACAGGTGTGTGCAAGGCCCACGGCCGGGCAGGGCTAGCTCATCTCAGGGGCGTCAGCCGGGCTAAGCTCCACCCCGCACCGGCCCCCGGCCTCTTGAGTTCCTGCACCTTCCCTGTACCCCTATTACAAAAATCTCACAGGTGGCCAAATGGGGTCCAGGGAACTGCCCCAGCTAAGGTGACCACGACCTGCACAGAACCCACGCGCTGCTTTGTAGGGCCTCGGGGAAGGTCTGGGAGACAGAGGGCAGGGGGCTGGGCCCCACCACCCTCCCCGCCTCTTCCAGCCCTCCCTGGCCGGGGGCCACGCCCCTTTGGTTGCTCCAGGAAACGGGCCCAGAGCGCAGCGCCGCACGGCACGGAAACGCGTGGGAGTTTAGTGCTGGGCTGGCGGCCGTGCCCCACCGGTACCGAGCTCCGGCGCGCGGGAGGCGCTCCGCAGCCCCCCCCCCCCTGCGCCCTGCCTCCCCCCGCCGCTCCTCTTCTCCAAGTCGGCTCCACAGTCCCCTCATTGGTGGGGACGCCCTCGCCCCACTCCTGCATCTTTGGGGGGCCACAAAGGTCAACCTGGGGAAACAGGCAGTGGCATTTGTTCTGAGCGATTCAAGACCCGAGACTGCCGAAAATAAGCCAGGTTTATTCAAAGGCGGGGAGCAGGGGTTCCAGCCGCACTCAGGGCGGGGGGAGGGGGGCGCGGAATGGGACGGCACGGCCGTGATGCCCTTAGAACGCAGGTGCATATTTTTGCGCGTGGGGGTGTACGATTATGGGAGTGTTTTGCTCGGCAGGGAAGAGTGGGCTCCACTGCGTCGTGCCCAGCCCCGCGGCCCAGCCCCGCTCCGGGCCCCTGGCCCCCGCGCGCCTCGCTTTTCGCGTCTGCAGAATGGAAGTTGTCCCAGGCGGGGTCCAAGCCGCCCCCGCAGCTCCCCGCGCCGTTACCCGACCTCGGCTCGCTCACGCCTCTGCTAGGGAAATAGCGCCTCTTCCCACCGCGGCGCGGGGCGGGCGGTGTCAGTTCCGGGGGCCGCAGGACCCCGGGGCCTGCTCCGCTCCGCTCTGAGGCGCCCTCGGGGGCTGTCCCCCGGGAAGAGGCCTTCGGGGATCGGCCCCGGAGCCCGTGGACCGAGGCGCCTCGGGCCGAGCCTTCCCCAGGCTCCAGCGCCGGGGTCTCGCCCCTTGGGGAGGCGGGCGCCGCCCGCACCGCGCGCCGCAGCGCCCCGGCCCCCGCCCTCCGCCGGCGCCTCACCTATCAGAGTCCCCGTGCGCATCGCGCGCCGCTCCGCCCACCCGCGAAATGCGGAGCGAGCCCTGCGGCCCGCGGCCTGGAGCCAGCGCGCCCCTGCCCCCGGCTGCGGCGCCGAGCCCGCGGGGATGCCGCGCGCACGGTAAGGGCCGGCGGGCGGCTCGGGGTGGGCCGGCGCGCGGGGGGCGCGGGCGCGGGCGCGCACTCCTGGTTTCTTCTTCTTCTTAATTATGGAAAAGACCACATTTCATCCGACTTGGTGGATCGTGCGCTCACGTGCACAGCCTTAACCCGAGGAAGTTGTGGTCCTGGGTGGGCGCAGGGCGGACCTCGGAGGACATTCACATCCTGCGGGGACAGCGCACGGTTAGGAAACGAACCCACTCGGGAACCTCCCGCAGCCCCGCCGCAGCCCGCCGCGGGGCCGCTCCGCAGAGCGGGGGTGGCCGCGGGCAGGGCCCTGAGTGACAGCTGGGCTTTGCGCGGCGGTGGCGTCTCGGGGGCCGCGCTGGATGCGGCCAGGTACCCAAAGGTTCAGAAACTCAGCCTTTTTTCTCCTGTTCCGGCTGTACCTGTGCGTGGGCAGCCGCACGCAAGTGTTTCCACTTGCAGGACTGCCCCAAGCCCCTCCTGTTCCTGTTTGTCTGTTTAGGTTTCTGACTTTGGGTGCTTTTAGTCCAACTCCCAGATAACAGAAAGCCTGCGGTAATCAGATGCTGTAGGATCGTTTTCCACTCTGGCTTTGCATATTGCCACGGCAAACATATGTGTATCCTCACGCACACGGCGACCTCCCGCAAATATTAGCATTTTCTCCTGTCTGCGTCTCTGTCATTCCCTGTTCCCGTTCTTGCTGAAGGAGGAGGCAGAGGAGTGGAAATCAGAAAGGGGGGGCTCCCGGGAGACGTCCCGTTCCCTGACTGCTGGGCTGGGGGCGCTGCTGGCCGGTGTTTTGTGGATGTGGGCGATTCTTTGTCAGATGTGCGGGTAAGCCTCGCTGACTCTGCCCTGTCCCTTATGCATAGTGAATTATCTCAGTTAAATTCCACAGTTTTGGTGATGCCCCGCCTTTTGTGCGTGTAATCTGTGAACCTGGCTGCATCTGTGTTAATGCCAGTTTCCTACCTTTCATTTTTCCCATCTCGTTCCGCATGGGCTCATTTTCTCTAGGATTTTCATCAAGGTCAGTTTCCAGATACTCAGCCCGCGGTGGTGTTTAGGGAGGAGCGCCCTGTGAGGTCCACTGGTCCCGGAAGTGCATCTCAGAAAGCGGGGACTTCCCTGGGCTGCCGCCTCCGACAGTGGACAGGGACTGCTCGTCCTGTCTCTGCGAAGGTCCTTCCGTGCAGAGTGTCCTTTCACTGCGAAGCAACAAGGTCCACCTTTAATATTTGATGCTATGAGATTCTGTATCCCTGCTCTGGCCAAGTGTCCCCGTGTGGCTGCTGCTCTCCATCCCTTCTGCAACGGACGCCAGGGGGCAGCCTTCCCTCCCCAGGGCCGCTGCTCATGCTGAGCCGTGTCCAGGGCTCCATCCACTCCTTCCAGGGGCCTGGCCTTGCTTAGGCTCAGAGCCCAGACCCCTGTGTCCCAGGGGAGCCCTCCTCGCCTCTGTGCACGCTTGTCCATTTGACAGGGTCTTCGATCAAGTTGCGCCTTGGTTTTCTGCCAGGACTACGTCGTAGTTCTGAGTCCTGGCTCCACTGGCTCTGAAACGCGGCCTGGCTCTTGCCATCTCTCTCCCCAGGCACCTGGGATGCTGACCAGGAGGGGGCTTTTCCTGGAACTGCTGGGCCGCCCGCTGTGGGAGCTGGCTGGGAGCTCACGGCCTTGCTCCTGGCCCTGCCCCAGAGCCGGCGGGTGGCTGAGCCTGGGTGTGCAGCCTCCCGTGGGACGTGGTTCTCTTGGCCTTTCTTTGCTTCCCAGAGCTGCAGGCTGCTGCCCCTCCCTGCTCCCGGGAAACCCCCCTGACTGTGGGCCCTTCTGAGTTTGGCTTAAGGAGGGGGTGCTGTTAAGCTAGGAATTCGGCCCCTGTTGTGTTTGCAAAACTCTTTTCCTTATCTTGGCCTGTGCGAGGAGTTGTTTGGGTCTGTGCCCAGAGAGGCAGCATAAAGGCCAGGGCCCTGTGAGTTAGGACATTGACGGGTAGATCAGGAGGTGAGAGAGTAAAGAGTGAGATTCTGTTGAATTGCACTTGAGCCAGAACTTTGCTATCTCATTTAGAGCATCCTTAGTCGAAGACAAAGAGCCAGGAGCCCTTTGGAGACGGGCTAGGCAGACAAGTGGCTGAGGGTTCATTCGCTTACTTGGGAACCCTGGCTCTGGAGCGATGCGGGGGTTCCAGTCCCAGATCTGCCTGGTTACTTGTTAGAAGTCGGAGGTAACAGTCGCACTGATTTCACAGGGGTGGTAGTGGCAGCTGACTGGTTCCCTAGACATGAACCCTTCCGCAGTGCCTAGCATACAAGTGCTGCATAGACCAAAGTGATGATGGCCACTTTTGTGGCGCAAATATTCCGAACAGCAGAAGGATTGCAGTACGGTAACTGATACCCGGAGAACAGCATTGAGTTTGTTGTCTAGATTTCGGTCTTTGTCTTTTTTATTTATTCTTTGATTCTTAATTAGCTGTTATCTAATGCTATTTCTCAGTATTACTGTTTAAGCTTACAAGTCTGTTCTAATTTATATTTCTAATTTATGTATTTGTGCTGTGGAAGTGTTTGGGCTATGTGTTTCCTGAATTTTGCAAGTTCCCTTTTAAATCCCATTTTATGTAAGTTTTCATGTTTTTCCAATATGTTCTTGATTTCTTTCCCCATTAATTGAGAGAGAGAGAGAGAGGGAGGGAGAGAGAGAGAGAATGTGTGCTAGCTCCCATCTGCTAATTCCCTCTCCAGATGCACACGACGGCAGGGCCAGGGCCAGACCCCGATGGCACGCGATCCATGTAGGTAGCAGCAATCCAGTCCCCTGGGCCATCGCCTGCTGCCTCCCAGGGTCTGCATTAGGAGGAAGCCGGAGTCAGGAGTGGGGCCAGAATTGAACTCAGGGACTGCGGCGCCGGGGGCGTAGGTGTCTTACCCCCTCGGCTCAGTGCCCACTCTCCCTGTTGGTCATTTCTTGCCGCGGACAGCGATTCCTTTGTGAAAACTCTCCCGTGCCCTGTTTTCCTCCAGGGCGGCTTCTTCATCGTCCTGTCTTCCTCCTGTGTTTGCTCTGCGGTTCCGCCCGTGTCAATCACAGTTAACAAGGCCGCATGCAGGGTTCAGCACACCCTCACTTGCAGGCTGATGCACTGTCCTTGACTGCTTCCGCCTCTCGTGGGCTGTATTCCCTCCCCGGAGCTGGGCGCTGTGCTGGGTTCGGTGGCACCACAGGGGAATTGTGAGTGATCACGTTGGGTGGATGTAGTCGTTTTTTTTTTTTTTTTTTTTTTATTAAAATTTGTTTTCACAGTGTACTCAGGTTTCAGGTTGATCAGTAAAGATAATCTCAAATTCCGCAGTATTTGGGAATCAGACAAGCCTCGCGAGAGTCCACACGCCAGCTTTGTTGAGTGCCAACTGCCTGCATCTTGCTTCCAATCTAAAAGGTAGGACCCGCAGCGCTGGCTCCTATTTTTTCATTTTTAATCTGGTTAAATTTACCGAGTTTTCATTTATGACTTGTACTTTTTCTTAAGGAGCAGCTTTTTGTTGTAAACGATTCTTTTCCCTGCCAGGTTTTAAAGATCTTGTGTGTTTTCTCTAAATGTCCTCACGTTCTGCCGTTCCCAGGTAGATTTTCTTTAAGCTTCTTTGGATTTATTTTTTGTCTGTTGTGAGTTAGGCGTTCAAATTTAATTTTTCCATGTGCACAGTCAGAAGTTTCATATCATTAATTTAATACATGAGTAGTTCTCCCCGATGGCTTGTGATCCCAATTCTGTCAACTATATGTAGATCTGTTTTTGGGCTGCTTATTCTGTTTTATTGGTTTTCTTGGTCTACCTGGGCTGTGGGGACAAAATACCATACAGTAAATGACTTAACGAACAGATGCTTATTTTCGAACATTCTAGAAACCTGAGGTTGTGGTTGGGTTTCGGTGAGGGCCGTCTTTGGGTGAGGCCGCACCTCTCTGGGTCCTTATGGGAGAGCAAGATTTCTCTACTTCTTCGAAGGCACAGGTCTGACTGAAGTTTTGAGGACCCGGCCTCTGACCTTACTTTGACCTTGATTGCTTCCTAAAAGCTGTGTGTCCAAATGTAATCTCACTCAACACATGAATTGTTCTGGTGAGGGAGGGACACGGTTCATTTATTTGTCTGTGCCTCACAAAGAGCTCATTGACTCGAACAGTGTATTTTAAGACTTGTAAGTCTAAATATCAGGAATTGCCAAGTTTGTACTTCACAAATACCTCATTGACTGATGATTGTATCAAGACTTGAGTCACTAATGTGTAGATCAATTTCTCTACCTGAATTTTGCTTTATATAACGTAGTTAGCTATTTGGGCCTTTCAGTCTACGTATGAATTTTAGGTTCAGTTACCAAGTTCAGTCCAAAAAGTTGTAGATCTACTTCTGAGATCTCTATTCTGTTTTGTCATGATTTTTTTTCCTACTTCTGTCCAGACACCACGTTAAAAAAAATTATTCTGTCTTTATAATGTGTCTTGCTCTGGTGAGGTAAGATACCACCTTTCTAGCTATTGTCCAAGTCTTTTAGGTATGAAGAAAAATGACACCTTTTTTTTTTTTAAAGATTTACTTATGTATTGGAAAGTCAGAGTTGCAAAGAAACAGAGAGAGAAAGAGGAGAGACAGAGAGAGAGAGAGATATCTTCCATCCACTGGTTCATTCCCCAAATGGTGGCAACCGCCGGGGCTGGGCCAGTCCAAGCCAGGAGCCAAGAGCTTCTTCCAGGTCTCCCACATGGGTACAGGGGGCCCAAGGACTTAAGTCATCCTTTGCTGCTGTCCCAGGCCGTTAGCAGGGAGCTGGATCAGAAGCAGGGCAGCGGGGACTCAAACCGGCGCCCACATGGGATGCCGGCACTGCGGGTGGCAGCTTAGCCTGCTACGCCACAGCGCCGGCCCCAGCATGACGTCTTCATGCTGCTGTCTTCCTGTGAGTGCAGGAGTCTGTGTGGTTTCTGTCTTCCATTTGTTGTGCTTGCTGTTTACGGTACTATTTGTCATATTGCTGAGTGTCTTCCGGTAACATTTTCTTTTTTTTTAAATTAATTAATTAATTAATTAATTTTTGACAGGCAGAGTGGACAGTGAGAGAGAGACAGAGAGAAAGGTCTTCCTTTGCCGTTGGTTCACCCTCCAATGGCCGCCGCGGCCAGTGCACTACGGCCGGCGCATCGCGCTGATCCGAAGCCAGGAGCCAGGTGCTTCTCCTGGTCTCCCATGGGGTGCAGGGCCCAAGCACTTGGGCCATCCTCCACTGCACTCCCTGGCCACAGCAGAGAGCTGGCCTGGAAGAGGGGCAACCGGGACAGAATCCGGTGCCCCGACCGGGACTAGAACCCGGTGTGCCGGCGCTGCTAGGCGGAGGATTAGCCTAGTGAGCCGCGGCGCCGGCTTCCGGTAGCATTTTCAAGTGAAGCAGGCTCGCCTGCGGGTTAGATCCAGCCCCGTTACCTCTCCTCGTGGTTTGGATGCTCGTGTGTATTGTTTTGTGGCTTTTGTCTGGAAATAATTTTTTTTGTTTGGAGATAATTCTAGACTTAAAGAAAAGTTGCAAAAATTGTGCAGTTCCTGTATACCTGCTTCTCATGCATCTTCCTTAATGATAACATCTTAGATGATAACATAGTTCAATAGAGACTGGGAAATTGGCATTGATACAATATTCTTTTTTAAAATAAATGCTGTTTTTTTTAAAATATTTATTTATTTATTTGAAAGTTAGAGTTACAGAGAGAGAGAAGGAGAGGCAAAAAGAGAGAGAGAGAGAGAGAGAGAGAGAGAGAGAGAGGGGTCTTTCATCCACTGATTCACTGCCCAATTGGCTGCAATGGCTGGAGCTGCACTGATCCAAAGCCAGGAGCCAGGAGCTTCTTCCAAGTCTCCCACGCGGGTGCAGGGGCCCAAGCATTTGGGCCATCTTCTACTGCTTTCCCAGGCCACAGCAGAGAGCTGGATTGGAAGTGGAGCAGCTGGGTCTCGAACCAGTGCCCATATGGGATGCCAGCACTGTGGGTGGCAGCTTTACCCCCTACGCCACAGTGCCACCCCGGCACTTTCTTAGAGTGAAGTTATGCATATTTTTAGTAATAATGCAGATATTTAATAGCTTTGATACAGGTTCTGATGGTTTGTGTGTAGATTGTCCTGAATGTTTTAGTAGGTCATTGTAGTAGCTATTTTGGTTATCTTTGTCTTTCTAACACCTAGGTCCTTATCCAACCTCTTGAAGGTAGGCATGGTCAGGTGACTTCTCAGGCCAATGGAACGAGGTCTGAAGTGACGTGTGCAGAGACATTGAATAGCAGGTGCTTCATCTCCCAGCACCCTTTGCTCTGCATATGTGAGGTGTGTTGTTGTGAACACGCCATAGGATCCAAGTGCCGTGAAATGATAAACCAACGTAAAGGACAGGTGCCTTCGGCAGCAGCGTGGACTTTGGCTTATGTGAAAATAACCTTGCAGTGTTAAGACGCTGAGATTTTTGGAGTGTTTATGGCGTAAGTTACCTATTTGGTATGAAGCAATAATCATATTGTCTGTAAATGAGACTAGCTTGATTCTCTTTTAATTCTTATGTTTCTCATTTCTGTTTCTGATCTTATTGCATTGGCTAGCACCATGAGTACAGTGTTTAATAAAAAGCGGTGATAATATGTATTCTTGTCTTGATTTTGACCTTAAAGGGAGTATTTTTAAGTTTCATTGTTAAGTACAATGTTTATTTCAGATGTTTCATGTATACCTTTTGGCTAATTAAGAAAGTTTCCTTTTCAATTCTGAATTTTGATATGATCATGCAGTTTCCTCCTTTAATTTACTAATATGTCTGTTGCTTCCTGATTTATTATTAGGAATTTCCAATTTATGCCAAAAGAGACATCATTTATAATTTTCTTTTCTTTTGCTGTCCTTGTCTGAGAATTTCTTCTCTGTTTTCTTGAAATAGCTTGAGAGAAAAGAGACTTCTTCTCTCTGAAGTTTGGCGAAGCTCATTTCTAAATTTTCCTGAGTTGTATGTGTCTGTGGAGACAGGGGAGTTTTTTTTTTTTTTTTAACAAGCAGAATGAGACAGTGAGAGAGACAGAGAGAAAGGTCTTCCTTCTGATGGTTCACCCCCCAAATGGCCGCTACAGGCGCACTGCGCTGATCCGAAGCCAGGAGCCAGGTGCTTCTCCTGGTCTCCCATGGGGTGCAGGGCCCAAGCACGTGGGCCATCCTCCACTGCCCTCCTGGGCCACAGCAGAGAGCTGGCCTGGAAGAGGGGCAACCAGGACAGAACTGGTGCCCCAACCAGGACTAGAACCCAGGGTGCCGGCGCCGCAGGCGGAGGATTAGCCTAGTGAGCTGCAGCGCAGGCCGACAGGGGAGCTTTTGAATACAAATTCATTGTCTTCAGCTGATCTTTGTTTAGGTTCTCCTGTTCATCAGTGAACTTTGCTACTTCATGATTTCCTGCAAAATTATTTCAACTAATTTTTGAAATTTTATTAGCATAAAACTGGTGTTCTCTGGTGATTTGGAATCTTTTTATTTTCCTGTGGTTGTGGACCTTTTCATTTTAAAATAAGGGCTATTTGTGCTCCTTTCCTCAAATCTAGCTACAGCTTGATTCCATTAGCTTTTCTAAAAGAGCACTTTCTGAACATGTTCATGTTTTATTTGGTTGCTTAATTCTCTGTTTCAGTACTTGGTACTCATACAATAGTTTCCCTTTGCTTATTATTTTAATGCTTACTTGTTTCTTTTTTTGTAGCTTCTAGAATTGTATGCTAAATTAATTTATTTTAAATCTTTCTCTTTTGACCTATAATCTTATTCCGAAGCACTTTTTGGTTGCATTCCATAGGTTTTGCTTTATTGTTCTTTCACTGCTATTTGTTTGAAAATTCGTGTTGCAATTTACTCACTAAGTCGTCAAGTTATTGTAGGTACACACTTGAAAGGTTAGGGACTGGCGTTGTGCTGCAGTGGGCTAAGCCATCGCCCGCAGCCCCAGCTTCCCTTGTGAGCACTGGTCGAGTCCTGGCTGTTCTGATCCAGCTTCCTGCCAATATGCCTGGGAAAGCTGTGGAAGATGGTTCAAGTATTTGGGCCCCTGCACCCACATGGGAGACCTAGACGGAGTTCCAAGCTCTTGGCTTTGGCCTGGCTCAGCCCTTTGGCCATTTGAGAAGTGAACCAGTGGATGAAAGATTTCTCTCTGTCTCTCCACCTTTCAAATAAATAAATATTTAAAAAATTTCAAAATATTCTCCCCCATCATGGTTTTTTAAAAATTTGTATTACTTTTTGTTTTGTTTTACTTATTTTTGAAAGGCAGAGAGATTCAGGCTAAGAGAAAGCGAGAAAGAGAGACAGAGAGGGAAAGAGAGAGAGAGAAAGAGAGATTGACTTTATACCTGTTGGTTCATGCCCCAAACACTTAGAGCAGCTGGGACTGGGCCAGGCCGAAGCTGGGAATCTGGAACCCATTCTGCGTCTTTCATGTGGGTGACGGGGACTTGAGCCCACACCTGCTGCCTCCCAGGGTGTGCATCAGCAGGAAGCTGGAACCAGAGCAGAGCCGGGGCTAGAAACCAGGCACACCTATATGGCGTGAGCACATATCAAGCACTGTTTTAACTGCTAGCCTGGTGTCTGCCCTCCCATTATGTTTTTTTTATTTTATTTTATTTTTTTTATTTTTTGACAGGCAGAGTGGACAGTGAGAGAGAGAGACAGAGAGAAAGGTCTTCCTTTGCCGTTGGTTCACCCTCCAATGGCCGCCGCGGCTGGCGCGCTGCGGCCGGCGCACCGCGCTGATCCAATGGCAGGAGCCAGGTGCTTCTCCTGGTCTCCCATGGGGTGCAGGGCCCAAGCACCTGGGCCATCCTCCACTGCACTCCCTGGCCACAGCAGAGAGCTGGCCTGGAAGAGGGGCAACTGGGACAGAATCCGGCGCCCCGACCGGGACTAGAACCCGGTGTGCTGGCGCCGCTAGGTGGAGGATTAGCCTAGTGAGTCGCGGCGCCGGCCCCATTATGTTTTTATTGTTGATTTTTAAAAAATGTATCTCATAGGCAGAATGACAGAGAGAAGGAGAGAGAGAGATCTTTCATCCTCTGGTTCACTCCCCAAATTCCTGCCACAGCCATGGCTGGGCCAGGCTGAAGCCGGGAGCCAGAAACCAATCTGTACCTCCCGTGTGGTGACAGGAAGCCAAGTTCTCGGGCCATTATCTGCTGCCTCCCAGGCCCAGCAGCAGGAAGCTGAGGCTGAGAGGAGTGGGACTTAATCCAGGCACTTTGTTACAGGGTGCAGGTGTCCTGAGTGTGACGTAACCTGCTCTCCCACAACATGCACCCTGTGGTTGAGTTTTAATCCCCACAAATGGTATGTGTGCAACTGAGGATTCTTACTATTCTCTACATGCTGATTAAATGAAGTTTATTATTTTTGTCAAGTGATTATTATTAATTTTTGGTCTGCTTGGACCAATATATAATATAATTTTTGGTCTGCTTGGAAATATATAAAAGTCCATTATCTTATGAGGCTGCCAAGATTTTGCTATATGTTTTGAGACTCTGTTGCTAGATTCTTACAAATTTCTAAGGATTTATATAATCATATTATGTGGTGAATTCCTCTGTGGCTTTGTTATTGGAGAAAGCAAGGGTTCTTGTCTTCACGCAAGGAAGAATTCAGGCGTGAGAAAGAGATTAAGTGGAAAGCAAATAGCAAGGTTTATTAGGGCAGGGACATCCGTAAGAACGGATGGGCACCTCTCCGGACAGGACCTGAGAGAGCCCAGTCGCTCAGACTGAGGGAGAGCGAGGTTACATGGCTGAGTGGAGAGAACACTCCTGGGCAGGCAGGCGGGTGGCTCAACAGAGAGCAGAGAGCTGAGCGTGCAGTCTGGTGGAGGCCAGGAGTTTTTAAGGGGATGGGTCTTGCTTCTCCACCTCTGCTCCTCCTGGAACAAAAGACTTTTTGGATGTAAATACCAAAAATTCCTTTCTGAGTTTTCCCCTGAAGTTATCAGACAGGGGGAAGCCTGGCTGGTGTCACCCCGCCTTAGGGGAAGGATGGTTGTGGGGTAGAAGGGGCAGGGCATTTGAAGTGCAGATGCTGGGCTGCACCTGGAAGGTTATCAGGATGACTTTGAGATGTGATGCTGGACCTGGATGTCAGCTCCTTAGGCCTCTGTCACACACAGAAGCTCATTTCTGACTTCCTACCTAACAGCTTTTACACCTTTGACTTCAATAATTTTTGTACTACACACTCATTTATTTTTCTTTGCCCTGTTCCTGCTGTTTGCAGGTAACTTTCCTATGTTCCTCCTATATTTCTAGCTTTGCGACATTTAACTCAGCTATAGCTGGATTTTTTCCAATCCAGTAATTCAGTTTTTAAGTAAGTGAGTTTAGTTCATTTACAGTACTTATGATTTCCAAGGCACTTGGGCTTAATTTTATTATCAATTATGTGTATTGTCTTTACCAACTTTCTTTTCTTTATTTTATTTTTTCTGGTCTCCTATTAGGTTAATCAAGTTTTCTATTTTTCACTTTTCTCCCTTTGCTGGTTTTCATGCTATAGGCTATAAATTATTTTACTGATTATTTTTAACTTTAGTAATTATTTTTAATTTTGAGTCATATTTTTTAAAGATCATATACTTATTTGAGAGGTAGAGTTACAGTGAGAGAGAGACAGAGAGAAAGGTCTTCCTTCCGTTGGTTCACTCCCCAAATGGCTGCAACGGCTGGAGCTGCACCGATCCGAAGGCAGGAGCCAGGTGCTTCCTCCTGGTCTCCCATGCAGGTGCAGGGGCCCAAGGACCTAGGCCATCCTCCACTGCCTTCCCAGGCCACAGCAGAGAGCTGGATTGGAAGAGGAGCAGCCGGGACTAGAACCGGCACCCATACGAGATGCCAGCACTGCAGGCAGAGGATTAACCCACTGTGTCACATCGCTGGCCCCTTGAGTCATATATTTTAACCATATGCAATTTTTCACTATTTCTGTCATTTTCTTTATTATGACTAGGGCCTGTAATCATCAAACAACCTGTTCCCCTTTCCTGTAACTGTTGCCTAATGTCAGGTTTGAAAATTCATTTTATGGGCATAAATTAATTAAATACATATTTGGTCAATTTCTGTGCTCCTTTTTGTGTCCTGTACAAGCTTGTATCTACCAGTAATTCTTTTTTTAATTATTTTATTTATTTGAAAGGCAGAGTTACACAGAGAGAGGGAGACACACACACACACACACACACACACACACAGAAGTCTCACATATGTTGTTTCATTCCCCAGTGGCTCCAATGGCCATAGCTAGGCTAGGCTGAAGCCAGGACCCTGGAACTCCATCTGGGTTTCCCATGTGGGTGCAAGGGCCAAGCATTTGGGCCGTCTTTCGCTGCTTTCTCAGGCAAATTAACAGGGAGCTGGATCAGAAGTGGAGTGTCGCTCCCCGTCTTCGTGGAGGAACGACACTAAACCCTGCCTAGGCTTCATATCCGAGTCACGGCACCATTATGTCGCTCCCCGTCTTCGTGGAGGAACGACACAGGACCCTGCGCTGTTCTTTCGTCTGCTCGGCCCTCCCCGGGTTTGCTGCTGGTTCTTCCCGGGTTGGCTACCGACCCTTCCACCTCCGTGGAAGGGCGGTTCCCCCTGCCACATTCCCCACTTCCGCGGGGGAGCGGCACACCGCCGGCCGGCTCTCTCGGGGGCTGCACAGGTGTTCCTTCAGATAGATGTTCCTGGTGCATGTTGTCTCTCTCCTCCTTTATAGTCCTCTTCCACCAATCCCAACTCTGCTACCCACACGCCGAGTACGCTGCTCTCCTCCAATCAGGAGCAGGTCCTACAGTTTATTGGTTGAACTGGAGGCAGCTGCGTAGAAGCTGTTTTCTCCTCTCCCAGCGCCATATTGTGGGAGAGCAGATGCATAGAATAAGTCTTAATTCCAGTAACTTAGTCTAGTCCGGGTTGCTCCCCACAGTGGAGCAGCCGGGACTCCCAACTGGAGCCCATATAGGATGCCAGTATCAAAGAAGGCTTAACCCACTATGCCACGTCCAACCATGGCTACAGAGGTGGTACCTTACTATTTGTGTGCTCTAACATGTCTTAATTAATTATGGAGTTATTTCTATATGCTAGTTTAGCTAGGCATAAAATTTTAGATTGGCAATTATTCCCCTCTAATGTTTAGTAGACATTGTCTGGCTTATAGATCATAGGGTATTGCTGTGACTCTAGTTGTTAGTCTTTTGTAGATAATTTTCCATTCTCTCTAGTAACTTTAAGATTTTCTCCTGGAGTCGGCTCTGTGGGATAGCAGGTAAAGCCGCTGCCTGCAGTGCCGGCATCCCATATGGGCACCTGTTCAAGTCCCAGCTTCTCCTTTTCCAATCAGCTCTCTGCTATGGCCTGGGAAAGCAGTAGAAGATGGCCCAAGTCCTTGGGCCCCTGCACCAGTGTGGGAGACCCGGAAGAAGCTCCTGGCTCCTAGCTTCAGATCCACTCAGCTCTGGTCATTGTGGCCAACTGGGGAGTGAGCCAGCAGATGGAAGACCTCTCTCTCTCTCTCTCTCTCTCTCTCTCTCTGTAACTTTTTCAAATAAATAAATAAATCTTTAAAAAGAAAAGATTTTCTCCTAATGTTTGGTGTTGCACAGTTTCATGGTTTATATTTGTCTTTATCACGCTGGGTAGTTAGGGGAAAGTTCTGGCTTGGGGGTTAATACTTGCAACTCTGGAAACGTCTCAGCTGGTCTTTCTTCACACACGTTTTCCTGCTTTTCCTCGATTCCTTTCTTCAGGAGGTAGTTGGCCCTCGTCACTGTCCGCTGCATCTGCTGTCCCCCCTCAGTCCTGGTTGCTGTTGGAGGTGGTTGTCTTGGGGGAGAGATGCTGACTCCCTGCAGTCACAGCCTCCCTCCTCATATTTTTTCTCCTATTTATCTCCTCTGTTCACGTTTCTGCAACCTGAGAAGGGAGTCAATTTCTAGATTTCTCAGAATTTCAGTTCCTCACCTTTTCCCTGCTTTCTCCTTCCCCCAAAAAGTTAAATGTAAAAATCGGGTGTGTCGGTGTTTTTCTCCCCTGGTCACTGCATTCAAGAACTACACTGGGAGTCGAGTACCTCCATTTGAGTGTGGTTTTGGCCCTTACTCTTTCGTTTCACCGTGCACAAAGTAGGTAAACAGTTGCTTCAATGCCCCACTGCACAGCTGAGCCACACGAGTTGGGTGGTACTCAGCCCATCAGCAGTAGGGGGCAGTGTGAAGTCTGGCATAGCGTTCAGGTGTTGGGCAGCTTTGGGGAGAAACAGATGCATACTGGACATGAATTCAGGAGCTGGGGAATTTGGATGAGGCCAAGAGAGCTGGCTGCCCTCCCTTGGCAGGATGGGAGGTGGTAGGCGTTCTCTGGACGCAGCCTTCAAGAGGGTTCCCAAGCTCTCAGGGTTTTCTGGAGGACGCATAAAGGACTGGAGTTCGATTGTTGTGGAACATTCTGACGTGACCTTCTCAAGGCCAAAAAGCATCTTTGCTAGTTGTCAGCTAATCCGTTTATGTAAAAACACAAAACTGTGCAAATAAAATGCATTGTGCCAGGGCTGGAGTTTTTCCTCTCCCTACTCTTGCTCTGTTCACAATCTGATGTTTGCTTTTGTTCTAAGACTGCCTCCCATGAGGGAGCACAGCTAAGTCCACGCAGAATCAGGCCCTTCCCCTGGGCTGTGCCTGGACCCATCTCCCCTTCTGGTTGTAGACTAGAGTACAGCACTCACGGCTGAGCTTACAAAGGCCTTTCCAGTTTCCTCTCTGACACCTCTTTCTCCACGCTATTTACATGTGTTTAATGAGAGCCTTAGGTCATCTGTAGCAACCTGGAGCAGGAAACAGCAAAGTGGTTTGCATGTCTTGTCCCATCAGGCAACAGAAAGAACTTTTTAAGGTTAATAAGAACCAAGAATACCCGACATCCTGTGGTGCTGTGGTCTGTAGGTAGCTTGAGAATTGTGACTGACGGTATCCAGGATAAAGTGTTAAGAAGGTAGAATCTTCATGTGACTCCTACAGAGGTGGGGTCCTTGAGAAATCGGAATTGGATGAGGTTGTGAGAGTGGAGCCCCATGGTCCAGTCCTGGCGGCTTCATAGGAAGAAGGAGAGAGACCAAAAGACACACACGCACACACATGCACATGTATACACACACATGCATGCAATACCCATGCACGTGTATGCACATACATGCACATGCACACACATGCACATGCACACACATGCATGCACACATATGCACACAGACATGCACACGCACACACACACACTCCCTCTCTCACCACACAGTGCCTCACCACCTCTGGGCTCTGTCAGCAAGAAGGCTGTCACCACAGGTGGCCTGGGATCTTGTACCTGCCAAGCTGTGGGTCAGAGAAAACTTGTCATTATAAAGCTGCCTGCCCTCCGATATTTTATTATGGCCGTAAACAATGGATGACTCCCAATGTTGGAGAAGAGTTGTGTCGTTACAAAGGTGATTTTCCCAGGCTCTCGTCACCTGGACTGTTGGGGCCTGGTGGATCTGCAGCTCCTGATTCACCTGCCTTCGGTCTTGACCCAGCGGTGACCTACTCAGTCAGTCTTTTATCCACCTGTTTGATTCCCACCTTGGTGTGTGGGAGTGTTTCTCATAAACTCTCTGAAGCCGCATTTGGAAGTCTGAGGGCTTCCCGCTCTGGGGTTTTCTGTAGACCTGACTTTCCCATCCCCTCTGGAGGCTCCTGTGGTCCCTGGGACTCCTCTCTGTGCAGTAGGGTCAGGATCGCAGACTCGGGGGTGCCTCCACCTGGCTGCGGGTGCTGTCTTTGCCCGTGCGCGCACTCTGGGGTCCAGGCTGGTAACTTCAGCCTGTGGGTTTCTCAGGGAGGACGTTGGCACCCGCCTTGCAGATGTGCGGTGAGGACCGGATGGGCCGGTGGCCGGTGACAAGAAGCGCTGTCAGCGTTGCCGTTGCTGCTCCTGTTTTCTCTTGTTTTCTCTTTCGTACCTGGCTGACCCCTCGTCACCTCCGTTTCCCCCTCTTAACTCCCATTTTCTGAACTCTGGCCTTGGCTCTCGGCCTCCTCCTCACTGGTTTGGCAACTCTTTCCATGTAGGCAGATTCTAACCAGCCTGGGAGCTTCTCGCAGCACAGAACTGCGCCGTGCGGACACTGGGCTCTTGTCCATCGCTCCCGTCAGCATCCCTGCACGGGCCCCTGCCCGGCCGTGTCCGTGCCACTGCAGAGGGGGAGGAATTTGACTGGTGCTGTGGCTTAGTGGGTAAAGCCGATGCCTGCAGTGCCGGCATCCCATATGGGTGCCAGTTGGAGTCTCGGCTGCTCCACTTCTGATCCAGCTCTCTGCTGTGGCCTGGGGAGGCAGTGGAAGATGGCCCAAGTCCTTGAGCCCCTGCACCCACGTGGGAGACTCAGAAGAAGCTCCTGGCTCCTGGCTTCGGATTGGCGCAGCTCTGGCTGTTGTGGCCATCTGGGAAGTGAACCAGTGGATGGAAGACCTCTCTCTCTGCATCTGCCTCTCTGTAGCTCTACCTTTCAAATAAATGAATAAATCTTAATAAAAGAGGTATATATGTGGATATTTTAAAAAAATCTATGGCAAACTTAAAAATACATTTATTTTAATGAAGAAGAATTTGAAATACATGCATAATTTTTCATAACATGCATTTTCATGAACTTAAAAGTTATTTGTTTATTTGGGAGGGAGGGAGGGTGGGAAGGGGGGAAGGGGGAGAGAGAGAGAGAGAGAGAGAGGAAAGCAGACAAAGGGGACTTCTGCCTGTTGACTCTGTCCCTAAATGTCTGTCATGACTGGGGCTGGACCAGGCCAGAGCCAGAGCCAGGAACTCAATCTGGATTTCCCCGAGTGGGTGGTAGAGACCCAGTTGCTTAGGCCATTACTGCTGCCTCTCAGCAGGGAGCTGAAATCAAACCCTGGCACCCCTCTGTGGGATGCAGGTGTGCCGACCACTGCCTTACCTGCTGGGCGACCACTGCCTTACCTGCTGGGCCGATGTCTGTGCCTCCAACGCCTTCCGGAGATCCTTAAGATGCAAGGATTTAAGCTTTTTGCACCCAAAATGAGCTCATCTTTTATTTCGTTTTCCAAGAACTTCTTGAAGTACTCCCCTATAGTTGTAATGACAGCAGTGCTGGTGTACCCTGGACATGGTTCTTATGCATCCCTCATTTTTCACATAAACCGCAGTTTTTATTTTTCCAACTGACTTGTAGAGTTCAGATGGAGTATAGATTCCCAATGAGACTCCCAGGGCAAATAGTTTTGGTGTTTATGGGCAAACAGTCCCAGCACTAAGAGCTCCATACCTGTGAGAAGATTAAGAGGCGTCTTTAAGTTTCATGGGACAAATCTCTAGCAAGTCTATCAATATTTAACAACGTTCACAAGCCTTTAAAAAGTCTCATGTTTGCCCTGTGAATCATATCACATTAAGGCCCGTGTTCTTCCTGCCGGAGCTGTGTTCAATAGCAGCCTTGAACTTGCAGCTGGATTTGGAGTGTGAGTGGAGCGGGAGGGAGCGGGGTGTGTGTGGAGCCCTTGGGGCTGCCCCCTTCGACCATCTCAGCTGCTCTCCCATTGCAGGGAAGCACTCAGAACCCCTGCCAGTCGGTGACTCGGGGGCCTGGACTCCCCCTCCCCACGCCCCAGCCCCTTCCTGTTCCTCTCTCCTGTGTCCCCTCTGCCACTCCTTCCTCCCTCTCCCCTCTCCCCTGCCCCCCGTCGCCCCGTCCCCCTTCTCCGAGCCTCCTCCCTCAGTTCTTGGCTTCTGTACTGGGTTGATGCTTTCTAGAGAGAAATGGGGGAGGTGTCTTGCATTTGCGGGAGAGGGGGACTTTTTCTGCCAAGGGCCAGTTGGATGTTTGCAGCGTCATCTGCAGGCCACGCAGGCATCAACTTAAAAATGAGCCTGCTGCAGACGTATGGAATTTCGAGTCCCGCCGGTGGCTGTCTTGACAGGGCCACATGATTTCGCAGGCCTGCGGTGGCCCATGGGCTGGACTGTCCCCATCCTGGGAGGAGATGACGTTGTAGATGTAGCTTTTCTTTCCCTTCAAGCTTCCTGGGCGAGTTAGGCTGAACTCATCTGACTTCAGGGAAGGGGGTTTCCAAAGCTTCGCTACAGCGGCTGCCTGCAGGTGACCCAGGAGAGAGCAGGGTCGCTGGGACGTGAGCCCAGGCGGAAGTCCCAAGGGCAGGGGCTGCACAGCTCCACGGAGCACACAGCTTTCCCGGCCTTTAACCCACCTGTCAACTCTTTGAGAACTGTCTCTACCTGTGGAGCGTTCTCTAGACGGAAACGAACAGATCAGCCCGGGGAGAAATCACATGGACAGCACCATGTGTCCCCTTTCGGAATATTCCAGAGAGAGGAGGCGGTGCGAGGACGGAGCTGAAGGGGACGTGCTGTTGTGTCTGCTACTTAGCGTGGTCGGCGGCTTGCGGATGTTCAGGTATCCAGTGCTGCGCGTAAGTTCATCCCTGAGTCCTTGCACTCCCCTGCGGGTGCTGCTCAGGGTGAGGGGCCTGGGTACAGCGTGCAGCGCCTCCGCACGTGAGAGGGGAGCCACGCGGGTGCCTGGGGGCTGCGAGGAGGGAGACTGTTTGGCGCTTCTCTCCTGGCGTCTGGTGGTTTGCCGGCAGTGCTGGATGCCCCGTCCCCGCTGTCATCATGACACGATGTTGTCTGTGTGTGTGTCCTGAAATTTCCCGTAATTATCAATCAGCAGCAGGGACCCATCTTAGTCCACTCTGACCTCCTCTTAATGAATCCAGTCATCTGCAAGGATCTTGTTTCCAATAAGTTTGCAGCTCAACTCATGACACCAAATATTTCCTTAAGTTTTAAATTTTTTTTTTTTTTTTGACAGGCAGAGTGGACAGTGAGAGAGAGAGAGACAGAGAGAAAGGTTTTCCTTTGCCGTTGGTTCACCCGATGGCAGGAGCCAGGTGCTTCTCCTGGTCTCCCATGGGGTGCAGGGCCCAAGCACTTGGGCCATCCTCCACTGCACTCCCGGGCCACAGCAGAGAGCTGGCCTGGAAGAAGGGCAACCGGGACAGAATCCGGCACCCCGACCGGGACTAGAATCTGGTGTGCCGGCGCCGCAAGGTGGAGGATTAGCCTAGTGAGCCGCGGTGGCGGCGACACCAAATATTTCTTAACTGACCGGGTGAATGTTTGCTGAGTATCTGTTTATGTGCACTGTACTGTGTGGGGTGTTGAGATTTGAGTTAATATGATAAAGTGGTTCCTGGGCTCGAGCCACTTACAGTGAGAAGTAGAAAGACTCAGAAGCAAACAGCAACTTTAGTACGGCAGAGTGAGGCGCAGGTATGGGCCAGGGACCCTGCGGGGACCCAGGAGGGAAGTCGGCCAAGTGTGCTCACCTAGGAAAGTCAAGGAAGGGGCAAAGTTTGAGCCGGATGTGGAGGGAGGGGTCGGCAGGAGTTCTCCAGGTAGGGGAGGGGCATCGGGGGTGGGGTGCACTGTGGGGGCTGAGTGCTGGAGCCACTTGGTCCGGTTTGGTATTTGACAGAGTTCTTCAGAGGCTGCGGGCTGTGGGGTGAGGAGGGAGATGGGCAAGGGGCTACGAGATCCCCTGGCCTGGGGGCCTGCAGGCAGGAGTGGAGTTTGAGACGCCCGTGGGATGCCCGGTTGGCATTTGGGTCTGGGGAGGCGGCGCCTAGGCAGAAGGTGGGGAGGGGAAGCGAGGATGTGGGGAGCGTCTGGGTATCACCACGGGAGACGGAGGGAACCCCGGGAGGAAGAAGAGCTGATGGAGGAGCCTCGGGGTGAAGCATCAGAGGCAGTGGGGGCATCCCGGAAGTGAGGGCACTACAGAAGTCCAGGGCCTTGGTAGTTACAGGAAGAAACCCTGGGCGGGACCACCCACATCACAGACAGGCGTGGAAGGTGAAATCCTCGCAGAGCCAAGGGGCCTCGTGGCCCAGGCTTGCCCTCCCGCCTGGCCACGCCTCATCTGATACTTCTCGGAGCTGTCATTAGGATCTTCACGGTAGCCTTTCAGAGGAACCCAAAGATAAGTCTGTTCGTCACACCCAACAGTGTTCCAAGGCTGTGTTCCAGGCAGGCTGGGTCTCTGTTCCAGCACCTCCTGGTTCCCGGCCCCCGTCTGTGGGAAGTCCCTCTGATCCAGCTCTCTGACCCCTGGTCCCCCAGGCTCCCCCATCGCCCAGGTTCTACCTGTTCTGTGGGCAGCTTTTTGGCACATCGCAGTTCACCTGTCATCCATGGCATGTTTCCGTGCGAGGGATGAGCCGTGAAGGCAGTATTTCAGGTAGTTGGAGGGCGAGGACTTGGCTCCGTGAAGTCCTGTGTTAATTGTTTCCTGGCCAAAGCAGCCTGTTGGTGACCTTCCAGCTGAGAGCTGGGAGTCGGGGCCAGGTTTTGGTGGGTTGGGCACGTTACTCGGTGCGTGAGGCAGCCCTGACGGAGAGAAGAGCCTGTCCATTCCAGAAGCTGGATTTGGGAGGCAAGGAAGACTGGAGACTGACCAGAGGTGTCGCGGTGAATTTCAGCTCTGGGGTCACACTTACAGTAGAACTTCACATAGGAACTGGCTCCCACCGTAGTAGACACATCAGTACCATTTACATAGCTTATTATTCATACGTGTTACTATTCTAAAAAGTCTGAGAGCCGTTAAAGGTAACCAAGTTTATGTGAGCAGGAAGAAAGTTCTAGAACCGGACAGCATTCCAGACCTAATTGGGTTCGGAATGCCCCATCCCACCACATGTGCAGGCAAGATGAGGGGCTTCAGAAAAATCATGGAAAATGAAAGTGAAAGATCATGTGACTATTTCCATGTTTTGAAGCCCCTCCCTCTCTCCCTCCCTCCCTTCCAGTTTATGTGAAAAGTGAAATGACAGAGAGAGAGAGAGAGAGAGAGAGAGATCTTCCAGCTGCTGATTCACTCCCCAAATGGCTGCAACCACCCAGGCTGGGCCAGGCTGAAGCCGGGAGCTCAGAACTGCATCCCGGCGTATATGGCTCCGGATCCAAGCAGCTGAGCCATCCCCTGCTGCCTCCCCACGTGCAGATTAGCAGGAAACGGGATTAGAAGCGGAGCCAGGACTCAAACCCAGGATGCAGGCATCGCAAACAGCAGCCTAACTGCTGGCCCGCCATGTTTGCCCCCGAAGCTCCTTCTCTGTAGCCAGAGGAGTGGAGGTGCTGTCAGAAACAGCCTGATTGACAGCTGTCTGTGTTTGCCCTATGGGGCCAGGGTGTGATAAGGCCTTTGCCTTCCATAGGTGGGGTCTGATTGGTTTGCTTGGTTGGAGTGATGGAGACTCATTGCTTGGTCACAAGGTGTGCTCTTAGATTTGTTTGCAGTTCAGGCTGCTTAGGGCCAAGCTTTATGACTTTAATAGACGGATGAGGAAATAACTCGCAGTCCCACCCGGCCAGACGCCCAGAGCCTGGAGTGTGGATGCTTTTTCTGGAACGCAGTGCTGGCCGGGACGGAGGTCTGACCGTGGCACTCCCGGGAGGAAGTGATGGGCAGAGCCGCAGAGCTCAGTCATGCAGGGACACAGCACCCTTTCTTTTATGGTTCTAGACTTTACCCAGATTATGCATTTCAGGTGATTTATTCCACAAATATTTGTGCATCTCCAAATACCTGGGCAGGGGATGGTTGTCCTGGTTCACCTGGAGGGGGGCGGCGATCGGCAGGGAAGCTGCATCGTTGCATGGGGTCCCCCGGGGCCTGCTTTCATCTTGACCACGATCCCTTTGTAGGGGGGGAATCACAAGAGTAGGGTGCGTGGAGATCCTTGTCTCCTGGGACAAGGCCTTCCCGAGTCTAGTGGAGCAAATGGCGTTCCCCATGAGACCTGGCAGGGCATGATGGATAGCAGCATGCTACCCCCAAGGCACCTTGACAAGATCTGTAGCCAGCACAATATGTGTACTCAGACGGCAGTGGTGAAATTCACCTCTAGGGGGTTACGTTATCATTTGCTTTCTTATTTATTTGAAAGAGTTACACAGAGAGAGAAGGAGAGGCAGAGAGAGAAAGAGAGAGAGAGAGAGAAAGGGAGAGAGAGGTCTTCTATCCATTGGTTCACTCCCCAACTGGCCACAATAGCCAGAGCTACGCCGATCTGAAGCAAGGAGCCAGGAGCTTCTTCTGGGTCTTCCACGCAGGTGCAGGGCCCAAGCACTTGGGGCATCTTCTACTGCTTTCCCAGGCCCTAGCAGAGAGCTGGATCGGAAGTGGAGCAGCCGGGACTTGAACTGGCACCCATATGGGATGCCAGCACTGCAGGCGGCGGCTTTACCCGCTACGCCACAGCGCCGGCCCCTCATTTGCTTTCATAAATGGACTACAAAGATGTCCCCTCGAATCTTTACTTCTGAACTTATCGGCGGTCTTTGTCTTTGGTGGATGAAGCGGGGGCTCTGCGGTGGCCGGGGTTTCTCCTTTGGACGCCGAGAGTCCTCCCGCCGAGAGGAGAGCTTTAGTCCAGAATGGAGGCTCCGCACGTGCAAAGGCGTTGGTTTCGGGGAGCTGCTGGCACTTGCCAGGGTCTCCCTGTTTTACAGATTGGTTTCAGGTCTGTGTGTCTAGTGCTGCCCTCCTGTCCGCCCTGTCGCTCGCTGTCACCCTTGTTTTCTGTTTGGATACACAGGGAGGGGCTCCGGAGTTCAGGAAGCTTGGGCAGAGTCAGAAGTCTAGGATGGGCTGAGTGCTGGTGCCCGAGGCAGTGCGTGTAGGGCTTTCTATCTGCGCATGATGCGGCTCAGGGCTCTGCATCTGCATCGTGTCTTTCGTCTCTTTAGCGCCACAGTAAATTCCTTTTACGTGGTGACTCAGCGCACACCCAGGACCCACCAATGTTTGCCTTTACCGTTCACACACTTTCTAGTATGTCATCCTATTCCATTCTGCTTTCTTATCGGCGCTTGCTCTAATTAAATGAACTTTATGGTGCATTGGTGGACTGTGATGCAACACTTGAAAAAGTTATACTCACTCGCTTCCCTGAGAAGTGGAGGAAGTGGAGGGTGGTGGGAACGCGCTGCTGTGTGTGTGTATCTGGGATGGGCCGGGAGGGACGTGCTCTTTCATGGTGTGCTTCTCGGGTTTCGCTGCACCTCCCTGCCGCACTGTCGCAGGGTGGGAGAGAGCTGGGAGGCTGGGATGGAGGGGGCACGGCGCTCTGCCCGGCCTCCCGTTCCTGGCATTGATAGCCGGCTCAGTCTGCCCAGGCGCTGTTAGCTGCCAGTTCCTTACACCTGTCCACTGTTTTCCTGTTGATTGCTCATGACTGTAAATGGAGAACCAAGGTGTGTAGTCCAGAAAGTTTGGTGAAACCACATGGCAAGTGTGCTGCGCTGTGTTTGAGTTCCTCCGGGGAACTCACCCCTTCCCTGTCCGGGGATCTCTGGTTCTCGGCTCTGTGTCTTGGCCTCCAGGTGTTGTCCAGGGTGTGGGCCTGGGGCTCTGCCTCGGGCCAGGCTGCATAACTTTCAGCCTGAGGAATAGCAGTTGTGTCTGCATTTGGAAAACAACCACAGGTTCATTCTCCGGTCAAGTCTGGTCAACAGAATCTTCTCACTTTTCCACAGACCAATTAGTAGCAAGTGCTGGAGGCTGGGGAGGCTCTCGGAGGAGAAAATGCAGGCGTGGGAAAGTGCTGTTGCCTTGACATTGAACTCGCCCACCTTTTACAGGGGCTAGAAGCCACTGGGAAATCAGAACCAGCTCCCAAAGCTGAGGGCCCCAAAGGCGGCCTAGCCTGGGGCAGAAGACTTAACTGCAGTCAACAAACACATCTCAAGAGAGTGCCTGCTGCGTGGGCGAGAGGGCTGGTATTGGAATTTGGTAGGGTTGCAGTGAGATCCGCAGAGAGAGTTTTCCTGTAGCTAGGAGAAGTAGCAGGCTGAGGGCAGTCGACGTGTGCCATGGAAGGCGGAGGTCTTTGGCTCACATGATCCTGTGCAGGCGCAGCTGCTTCCAGAAACGTCACTTCTGGGGTTCCCCATCCGAGCAGCTGTGACCTTGGGGTTCCCCGTCCAGGCAGCTGTGACCTTGGGGTTCCCCGTCCAGGCAGCTGTGACGTGTTATTGTGTGCACAGTGTTTTGAAACCTGCTTTGCATCGCCATAGGCCCACGTCCTGGGACAGCCGACTCCGTGCCAGGTGCTCGCTGCGTTCGTTCTCCTCTGGTTTTGAATGCCATGGCTGTGTTCTCAGGGTAGACTTTTATTCCCTTTGACCCAAGAGTAGAGTTTTTCTGGGGCTGGGACTGTGTCTTCTGCTTCCTCTTGGCTTCTGGGCAAGTCTAATGGGACATTTTCTGCTGTGAAGCTGACAGGGCATCTTGGGAAATTCCTGTCTGTGGGCGTGACCCTCATGAGCCACAGGAGTCCAACAGTGCAGGGTTGATGGTGGGGGCAGGGTGCTCCACACCTGCCCGGCTCGGTTCCTCAGCTGGGGTGGGCAATGGGGCGCCATGGCTGGGCTGCCAGTTGGGGTGCCGCGTCCTGTATCAGAGTGCCTGGTTTCAGTTCTGGCTACTCTGCTTCCAGTCTAGCTTCCTGTTAGTGTTAGTGTAGACGATGGCTAGAGTACTTGAGTCCCTGCCACCCACGTAGGAGACCTGCATGGAGTTCCAGTCTCCTGGCTTTGGCCTGGCCCAGCCCTGGCTGTTTCGGGCATATGAGGAGTGGACCTATGGATGGAAGATCTCTCTCTCTCTCTCTCTCTCTGGGCTTCCAGGGAGTGCTGGGACGTCGTCTGTGGTGTCTCAAGGTCTGGCAGAGACAGAGCCCCGGCTTCGAAAACTGCAGTGCCATGAGTCACTCGTGGCCTTTGTAGCGGATGCACCTTCTGCTACGCGATGCCACATTGCCTTTCTGTGTCCCTGGGGAGGCGACCTGTGCAATGCCACTGCCGGTCTGACGAGGGTTACGGGAAATCTAAGGGAAGGAGTTGTGTGCTCAGTGCCTCTCCAAAGGGTGAGACTGGATGCGGGCGGCTCCAAAGGTTCCTGGGAAAATGGAATTAGAAGATCAATTTATTTTGTTGCAAAAAATATTTGTTTTTATAACATGTGCATGTTTTTCCATAACTTTTTGAAGGCTTGGACTTTCAAATTTTTTGTACCAAAATCAGCTTATCTGTTAATTCCTTTTTCTATAACTTGTTGGGAGTGCCTTCCCACCCCCAGCCCACCCACCCCCAGACCCAGCAGGGGCACGAGCACAGCAGGGTGACTTCCTGGTGAAGCCCTGCTGGCATAAATAGTTGTGTAACGTGTTCTTGTGTCAGCAGCCGTCTGGAGTCTGTCGACTTCCAGCTCACAAACCTCCCCTGCTTCCCTGCGCTCTGCGGGAGCCACCAGGCGGGGAGACCCCTGGCCTCGCCCTCTCTTGCTCCCTTGTTCCTGATGCTGTGAGGATCCCTGGGCCGAGGCCTGGGTGCATCTCCCCTCGCTGCCCTGGGCTCTCCTGGCAACACCCTTCCTGCTCCTGCCTCCTCCACACACCGCGCAGTCCCCTGCGCCATCCGCTCAGGCTCTCGTCCAAGACAAAACTCAGTGACTAAAGGCCATTGACTCACGAGCTGGCCGCCGGGGAATCCGTCCGCCCTGGCCCTCCCTTGAGCGCTGGGTCGAGGGTGCTGGGTGGAGGGAGAGTGACTCCCGCGGAGTGAGAGGGGCGGATGGTGGGCCCACGTTCGTGCTGCCGCGGGGTGAGTGTGCTCTTTGGGGTGTAGTGGAAGAGGAGGGTGTGTTCACTGTTAGGGGTGGCCGGCCGGTTCCCGGAGCAGCTGGTGCTCAGAGCCTTGTGTTTCCACTACACTTGTTGCCTGCAGGTGATGAGCCATGGTTCTGGCTCGTGCGTCCGTGGACATGGGGGTGGTGGCGGTGATGGCCGCATCGGATGCTGGCGATGCTGGCTCTGCCAGCGGCAGCCCTCTGCTCTTTTTGGTAGCAAGCTAGAGAGAGGCAGGTGAGGGGGCGAGGGCTTCTTTCCCACAGCCTCATGAAAAGGAACCCGGTTACCTTCCCTGTAGACAAGCAAAGCAGGCCAGGTGAAGTGCCAGCCGCTGCCCAGCTTGGCCTTAGTGGAAAAAGTAAACTGTAAGAATGTTCCGGAGGTGCGATTCTGTTCCCCTCCAAAGCAGCTTCAGGCAACTGGCATTTTCCAGTGCAGTGGCTCGAACCAGGACCAAGCCCCTGTGCCCCGTACCTGCTGCCAAGGCTCCCTCCAGGACGCAGGACGTAGGCCATTCCTGCAGGTGGGGACAGAGTCTCCGAGGAGCAGAGAGCGAAGTGCCGGTGCACGCCTGGTGCTCCTTTCCATCGGGCTCCATGCCTGGGGTGTGGCTTGGGACGGCTGACGCCCCCTGGGTCGCTGCCTCCGGGGGCCGGAGTTACTGACCGTGTTCCCATTTGCCAGAGGCAGCAACTGAAGTCCTGAGATGTTATATAACCTGCCTGGTATCCCACCGTTAGTCAGCTGGCTCCCCACCCCTCTGGGGGTACCACGTGCCCCAAACCATGGAGGGTCCCTCTAGGGCTGTTGTGGCCAATGCCACGCCGAGTGTCCCTGGCCGACCCCTCCTGTCGGGGTTGGCTCATCCTCCGAGGTGGGGACGGAGGCACCCGGTTCCCCCAGCCCTGCCCCCAGATCCCTTTCTTCTGCCTCCACCCGGCTGAGCCAGCCGTCACCACCCTCCCTTTTCCCACAGCTGCCCGGCTCGATGCTGGAAACCTCAGTCGGAGTCTGTTTGCAAGGTTTTCAGAATTTGGCTGCATCCTTAAAAACTCTCAGATATATTCTGAAGTAATTAAACGATTATTTGCCAAGCCTATAAGGCCATGGGAAAGAGTTCATGGAAGGTGGAATTGAGAGGTAAGTTTGTTTTGGTGCAAAAAACCTTGAAATCTATGCATGTTGGGGGGCAGATCTTCAGAGAGTTCATGGAACACGTGTGTGTGTGTGTGTTTTAAACACTGTGCATGGATTTCGGAATTTGCACCAAAAGCAGCGTCTTTTAATTGCACCTTCCATGAACTTGTTCAAATATGCTTGCATTCTGGACGTGAGAGCCGTGAGGGCTGACCTGAATCGATTTTTTTGATGACAAAATTGATTACATCAAGCAAGATGAAATTATGCCATTTAATTGTTTTTAGCCTAAAGACTGGGGAGCGATCTACTTGTGAGGGAGAGACAAGACGGCACAGGCTCACTACAGGAGTAGCTGATCGAGCAGTCAGTTCAGGATATGAAAAAAAAAGCCAGAAACCAAAACAAAACCCAAGGTGTGGCTCTCCCATAGCTTACAGAACCATGTGCTGCCTTTGAAACATGTGGGGGGAGGCCGAGCTGCCGTGGGGGAGGCCGAGCTGTGGGGGGGGAGGCCGAGCTGCCCTGTGGGGAAGCCGAGCTGCTGTGTGTGGGGGGGAGGCCGAGCTGTGGGGGGGGGGAGGCTGAGCTGCCGTGGGGGGAGGCCGGTGCTGCCCTGGGGGGAGGCCGAGCTGTGGGGGGGGGAGGCCGAGCTGTGGGGGGGGGAGGCCGAGCTGCCGTGGGGGGAGGCCGAGCTGTGGGGGGGGAGGCTGAGCTGCCGTGGGGGGAGGCCGAGCTGCCATGGGGGGGAGGCCGAGCTGCCGTGGGGGGAGGCCGAGCTGCCCTGGGGGGAGGCCGAGCTGCCATGGGGGGAGGCCGAGCTGCTGTGTGGGAGGGGGGAGGCTGAGCTGCTGTGGGGGGAGGCCGAGCTGCCGTGGGGGGAGGCCCAGCTGCCGTGGGGGGAGGCCAAGCTGCCGTGGGGGGAGGCCGAGCTGCTGTGTGTGTGGGGGGAGGCCGAGCTGCCCTGTGGGGAGGCCGAGCTGCCATGTGTGGGGAGGCCGAGCTGCCGTGGGGGGAGGCCCAGCTGCCGTGGGGGGAGGCCGAGCTGCCATGTGTGGGGAGGCCGAGCTGCCGTGGGGGGAGGCCCAGCTGCCGTGGGGGGAGGCCGAGCTGCTGTGTGTGGGGGGGGAGGCCGAGCTGCCCTGTGGGGAGGCCGAGCTGCCCTGTGGGGGGAGGCCGAGCTGCTGTGTGTGGGGGGGAGGCCGAGCTGCCGTGGGGGGAGGCCGGTGCTGCCATGGGGGGAGGCCGGTGCTGCCGTGGAGAGCTGCCGTGGGGGGAGGGGGAGGCCGAGCTGCCGTGGGGGGGGGAGGCCGAGCTGCCGTGGGGGGTGGGAGGCCGAGCTGCCGTGGGGGGAGGGGGAGGCCGAGCTGCTGTGGGGGTGGGAGGCCGAGCTGCCGGGGGTGGGGGGTGGGGGGTGGGGGGTGGGAGGCCGAGCTGCTATGGGGGGAGGCCCTGCACAGGTGCCCCAGCAACCAGCCTGCTTCTGTCTCAACACGCTGCCTCCTGTTGCCTGCATTTCCTCCCTGCGAACAGTAGGGGGCGAAACCCCTGCTCTTGCTTCCTCGTCCACGGAGGTAAGGCAGGTTGCCTTCCTTCCCAGAAGTGGAAACTTGGTGGAAAATGCTTCAAGTGTCTGAAAAGCTCTGTGAAGCATTTCAGCCTGAGGCCAGGCCGTGTACACCGGCGTTTGTCTTCACGTAGGGAAATGTATCCGTGCCCTACAGGAGCATAATTTGGCTTTTGGAGATATGGGCATCTTCCCTTCCCAACTGTCCACTGGGCACCCGTGTGCCAATCCTGTACACTGGCCAAAAAAGAAAAATACAAAAGCAATCCGTGCCATCCTTAGGGAATTACTGGTTAGTGGAAAGGCGGGTGATACCAAGAATGAACAAAAATGTAATCCACTAGTCCCAGGGTTTGCACAAAGCGTTAATCAGAGACCACCTGGGAATCAAGTTTAGGCACTGCAGCTCAGCCCCGAAGGGCCTTGCTGAGGGGTTGGTGGTCAGGACTGAGCCTGTGTGTGGTGTGGGGAGAAGATGGCCCTGGCCAGGGAGCAGAAAGGGGACAGGTGTGGCCCGAGGGCGGAAGGCGGGGGTCACCTGGAGGGGTGAGCAGGACCCGTGAGCCTCAGGCGTGTGTCAGAGCCTGGCGGCTTCAGGTGGCCTCACAGCACGTGCGGTGTCACTCCCGCTGCCTCTTCGCTGATGCTTCTAGAATGATCTTAGTCCCTTGCTTTAAGTCCCCTGTGGCCTGCACGCTGAATTCCTGTCACTGTTCAGCTCTTTGTAGGGATGTCCCCCAAAGCAGCCTGGGTGCTGTGGCCCACCCGAGAGGGCCACAGACATCCTGAGTCATCTGGGAGAAGACGCTCCTTACGGGGCTTCTTCTTCTTCTTCTTTTTTTTTTTTTTTTTCAAGATTTATTTTATTTATTTGACAGGCAGAGTTAACAGAGAGAGAGGGAGAGAGAGAGGGAGAGAGAGAGGTCTTCCATCTGCTGTTTCACTCCCCAGATGGCCACAACGGCTGGAGCTGTACTGATCTGAAGCCAGGAGCCAGGAGCTTCCTCCAGGTCTCCCACATGGGTGCAGGGGCCCAAGGACTTGGGCCATCTTCCAGTGCTATCCCAGGTCATTGCAGAGAGCTGGATTGGAAGAGGAGCAGCCAGGACTAGAACCGGTGCCCATATGGGATGCTGGCGCTTCAGGCCAGGACGTTAACCCGCTGAGCCACAGCGCCGGCTCCGGGGCTTCTTGTCTTTATTTTCAGTGTGTTCCGCAGGACCGCTTCATTTCACCAGCCCCAGGAGATCCGGGAGTGTCCACAGAATTTCAGGAGTCTCTGAGCCGGTTGGTTGTGCCAGATGAACAAAGGCTGTCTCCGAGACATTCTGCCAGTAACATTGTGCCATGTTATTAATTTGTTTGATTTTCTGGGCAGAGGACAGACCCCAGCACTTTGCTTCTCATATCGAATAATCAAAAGCTTATTTTTCGATAAACTTTGTTCTGCCTACGGGCACCGTATTTTAGTTCCTTTAGATGCAGTGGATAAAGTTGGGTAAAATTGCTCAGTGCTATTTGAGCTGTTGTTTAGCAAAGAATCAAGTTGCAAAATCTGTTGAGTTGTGGTTGTGTCTTGGCTGCTTAGGTCTTGGCCGCTGTACCTCAAGGCACCATATGGAATTTAAAAACAACACAAAAGAGGGGGGCGGCGCTGTGGCGCAGCGGGTTAAAGCCCTGTCCTGAAGCACCGGCATGCCATATGGGCGCCGGTTCTAGCCCTGGCTGCTCCTCTTCCGATCCAGCTCTCTGCTATGGCCTGGGAAAGCAGCAGAAGATGGCCCAAGTGCTTGGGCCCCTGCACCCACGTGGCAGACCCGGAAGAGGCTCCTGGCTCCTGGCTTCGGATCCGCCGAGCTCCGGCCATTCTGGGCCATCTGGGGAGTGAACCAGTGAATGGAAAACCTCTCTCTCTGTCTCTACCTCTCTCCGTAACTCTTTCAAATAAATAAAATAAATCTTTAAAAAAATTTAAAAACAATGCAAGAGAGAAAGCTTAAGCAGGGCGTAGATGCAGGGAGAGAGCCGAGCCCCGCAGAGGGACCGACTGCGCCTGGCGTGTTCACGGCTCTCCCACGCCGAGTCCAGCGGCTGTGTCCAGCCAGCTCCTCCGTGTTCAGGAGAGAGAGGGAGCCTGAAGGTCCAAAGGTGGCTTCCCAGCAGGAGGCAGGCTGATGGCCTGGGAAGCAGCCGTTCTCTCCCCTATAGCAAGTGCGGGAGGCAGACCGGCTGTGTGCAGCTGGGGGAGCTCCAAGAAGACCTCCACGACCGGCAGCATCCCCTTTGTGGGCGCTTCAGAAAATGCCAGGAAAAACAGAATTGAAAGACAAGCTTGGCCGGCGCCGCGGCTCACTAGGCTAATCCTCCGCCTGTGGCGCCGGCACACTGGGTTCTAGTCCCGGTCGGGGCGCCGGATTCTGTCCCGGTTGCCCCTCTTCCAGGCCAGCGCTCTGCTGTGGCCTGGGAGTGCAGTGGAGGATGGCCCAAGTCCTTGGGCCCTGCACCCCATGGGAGACCAGGAGAAGTACCTGGCTCCTGCCATCGGATCAGCGCAGTGTGCTGGCCGCAGCGGCCATTGGAGGGTGAACCAATGGCAAAGGAAGACCTTTCTCTCTGTCTCTCTCGCTCACTGTCCACTCTGCCTGTTTAAAAAAAAAAAAAAAAAAAGAAAGGCAAGCTTATTGCGGTACCAAAAATAAAACCAAAAGGAAATCCATGAGTAGTTCTTTTTTTTTAATGTGCATTTTCCATGAGTTTTTGGTTCAGTAGGTGCCCAGTGACTGCTGGTCCCTGCTGTGCCCTGAATCTGGCCTCCTCTAATTCACATGCTGAAGCCTTATTTGGAGAGATTTACTTATTTATTTGAAAGGCAGAGTGGTGGTGAGGGGAGGGAGAGTGAGAGAGGTCTTCCATCTGCTGGTTCACTCCCCACATGGCTGCAGTGGCTGGGGCTGGGTCAGGCCCAGACGGGAGCCAGGAGCTTCATCTGGGTCTCCCACGTGGGTGCAGGGCCCAAGGACGTGGGCCGTCTCCCACTGCCTTCCCAAGTGCATCAGCAGGGAGCTGGGTCCAAGTGCAGCAGCCGGGACTCTACTGGCAGCCATATCGGATGCCGATGCTGCAAGTGGTGGCTTCAGCTGCTATGCCACAGTGCCCGAGAGGAAATTTTGGAGGGAGTTAGGGGTCAATGAGGCCGAGAGGGTGGGGCCCTCATGGTGGCATTTGTGCCTTTATAAGAAAAGGAAGAGACCAGAACTCGCTGTCTCTGGCATGTGGCGATCCAAGAAGACAGCCCTCTGCAAGCCCGGGCACCAGTGTCAGACTCTGGCCTCAGAGCTGCAAGAAAATACGCTTCCGTCATGCCTTGTCCCCAGCGAGGGAGGGGGGTGGGGAAGCATTTTGTGCCAGCGTCTGGTGATGGCAGCCCAGGCTGAGACGAGCCCTGCAGCATTTTCCAGCTCTGCATTCGTCCGTCCTGAGCCCAGCGCGCGTTTGCGTCAGTCTCTGGCCTTCCCCTCAGTTGTCACTGGAGCTGTTCAAGCACTGAGGCAACTCCTCTGCTGCACTGTGGTGGGGAGAGAGGCCCCAGCCGTTCCCAGACTCGTCAGCCTGCAGGAGCCTGCTCAAGTCCGCGGACCCCGCCGTGTTCCCAGCCTGCAGGGGCCTGGTTGGGACTCAGACCCCGCCATGTTCCCAGCCTGCAGGAGCCTGGTTGGAACTCAGACCCTGCCATGTCCTCGCACATTGCACTGCTTCTGGAACCTTCCAGGACCTTCTGGTCCCCCCCCCCAGTGCGCATTGGCCCTCTGAGCATCCCCAAGTGGGACCTCCATTTTCTCCCTGCCCTGTTGCCAGAGCGGGCGATTGTGAGGGTGGAGAGAGCGGATCTCATTGGAGCTGCTCCCTGGTTACAAGTGGGCTCCTTCTGTGGCCAGCGCGGGCTTGTGGTTTTAGCTGAGGCGTGGGTGCAGAGTGACCAAGGAGGGGCTGGTGGGAGGCAGGGATTCTTGCTGAAGACAGGCCAGGGGGTGAAATCCCAAACAGTGGAGGTTGGGGATCCCAGCTGAACCCGGTGAGCAGGTGTCACGGGCGTAGTAATGGCACCGAGGCTGTGTGGTTCCAGTAAGGATTTTATTGTGCAGTGGGGAAGTCACACATTCCAATTCACACAGTGCACCAGGCAAACCGACCACCCAAGGTTCCCAAGTACCTCCAGTGCTGCACAGGACGTGTCTTAGCCACTGAGAGGGATTCTCACAGCGTCCGCACGGGTGGTGCCTCTGAGCCGAAGAATGAAGGGTGAGCAGGCTTTCATCGTCGGGCGAGCTCAGAGCCTCGGCATCGGGCAGGCCCAGGGCTGGCCGGGGGACTCTCGGGGAGGTCTGAGTGTGGTGGGCTGACCCAGGGCTTTCACCCTGCCGCTCCCAGGAGAGTCTGTTCAGAGTCTCCCTGGGCCTGGTCAGGCTGCGGTTTATGTACACTGTTGGGGGCCGGCGTAGGGCTGATGAGGAGGGTGTGTGCGGGCCATGGGTGGCTCTTACCCAGTCCGGGCAGATCTCATGCAATCAGTGTAGCTCTTGCGTGATTCTTGTTAATATCATGGTGAGGCTGTTTAATGGCTGCTCCTTCCAGCAGGATTCTTGCCAGAATTGGGCCGATTGCGAAGACAGAGAGGAGGAGGGAGGATGGAGGTCGAGGCCCAGCTGGGAAGAGGGGGCAGAGGAGCTGCAGCAGTGGCCCGCGGCCTTCGGGGTCTCACAGCCACAGGGCCTCCTTGGGCTCTCATCCTCTGCAGGGCTGTGGGCTCCTCCGACAGCCCTTTCATCAAGGCGTGGCTTGGCTTTGTGGTGAGGCCTCCCGGGGGCGGGAAGCAAAGGGTGAATGAGATCTCTGTCCACAGTCCTTGGCTGGGCTGCCACGAGGGCCTGGGAGAGGCAGAGAAGGAAACCGTCCGCGCCTGGGCTGGGTCGCTCGGAATTCCCCTCTCCCTGAATAGGAGGCCACAGGCGCCCCCTGAGACCTCTGTGGGCCCAGGACGTCTCGTGTCCAGGGGCTGCGGAGCTGCCGTGGGGACCCCGACGAGATGGGAAGCATCTCTTAAGTGGGGGAGTTGGCGGCTAACTTTGCTAAGTAGGAAAAGATTGAAGAAGCGTCTGACCACGTCATCCTTCTTTTTCACACGGTTGAAAGATGGCATTTGCCAACACATGTGGCAAAAATGTGCAGGCCACCAATGTCCCAGTCAACTGCTCCCTGCCCCCCTCGGCCCCCAGACCCTCACTGGCCAATCAGAGCAGCGCAAACAGAAGAACCTGCTGGGAGTGTCCAGAAATGGGCGGGCGATCCTGTCCCGGGCCTTGTGTGGCTACAGTGACCCCTCCCAGCCTTGTCCTGAACTGGCTTGGGTGGGGGCGGGGGCAGGGGTGGGGGTGCCTGGTGCCTGAGCCCCTGTCCACCCCGGCTCACCACCACTGCTAGAAGGTGCTGAGCCCTGGGGCAGGACTGATGACCTTGGGGTCCAGGACTCCGGGGGTGGGGGGAAGAAAGTGGCACCCTGAGTTTTCCGAGCTGCTCACTGAATTGGGGCACTTCCTGCCACCGGCAGTGTAGCACTTGCTGTGTGCTGGGAGGTTTGCCCTCCACACCCAGGCACGGGTGCTCTCACACCCCAGTGGGTTTGCTACAAACGCCAGCCCCACCTCGGCCTGTCCGCCAGCCCTCAGCCTTCCACCTTCCCTGCTGGCTGCCGCCACGGGAGCTCCTCACCCGGTGTGGGCCCCTTGATGGAGGACGTGCCAGCCTCCGGCACTCTGCACACTGTGCCAGCCTCTGTCCCCGTGGATTCCCCAGCCCGTGGAATTCTGCTGGAGCTGCACCGCCGGCCCTGGGACAAGTGCCCACATTGCTGGTGGCAGGAAGTGCTCAATCTGAGTGAGGAGCTCAGAAAACTCAGGACGTCATTGTAACCAAGTGAGGCCGAGGTGTCGGTGGGGCTGCGAGGGCAAAGCCATTCCAGGCCTCTCTGCTTGTTTCCGATGCTGGCAGTCTGGCTTGTAGACACACTGTGCGCCATTCTGCCTTGTTCCTCACGCTGTATTCTGTGTGTGTGTGTGTGTGTGTGTGTCCTTTTAAACATGCGGAGTTTGGGGCCATCCTGATGCCTTCACTGGAATTTGGTGATGATCCTATCTCCACCAAGATCACTGCACTAAACCTGTCTTAGGCCGTGTGTTGGTGATGTTCTCGGCACATGAATGAATTGTGCGTTTCCACTCCGGTCCAGCCCCCAGGAGTGTCTTCTTACGTGTGTGCAAGTATTCTGTGAAGTCCTGGGGACCGCTATAGGACAGGAGCTCCACAGGGGCTCTGAGCTGAACAGAAGCGTGGCTGAGTCTGCCTCTAGGAAGAGGGGCCCATGAGAGGGAGCTGGTTCTGGAAAGATCCACGATTCTTTCCTTCTTCTTCTTTTTTTTTTAATGATGAACCTGTTTAGACCAGAATTTTGACTTCATGAAATAGTGAGGTACTCTTGCCGTCAGCGTCACCACCCCTTAATGCCACTGTGTCAGTTTTCTCTTCTTGCTGGCCCCTCTGTCCTCTCATCCAGGGTTAACGTTTATAAGACACAGCTATGGTGTTAAAAACTGATGGGTGTCTCCCTCGTGCTAAATTCCATGAGCATCAAGGCCCGGTGTTGTGGTGCAGTGGGTTGTCACAATACTGGCATCTCATATTGGAATACCAGTTTGAGTCCTGGCTGCTCCACTTCTGATCCAGCTCTCTGCTAGTGCACCTGGGAAAGCAGCAGAAGACGGCCCAAGCGCTTGGGTCCCTGCACCCACGCGGGAGACTTGGAGGGAGTTCTTGGTTCCTGGCTTCAGCCTGACCAGCTCTGTCTATGGTGGCCATTTGGGGAGTGAACCAGAAACTGAAAGATTCTCTCTCTCTCTCTGTGCGCCTCTCCATTTTTAAATAAATAAAGTAAATCTTATGAATTCTTTAAGCACCAGCCCCAGACTGCTGTGCAGGTGGTCATTATCTGGATGAGAACTTGGACCGTCACTATTTTATGGGTCCAGTTTCCTTAAAAAGCTCTGAGGTGCTGTCCCAACCCCCTCGGCCCAGAGGATTCCCAGGTGTTTGCGTGTTGTCTTGATGGGCGGACAGGTGAATCCTGAGGCCTTCTCTTGTCTTGATGGGTGGACAGATGAGTCCTGAGGCCTTCCCTTGTCTTGATGGGCGGACAGGTGAATCCTGAGGCCTTCTCTTGTCTTGATGGGCGGACAGATGAATCCTGAGGCCTTCCCTTGTCTTGATGGGCGGACAGGTGAATCCTGAGGCCTTCTCTTGTCTTGATGGATGGACAGGTGAATCCTGAGGCCTTCCCTTGTCTTGATGGATGGACAGGTGAATCCTGAGGCCTTCTCTTGTCTTGCTGGGTGGACAGGTGAATCCTGAGGCCTTCTCTTGTCTTGGTGGGTGGACAGGTGAATCCTGAGGCCTTCCCTTGTCTTGATGGGTGGACAGATGAATCCTGAGACCTTCTCTTGTCTTGGTGGGTGGACAGGTGAATCCTGAGGCCTTCCCTTGTCTTGATGGGCCCTATTTCACAGCCCCTGAGGCTGGCAGTGGGGCCCAGATGCTGGCTCTGGGTCACATCGGGCTGGCAGAGTGGCTGTCAGGCACAGTGGCTTGTGAAGACGTGCGGGACTTGAGTGATTTGATGTTTTTCCTCCCTGGTCCTTCCTGAGAGAAGCGACCGTTTTTGGTAAACAAACCCGACCTGCAGCCTGTGTGGACGTCCACTCTGGCGGCTCTCGGGAGCTCATTGTCTTTCGGCTTTACCCGAGGCCTGGCTTTCAAGGAGTTTACTCCCTCTAGCAGGAAGCGAGGTATTTTGAGATATTTGGTTTCTGGATGTTGTACTGTCAACCTGGGTAACCTGGGCCTTGTTGGGAACAGCAGGCATGGGTGGGGAAAGACGGAAGAACCAGAGAGGAAACTGCAAAATGGAGCCTGAAGAATAAATGACGACGGCCAGCGGGGATGGCGTTCCAAGGTGTTCTTGCGGGTCAGAACTGGACTTGCTTCTCTGGCATGTACTTCGTTAGATCAGAGAAATGCACACGGTCCCTCCATGTAGAGCTAGAACAGGAGGCTCCCTTCCGTGTAGATCCAGAGTGCGTGGCTCCCCCGTGGGATCCAGAGTGTGTGGCTCCCCTGTGAGATCCAGAGTGTGTGGCCCCCCTTCATGGGATCCAGAGTGCATGGCCCCCCTTCATGGGATCCAGAGTGCATGGCCCCCCTTCATGGGATCCAGAGTGCATGGCCCCCCTTCATGGGATCCAGAGTGCATGGCCCCCCTTCATGAGATCCAGAGTGTGTGGCCCCCCTTCATGGGATCCAGAGTGTGTGGCCCCCCTTCATGGGATCCAGAGTGTGTGGCTCCCCCCGTGGGATCCAGAGTGCATGGCTCCCCCGTGGGATCCAGAGTGCGTGGCTCCCCCTTCATGGGATCCAGAGTGCGTGGCTCCCCCTTCATGGGATCCAGAGTGTGTGGCCCCCCTTCATGGGATCCAGAGTGTGTGGGCCCCCCGTGGGATCCAGAGTGCGTGGCTCCCCCCTGGGATCCAGAGTGTGTGGCTCCCCTGTGAGATCCTGATAGTGTGGAATCCCTCGTGAGATCCAGAGTGCGTGGCTTGAGTCCTCCAGGCCGTGGAGCTGCAGCTCCTTGTGCAGGTCTGGCCCCATGTCCTTTTGGACAAGGATTCCAGAAGGCGCAGAGGCCAAGGGGCTGCCTGGACCAGTGCCAGAATCCTCGTGCTCTTTGTCTGACACTGTGGTGCGTGGAGAGACACTGGCAGCCTCCGTACGTAAGCACAGCACTCCACTCCTGTACACACAAGCTTCAGCCCAGGCCTCCTCATGCTTTAAAAAAAACTATTTAAATATTTTTATATATTTATGGGGTGCAGTATGATAATTTTTTTAAAGAAAATTTATGTATTTATTTGAGAGAGTTACAGAGAGAGGGAGAGCAGAGAGAAAGGTCTTCCATCTGCTGGTTCACTCTCCAAATGGCTGCAACGGACGGAGCTGAGCCATGGTGCAGGTGCAGGGGCCCAAGCACTTGGGTCATCTTCCTCTGCTCTTCCCAGCCATAGCAGAGCTGGATCAGAAGAGGAGCAGCTGGGACTAGAACCAGCACCCACATGGGATGCACTGGTGCCCGCCCCATGGTGTGATAATTTGCTCCACGCACACCGTGAGTGATGACCAAACCAGGGGAGCTAGCATTTGCCCCTTCGTGACCACTGCTGATTTCCTTGTGTTGGGAGCACAGGTCCTCAGTGGCCCCGTGACCGTGCTTGGGAGCCCGTTCCGCCCGCGCGCTGTTGGGTCTGACTCTGGCTTTCGCTCTTTTCAGATGGCTTTCCTGAAGACGCGGGTGCTGTACGCCTGCCTCCTGGTTGTGGGCGCGCTCTGCGTGTACTTCAGCATGGACACTCTGGTGGCCTTCAAGGAAGGGCCGTTGGTTTACAAGAAGGAATTCGGGAAGTTCCTGCAGCTCCCGGATGCCGACTGCAGGCAGAAGCCCCCCTTCCTCGTCCTGCTGGTGACCTCGTCCCTCCATCAGGCGGAGGCGCGCATGGCCATCCGGGAGACGTGGGGCCGGGAGAGGACGGTGAGAGGGCGACAGGTGCAGGCGTACTTCCTCCTGGGGATGTCGGCCAGCAAGGCCGAGATGGCAGCTGTGGCCCGGGAGAGCCAGCAGTACCGCGACATCATCCAGAAGGACTTCGAGGACGTCTACTTCAACCTGACCCTGAAGACGCTGATGGGGCTGGAGTGGGTGTACCACCACTGCCCCCAGGCGGGCTTTGTGATGAAGGCCGACTCGGACATGTTCATCAATGTGGACTACCTGACCGAGCTCCTGCTCAGGAAGAACAAGACGACGCGGCTCTTCACGGGCCACCTGAAGATGAATGATGTCCCCATCAGGAACAAGTTCAACAAGTGGTTTGTGAGCAAGTATGAGTACCCGTGGGACAAGTACCCGCCCTTCTGCTCGGGCACCGCCTACGTGTTCTCGGGCGACGTGGCCAGTCAGGTGTACAACGTCTCGGACAGCGTGCCCTTCCTCAAGCTGGAGGACGTGTTCGTGGGGCTCTGCCTGGCGAAGCTGGGGATCCGGCCGGAGGAGCTGCACTCCAAGCGGACCTTCTTCCCCGAGGGGCTGCGCTTCTCCGTGTGCCGCTTCCGGAAGATCGTGGCCTGCCACTTTGTCAAGCCTGCCGACCTGCTGACCTTCTGGGAAGCCGTGGAGAGCTCCCGGGAGGAACAGTGCTAAGGGGTGTCGGAGGAGCCCTGCGGCACACCCAGACGGGCTGCGGAGAGACAGGGGGGCAGGGAGAGGAGGATGTGGGCGCGGGGGGTCCGCTCGCCCCCGACAGTGCCCCCGGCGACAGCTGCGGCCGAGTCGTGGTCCCCGAGCCATCGTGCCTGAGTTTGAGACACACCTGCGTTTTCTGCTTGCAGGGGTTGGGTTGGGGGGCATTGTGTCCCCATTTCATAGACAGGGACACAGCAGCTAAGGGAGGGGCAGGCACGGGTCCCAGGCCTCCCAGCCAACTAATGGTGGGTGGGGAGGAAAATCCAGCCTTCAGAACCCCCTCTCTGTGCTGCCTCCCGCGGGAGAGGGGGTGATGACCGTGGCTCGGGGGGAGCCCAGCGTCCCCCAGTCTCTTTCCAGAGTCCCCTGCTGTCAGCTCCCAATGCTTGTGCTTTGCAGGGCTGAGACCGGGGGTGACCTAACTCAGGCTCCCCTCACTTGCTGGCGTGGGTGGAGCCCGCCCCCCAGGCTCGGCACTGAACGTGCCTTGGCTGCAGCTCACGCCCAGCTTCAGACAGAAAGCGGCTTTCCTGGATTTGTGGATCGGGCTGGCCGTGCCGACTGACCAGGCGCTGGCCTCCCTGGAGGAGGCGTGATGTCACCCCTGAGCTGTCTGTGGCCTCTGGTCTCTTCGCCCCGGGTGCCATTTGTCTTCTATTGATGGGGACCAGAATGCTGCGAGCCTTCCTGGGAAGCAGCTGGCTCCAAGTCAGGGGGGTTTGCAAAGTCCCCCAGCTCGGACACCACACACCCAGGGGAACCCTGGTCCAGGGGGCTCCAGCCTGGCCCGAGCTCATCTTCACTGACCTCATCTGGCCAAGTGAAAATGGAGGTTTTGCAAACGGAGTTTGCCCTTCCTTCTCTCCCCGCTGCAGAGGTTCCTCTGAGCCTGTTCGGCAGGCTGGTGTGCAGACGAGGCCGTTCGTGGCTAAGGCTTTTGCCAAGTGTGATGTGCAAGGTGATCTCGCTGCAAAGCCTGGGGATGATTGCACTTTGCTGGGGACGTGGAGAGAGGCCTCCTGGCCAGGCTGCGCAGCGGGGGGTGCAGGCCTGGCTCGGCCTGAGCGCGGGAGGAGCTCTCTGCCGCAGGGTGCGTGGGGCAGCGCGGAGGGGCACGGGGTGGTCCAGAGCCCTCTTCCGCACGGGGTTTCTCTTGCGTGCGGGTTGAGCTGCCGCTCGCGATGCATTTCCCCATCCAGGCTGCTCGGAACCTGAATGCGCAGGGTCGGGTCAGAAAAGCCCCTTTCTCAGGTGGAAAATTCTGGGACTGAGCTCCCTTGTGGAAGCCCAGGTTTTGCAAGAGCCGTAGCCCTCGGCGCCGTAGCCCGGGTGCCCCGATGCTGAAGCCGGTGGTGGGCTTTGAGACGAAGCGGCTCATCTGGCGAGAGGCCTGGGCCTGCGTGGAGCTGACCGCCTTCTCCAGTGTGGGCTGAGGCCAGGGGAGCCAGCCGCCTCCTACAGATCAGCCCACAGCCCTTGGCCTTGGGCACACGTGAGTGGAGGCGTGGGTCCCCCCTGCAGCCTCTGTGTGTTCTTCAAGGATTTGCTACGAGACCCTGTTTCTAGCACTTCCTCTCTTTACCTTCTCCAGGGAGGAGGGATTCTGGGATTTGAGGGAGCGTAGAGGTCGTTTGGTCCTGTCTTCTTTCCTCTGTGGGATGTAAGCACAGCTCGGAGGGACCCGCACGTGGTGTAGGTCCCGGCCAGCTCACTTCTGCTCACTTCTGTTCGTCACGGTGTGGGAGTGTGAGTCAGCAGGCTAGGCGGCGCTTCCCCGTGTGGGGCCCAGGGGGCCCAGCCCAGCGTCCCCGGGCCCCACCAGGCGTCCAGAGGGTTGGTTTGGAAAGCCATTGCTGTCTGCCAGGTACAAACGAAAGACTTTATAGCTCGGACCGCACAGCGTTCTGTGAACGCTCCCAGCAGCTCTCCGGGGAGTGACCGCCGAAGTCCTTGGTGTGTACCTGAGCAGACGGAGCCCGAGAGGCTGCACGGCTCGCAAGCCGCTGGGTCTCCCAAGCCGTCAGCTGACCCCGACACCACACACCCCCAGCCTGTAAACCCCGCTGCTCCCCTTCCTGGGTGACCGTGGGGAGGAACCACTCCTGCTGCGCCAGCGCCTGCTCCCTGAGACTGGGTCGCCAGCTCCGCCTACCTCCTCCAGAGCCCGGCTCTGGGCCCTGGCCTCACCCTTGCTGCCCGCATCCCTGTCCACTGCCCCTACTGGTCCCTCCCCCGGAACACACACACACACGCTGCTTCCCCAGCACACACACACACGCACACACATACACGATGCTGCCGTAGTGCGTGCACACACACACAGACACACACACACATACATGCTGCTGCCCTAGTGCGTGCACACACACACAGACACACACACATACATGCTGCTGCCCCAGTATACACATACACGCACATTCACGCACACGCTGCTCCCCCAGCCCACAGACACGTGCGCACGCGCGCACACACACACACACTCACGTTTTGATATCCCGGCAACACAGTGAGCCCCCACCTCCCAGTGACCCTGCCCCTCCAGCTGCCCCCACTTCTGTCTCCGTGGTGGTGTGCCTCGCGCGGGGGGCTCTGTCTCCGTGGTGGTGCGCCTCGCGCGCGGGGGCTCTGTCTCTGTGGTGGTGTGCCTCGCGCGGGGGCTCTGTCTCTGGTGGTGTGCCTCGCGTGGGGGCTCTGTCTCCGTGGTGGTGCGCCTCGTGCGGGGGCTCTGTCTCTGGTGGTGTGCCTCGCGCGGGGGCTCTGTCTCCGTGGTGGTCCGCCTCACACGCGGGCTCTGCTTCCTTGCTGTCTTCTCCCTTCCTTCCACTTGGTCTGGCCGGACCCAGGGGTCTTTTGGAGGTCGCGGGTGGGGTGGTGCCCTGGGACAGCCCTAAGTACTGCAGCTGCTTCCTGGACAAAGTCCCCCCCCCAGCTTCCTGTACCCCCACGTGCTGGGGTTCCCCCTCCCAGCTGGTGGCTGCTTCTCCATCTCCTTTGCCTCTTGCTTTCCTGTGCTTTTCCTGTCGGGGACTGGGGGGCCCGGGCTCTGCCTTGGCCCTGCCTTCTCCAGGGATCCAGGTTGTGCAGGGAGCACCCCCGGCTTCACGGCTCCTTTGTTACGAGGCCCATGGCCCCATCGTCCCCAGCCCAGGACTCTCTCTCTGCGGTAGCCTGCACACTGTGTCCTTGATTTTGCACAACAAGCAGACCTAGGACTCCGCTTGCGATCGCTCCTTCCCGGCCTCGCGCTGTCTGCTATTGGCTCTCATCCTTCTGGGCTCAGGCAGAGACCCTGCTGTCCGCGTTGACTTCCCTCTCTCAGCTGCTGGGTCGGGGACCTCTGTCAGGTTCTACCTTCAGAGTCTACCCAGCAGCTAGCCGCCCGGCTCCACCGCCACCGCCCCACCCTTGCCCAAGCTGATCGCCTCTCATTCGCCTGCCTGCACCGGCATCCGACCTACTCTGTCGGCCCCTCTCTGTGTCCCTGTGACCTGTTTCCAACAGTGTCCTTTGAAAGTGCGCACCAGAGCTCCTGCTGTGGGTTGAAGCATTGCCCCAGCCCCACCTGTGGGGGGCTTACTGCCCAGGCCCACTGTCGTGGGAGGTGGGGCCCAGCGGGCACTGATGGCTGGCGAGGGCCCTGCCTTCCTGAGTGGATTCTTGTCGCGTTAGCCAGCTCACGAGTGAGTTGTTAAAAACACGCTTGTCCCCTCTCGCTGCTGGCCCTCACCCGCTCTTGCCTTCTGTGGCCTGCCGTGGGTGGTGGCATGCTGGCGCCACACTCGGGCACGCCCCAGCCCCAGGGCTGTGAACCAAATACATGTTGTGTCTTCATGTTTATACCAGGCTCAGGTATTCTGTTGAGCAGCACGGAGAGGACTAAGATCGCATCTCCCCTCGCTGCCCCAAACCCTCCAGGGGCCTCTTGTTTGAGTGGCCAGCCACGTCCTTTGTCCTGAGATCTGTCTGTCCTCAGCCCCTCACTCTCCTTTTGCTCACTCCTGCCTCCGTGCTGTTTCTCGGACGTCCACCCCAGGGCCTTTGCACTGGCTCTTCCCTCTGCCAGGAGGGCCCTTTCCCCCTTATTCTCAAGGCTCACTGCTTTGCGCCCTGCAAGTCTTGGATCAGGGAGGCCGACCCTGCCCTCCTCGTGTGAAATCACAGCTCAGCCCACCTCCCTGTCTTCTTGCCTCAGGATTTTCCCATTGCACTTAGCAGTTGTTCATGGAGCGTGTATAAGGCCTGCTTATTGTGTCTATTTTGTTTATTGTTAATGTTTCAGCCAACCCGAGTGTAAGCTTTGGGTGGGGGAGCCCTTCCTAATTTCTTTGTTGCCGCACTTGGAGCTGTTAGGGTGGTGCCCGGCACATGTGCTGGGTGGAACAGAATTGGCTGTTGTGCACTGCGGCTTTTAGAAGGGAGTAGGCGACTCAGGACCGCGAACATGCAGGATCTGAAACACGGCCCAGGATGTGACGCCCCGTGAGTCAGCGGTGGGGACCCAGGTGCGCTTTTATTGACGGAGTGACCTGAAAACCCAGAAGCGCTATAAACAGGGCTTGGCGGCTTCGAGCCCGTCCCTTTCCAGAACGTTGCTGGGAGAATTGCATCGCACAGGCCAAGTGTGAGAAAGGTGGACGGGCGCAGCTTCACCGGGAGGGGCATCCCTGGGCTTGGGAGCCGGAGTGCCACGTCCATCTGAAATCCGGTGAAGGGCCGTGATGCAGGACGTAGCTTCCCTTGGACACCTGCCCGTTGCGTAGACTTCGGGGTCTGTGCGAACAATGAAAATGAAAGCTTACTGGAGTTCGTCTGGCAGAACCCGTGCGTGTGAGGTCTTCCGAAGGCCTCACTGACCCTAGAGTTGCGGGAGGTAGGGGAGTGAGCCTTGACAGTGCCCCAGGAAAGGACGGCCCTGGCAGAGGGGGCGCTCCGTGCCGGGCCGGAGGAGACTTCGCACGGATCTAGGAAAATTGCTCCTACGAGAGCCCCTTCGCTTGCACTTCCCGTGAACTTGGCAGTGCCCTCCTGTGGACCGCGGTCGGAGAAACCCCTCAAGAGAAGCGCTTTGCTTTTGCACACTGCAGTCCGAGTCGCGTACGCGATCGCTGAAAATTGCTCTGGTCCCCAGGGGCTCTCGGTGACTTGGGAGGGGATCCTCGGGTCATAGCTGTTTCCTAGAGACTCCACTTTGTCCCCAGAGCTAAGTCACTCCCTTGCCCTCTGCAGTCCTGGCCCCAGCTCACTCGTTGAATGCGTAGGAAGCTTCGCTTGTCCTGTCCTGTCTACAACACAGTGTATTTCTCAGGGGTGTGTGTGCACCCCGAGTGCATTGGCTCTGGGCAGCAGGACCCCCGATTTCCAGCTCCCCTGTCCCTACCCTCTGGGTCCTGGGGGGTTCACACCCTCATTGCTGCAGGCGACAACTGGAACAGAAAGCAAGAACCAGGTTTATTTACTTATTTATTTTTTAAAGTTTTATTTATTTGAAAGACAGTTATGGGGATGGGGGAGAAACAGAAAGAAAGAAATCTTCCATCCACTCCCCAAATGGTCAGGACAGTCAGGGCTGGGCCAGGTCGAAGCTGGGAGCCAGGGACTCCATCTGGGTCGCTCATGTGGGTGCAGGGACCCAAGGACTTGGGCCATCTTCCATTGCTTTCCCAGGTGCATCAGCAGGGAGCTGGATTGGAAGTGGAGCAGCTGGGACTCGAACCAGAGTTCCCACTGAGGGTGGAGACACAGCCACTCACCCTTCAAATGCCGCGTCCTGTGAGCAGCCTCACCCTTCTCCCCCAGGCTCAGGGCCGCGTGGCCCCAGGAGGTGCCTCTGCTGCTCCTTCCTGGTCTGGTTGGTCCTTTGCCATCTGTGGCCTCCCAGGCCTCCTCTTCCGCTGGCCCCCTGCTCTGTCCTGGCTGCCTGAGTCTTGAGTTTACTCAGGTTGTGTTGAATGAGAACACAGGCCCCCCAGTCCAGCCCCTGTTCCTTCTTGTTCTATCCAGAGCCCCTACACAGCCGGCCTGTGGGCCCAGCACTCTGCTACCAGGCTCTGCCAGCCTGTGAGTGTGTGTGTGGTGTGTGTGTGTGTGCATGTGCGTGTGTGTGTGTGTGAGTAGTGTGTCCAAGCCTCACGCTGGCTCCACCGTCAGGGGCGGCTGCTTTCTGACATGCATGGCCCATGTGTATCAATTTAAAAGTAGGTGAGTGGATTAAACCTGTGCCTTAGGTGCCAGCATCCCATAGAGGCACTAGTTCAAGTCCCAGCTGCTCCACTTCCAGTCCAGCTCCCTGCTAACGCACCTGAGAAAGCATCGGAAGATGGCCCACGTCCTTGGGCCCTGCATGCATGTGGGAGACTGGGAGGAAGCTCCTGGCTCCTGGCTTTTTGGCCGTTTGGGGAGTGAACCAACAAATGGAAGATCATGATCTCTCTCTCTCTGTAACTCTGCCTTTCAAGCAAATAAATCTTAAAAAAAAAAAAAAAAAGAGTCGACGAGACGGTGTTTCCATTTCCTCCATGTCTCCCCCATTTGGAAATATTTGCTTTCTCCTAACTCTTGGGGAAGAACCGATTTTCCACCGTTGTGTGGGGTCTGACGGGGAGGCCTTCCCGGTGGCTGTCCCGGGGCCTGGGGGAGGAGCCCCTCTCTATCTATTGGGCGAGGGGTTCCCAGCACTGCCTCGTGGAGTGGGTTAACGGATGCAGACGGGAAGTGAACCCCAGAGTCCCTTCCAGCACCGGCCTCCGAGGCCGCTGCTGTCACCGTTGGGGCCGCCGGGACTCCAGTGTCTGTGTGTGACGTTGGGAAACCACCAGCGGCCGAGGGGTCTGAAACAAAGGGTCAGCTGCATCTCTGTGGTGGGAGAGGCGCCCACGTGTTCCTTCGGGAACAGAGGGGAGGATTCGTGGGCACGGGGAGACCTGGCAAGGCTGGCGAGCAGGAAGGGACCCTGTGCTCCGAGGTGGCCGAGAAGCCGAAGGGTGAAGCTGGGGTCAGGAAGGCCTGGGCCAGCCCACGAGATGGCCGAGCGCCCACCCACCGCAAGATGGCCAAGCCAAGAATGAGTGTGTAATTAAAATGTTAGGAAGGATTTCCTGCTACTTCTCAGGTGAATACTTGAATATGAGTAATGGGTGGTTTCCACGGAACGGGGTGTTTGGGTCCCGCGTTCTGCCCCCTTGTTCGTCCGATGGGAACAAGTGTGTGGTGTGTGCGCGGTGTGGCTGGTGGGCACCCACTCGGCCTGGCTCAGAGCCTCTGCTGCCGCCGTGGTGCTCCTGGGAGCCAACACGAGGCCCGCGGGCCCAGGGCTCCAGTCCTGCAGTCGGCTACCTTGTGCTCTGGGAGGTGTCTGAAGGTGGCCTTGAACCTGGTCAGATAAGACCACGGCCACAACTGCACCGTGACTGGGAGCCGCTTCGCGCTGACCGACCGAGGCCACTGTGGGGTTAAAGTTCTTGCTCTTCCTAAAAAACTGGAGATTAAATTTTAAGTCGCTGAATGGTGTTTGAAACTGTTGTTTCCTTGTGTGTCTTGGGGATGCACTAGACTCTAACGCTATCATATTCTGGGAGTGGAGCCATGTATTTATTTATGATTTTGCTAATCACGGTATTTAATAAAGATTAAATTGTTGAAATAGCGTAATGCACTTCCCTTGGTTATTTCTGAGTCGTGGATGGATGTGAGGGACTGGAGTCCTGAGAAGCTGGCCACGTGTGGTCCACAGTGGACAATCTTTTTTTTTTTTTCACTTTGATGTTTTTCTATACTTATTTTGTGTTTGGAAAAATATTTTAAAAATTTGTGATTTTATATGTTTAGGAAAACATGGCGAACAACCTTGACCTGCTCATCTTTGCGGGAGGCGGGGGCTTTTCATTTCCCTTGGTTTCGGGACAAAGCAGTGGCTCTCGCAGCCTGGAGCGTCCTGAGTGGGCAGGTGACCTGGGTGGGTATTCGGACCACCGGCTGGCGTGCAGGTTTTGGAAGTGCAGCCTGGGGTGCTGTGACTGGGCATCCTCCACGCCCTTCCTGCCCCAACGCCGGAGTCCCGGGCTGACTGTGGAATAGCCTGACTCAGGCTGTGTCTGTGCCACCATCGCTGTCACCTGCGCTTGTGTGGGGCTCCCTGGCTCGTGGCTGTAGCACAGAGTGGTCACCCATGCGACTCTGCCGCTCCTCGTTCCAGAAACTTCTGTTAGCTTCTGTGTGGACTACAAGGTCCTTCAGTGACCCTTCTGGCCCCCGAAGACCCCTCTGGCTCCCCACCACACCCACCCGGCTACAGCCATGCAGGCCGTGTTCGCCCAGCCAGCCACACCCCTTCTTCCTGCCCCATCAGCTCAAACGCTCCTCGGGGTCTTGCCATGGCTCCCTCCCGTGTCATTTAGGTCTCCCTGAATGTCCCTCTTGTTTCTCCGGGGCTGCTGTAACAAAGGGCCACACGCAGACGTGGCCCACACAGCACATGTTTGTGTCCGTCCTGGAGCCGGAAGTCCAAGCTTAGGTGTGGGCAGGGTCGGTTCTGCTGAGCCCCCTCTCCCTGGCTGTGTTCTCATGTGGCCGTGCCTCTGTGTGTGTCTGCCTCGTCTCCTCTTATGAGGACACCAGTCTTCTTCCGTGTGACCACATTTTACCTAAATCCCCTCTGAGCACCCCCTCTCCACAAGTGGCCACACTTGGAGATGGTAGGGGGTCTTGGCGTTCTAATTCTGGGTGGGATCCAATTCAGTCCTTAACAGTGCCCCGCTCTGTAAGCCTCCCTCTCCCACCCCCTCTGCGTTTCTTCTCTCGGCCCCATTCTTCCTTAGGCCACAGCGCACAGCGATCTGTCCGTTGTGTCTGCCCTTGGACTGACAGCTGTACACGAGCAATCACGTCGTCTTCCTCTTTGCTTCCCTAGATCAGGCAGTGTTTCTAACACCGAAGCCACTGTTCCGCACAAAGGAATGAGCCTGTATTTGAGGGGACTCAGCCAGGGAGCGCTTGATTTTATGAGCAGGAGGGTGGGCCCGTGACTCCACAAGCCAGGGCCTCCCATCAGGAGAGGGTGCAAGGAGGGAGAGCAGTGGCCCCTATCTCCTGTCTCAGAATGTGCACCCACGGGTGGTGTGACCGGCCCGGGGCAACTTGCCTTCGTGTCTCTGCCTTAGCCCCGGGGGAGTGGCTGCCTCAGAGGCAACAAGACCCTCTGTTCCTCTCTCCGCAGCCTGGATGGGCAGGAAGAGGCCCTCACACACCAGGTGGCCACAGGGTCTCTCTCCAAGCTCCCCTATGTTGGAGGACCAGCAGAGGACAGCTACAGTGTTAGTTTCTCTAATAAGCCCATCAGAAATTCATCTTTGGGAGCCAGTGTTATGTTGTAGCAGGTAAAGCCACTGCCTGCAACTCTGGCATCCCATATGGGTAACGGTTTGTGTCCCGGCTGCTCCACTTCCAATCCAGCTCCCTGCTGATGGCCTGGGAAATGCAGCAGAAGATGGCCCAAGTTTCAGCCCCTGCCACTTCCGTGGGAGACCTGGATAAAGCCATCTGGGAAGGGAACCAGCAGATGGAAGATGTCTGTTTCTCTTCTCTCTCCCTGTAACTCTCACTTCCAAAGAAATAAATAAATCATTAAAAAAAGAAGTCATCTTTGTTCTCACCAGTTTGTGTCACATCCTGCATTCTACCCGAATGTGGCAATCTTCCAGGGGCCAGAGATCATGGGCCCAGGGTGCCTGCCGAGGGGGTGGGCTTTCTTGCAGTGTCTGGCTCAGACCCCAGGAAGCTCTTGGGCCAGCCATGTCACAGGTCCACGCCTGGGATGGATCGGTTCTGCGGAGGCATGGGGCACCTGTGATTGCCCTCACTGAGTCGTGGCCCACGCTGTAGCCCTGTGGTCTTGAAGTGTGTGGGCTGTGGTCCACACAGTTCATCAGAGCTACTGGGATTAATGAGGGAGAGAGTCTCTCATCCTAGGGGACAGATGCCATTCACACGGATCGCGTGTTGGGCAAAGACCCAAAACCTACGGGACTGAAGTTACAGGCGTGAAGCCGCACAGAGCAGAGGCTCTTGGGCGTCCCTCGGAGAACACCTCCCAGGGAGCTGTCCAGAGGGCCGGCCGGTCATTAGCATTTCGCCTGTGTCAGACACTGATTCCAGTCACTATTTCATCTAGTGCCCATTTGGACAACTGCTAGAATCATCCCCCGTTCACAACAGTGGCTGGTGTCGGATTATTAAGAACCTCAAGGGAGAATAAATGTGATGTCAGCACTTCTCTCCGCCCCGGCCTGACGACTTGCTCTGCAGACACAGTACTGTCTGGGCTCAGAAGGCCCTGCTGTTGACAGCTCATCCTCACCCGGCGGTGCTATTCGGTGCAGCAGGGGTGGGCATGGAACAGAACGGCTCAGGCAGAAGACCACGGTGGCCACACACCCATCCCTGGCAGTACAGAGTCCTAGGGAGTTCCAGCCGGTCTGTTCAGACTTCACGGCCCAGGTCTCAGAGCTGTGAAGAAGCTTCCTTTTCATCTTGGTCTGTGACCCGGAAGGTTGGGTCAGGCTGGCCACCGCCAGCCCCCGGGTGACGATGATGCTATGGAGGCCGTGGTTGGTCGGGGAGAAGCTGGGCCCTGCGGGCTTCCTGGGCACTGGCCTGTGTCAGCACAGACGCAGGCAGCAACTCGGCAATTCGATTTCTTCCAGGCTGTGTGGAATTAGATCATGTTTTGATTAGCAGTGCCTTCCGTCATGCTCATCTCAGGTAAGCAGCCAGGAGCCCCAGGTGGGGAGCGATCCTGGGATTCACTGGTCCAGTGTCCCCATTGCACACAGGGCGAAACGGAGCCTCTGCTGTGTCTCACGGACAACACCAGAAACGAGGCTGTCTTTTCTCTCGTTCGTCTCATGGCAGCTGGTTTGGGACTCTGAGTGCTTTGCTGTGTCATAGCCTTCAAGGTATTGGGCTGAAAACAGACTCCCATCTGCGCTGGTTGCCGATGCTGGCAATATGTGGGAGAATACCTGGAGCATGCAACCAGCCTATCAGGGACTCAGGAAATATAAAAATCTCGCCCAAGTTACACACCTGGAAATTAGGCCTGGAGTTCCCGCCCCTGCTCTACTGCATTCAAATCCGGAGTTCAAGTTGGAGTCAAAGGGACGCGCCTTGCGGGATTGTTCGCCCAGATTTCCACGTGTGGACTGACTGGAAACTGCTGCACGGATCTTTGTGGGTTGGACGCTATCATGTGCTGCGGTTCCTGCCCTCATGCAACTTACTTTCTGCTCATGAAAATGATCGGCAGAGAGATTTTGCAGTGCCTGGCGCACACAGAGAAGATGCCTATGGTATTCTTGGGATACAAGGAAAACCCAGAGAAAGTACAATCTGGCTGCACACCTGCGTAAGACCTGGCCACACGGTGGGAGCAGAAGGGCTCCCAGGAGGCGGGGAGTGCTGGGTGTGGACTGGGTCCGGTGGGCTGTAAGGGAGTGTTGCTCGGCACAGCAGGGTCACAGAGTCCAAGTGCAGGACTGAGAGATGGGACCGGGATGGGCCAGATGTCGGTGTCCTGGAGTCCATGTGTGGAGACCCTAAACCCCGACACGAGAGCATCCGGGGCTGCGGGAGGCTGTTGGTCATGAGGATGGGGCTCTCACGGGTGGAATCGGTGCTTCGGTGGAGAGACACGGAGTCGGCACTGGCGTGCACTGGGTTAAGGCGCTGCCTGTGATGCCGACACCCCGTTTGAGCGCTCGTTCAAGTTCTGGCTGCTCCGATTCTGAGTCAGCTCCCTGCTAATGCGCCTGGGAAGGCAGAGGATGATGGCCCTAGTGTTCGGGCCCCTGTCAGCCACGTGGGAGGCTGGGATGCAGCTCCTGGCTCCTGGCTTCGGCCTGGCCCTGCCCAGGGCTGCTGTGGGCATTTCGGGAGTGACCCAGTGAACAGAAGATCTCTCTCTGTCTCTCCCTCTCTCTGTCACTCTGCCTTTCAAATAATAAATAAAAAGAAAACTTAAACAATTTGACTTTATCTGAGATAGATGAAGACACTATTAAAAGTTCAAATATGTCTGTTATTAACAGTTACTTTAGAAGAACTTAGAATGGGCAGAAGGAATGTTATAACAATAATTAGGGGCTGACATTGAGATGCAGTGGACTAAACCACCAACCGCAATGCTGGCATCCTACATCGGTGCTGGTTCGAGTCCCGGCTGCTCCACTTCCTATCCAGCTCCCTACTATTGCACCTGGGAAAGCAGCAGAGGGTGGCCCAAGCGCCTGGGCCTATGCCACCCACGTGGGAGACCCAGATGGAGTTCCTGGCTCCTGGCCAAATGTCGGTCGTTGTACCCATTTGGGTAGTGAACCAGCAGATGGAAGATTTCTCTTTCTGTGTGTCTCCATTTCTTTCTGTCACTCTACCTTTCAAATCAACACATCAGTCCTTTTTTTAAACTGTAACTAATATTCCCAGAGATATGAGCAGAAACAAAATAAAGAGAGCCACTAGAGAACAAAACAGGTTTCTTAGAAATTAGAAATACGAACAGACGAGGGAGCACTCCAGTGGAGAGGGGGAGGGGAAGTTGTGGGAGGGTCCCCGTCCCTGCTCTTGGGATGCGCCAGCAGGGGAAGCTGGGGTGGCTGAACAGAGAGCACGCCCCTCCCCGGGGTTCGGGGGGGACTGGATGCAGAAATTGCACCTCCACTTTTTTCAAGTCACAGCTATTACCCCGGGCTCTGCTGTGGGTGGCGGGCAGCTGCCGGGGCTTCAAGGAAGGCACTGGGCGTCGATGCTGCTGTGACGGAATACCCGAGGCTGGGCAACCTGCGAGGACCTGGAGTTTGTTTCTCAGAGTCCTGGGGACGTAGAAAGGCAGGAGCAGGTGCCCGTCCCTGGCGAGGGCCCCTTGTTGCGTCCTCTTGGGGCTGAAGAGCAGCAGCAGGCAGGAGTAGGAAGCCACACACTGCGTGGATCCTCTTTGAATGAATGAGGGAGGAGCCCTCTTGCCGTAATCACTTCCTCAAAATCCCATCCCCTGACACCATCCCGTTGGAAACGCCTGAATTTTGGGAGAAAAGACATGTTCAAACAACAGCATTTTATCCCTGACCCACCAAGACTCTCGTCCTGCACAGAGTCACCTCTGCCCATAGCCCGTAGCCCGTGTTGTACCTCTTCAATGTAGAAGGCCAAGTTCAAAGTCTCACTGAGGCATCTCATGAGTGAGACTCAGGTGTGGTTTGTCCCGGATCCGTGCCTATTCCCCAGCTGTGAGTCTGTGACATCAGACAAGCTGTGTGCTTCCAAGACACGTGGTAGGGCAGGTGCACATGGACAGTCCCCATCCAAAAGGGATCTAAAGGAAAGAAGGCTCCAAGGAAGCCCCAAGCCCAGCAGATGACACCAACGTTAGATCATAAGGCTTGAGATACACTGGGGCGGGCCTAGGGGTAGAGACCCCTGCCCCCACGGGGCTTGTGGGTTGGAGTGGGGACCTGCAGCTCTCCCAGGCCGGTGTTGTCAGCTGGTGCTTCTGCGATTACAGTTTTAGAGGTGGCTCTGTCTCCAACAGCTCCACTACTCACTGGTGGGCTCTCCGTAGTGGCATCACCCCGTGACTGCTTTCCCCTGGACCCTGGGCTGCCTGACACACTCACTGAGATGCAGGTGCAGAAAGCCACGCACCCACGCTTCCTGCTCTCTGCACACCTGCCGAGTTAGAGCAAGGGGGACACTGCCAAGACTCCCTGTTGTGTCCTCTGGAACCAGGGCCCAAGCCACACCGGGCCCACTTGAACCACAGCTGGGACTGCTGGGGGGTATTGTGGGATAGCTGGGTCCCTTTTCCCCAGAGCTCTTCTGCCCTCCAAGCCCTGGCACTCTGGGCCTGTGGTGGGCGTGGTGGCTCCTGAACGGCTCCGGATGGCCTTCAAGGCCCCCTCCCACTGTCTTGATGAGTAGCATCTGGTTCTCTTCTGTCCACATTAATCTCGTTATCAAACGCCCGCCTGGCCATGTTCTTGGTTTCCTTTCTCACGTGTGCCTGTGTTTCTTCACTTGAGCATTTCCCAAGTCTTTCACATTTTGCCTCCTTTTAGAGTCGGCCTTTACGTGGTTTCTCTGTTCTCACGTTGTCCTCTAAACACATCAGAGAAGCCAGACAGCGTCCTCAATGCGCCTAGAGGACTCCTCGCCAGTCTCCTAGCTCATCGCCCCTACGTTCCCTGCCCGCCACCGGGCCTCGTTCTGTTAGGTAGGAAGTCAGTTATGAGCTTATGTGTGTGCGACATAAAGGCCTAAAGAGAAGACATCTATGTCCAGCATATGCTGCATCTCAAGGTCCTCCCGATGGTGTTTCAGGGGCAGCCCGGTATTCACATCCTGCCCTGCCCTGCCCCTTCTACCTGATAACCTGCCAGGTGGGGGGGCCCCACCCCTTCTGCCTGACAAATCTCCCACAGTCTCCCAGGTGAAGCCCAGTATCTGCATCTCAAACACCCTGCTCCCTTCCTCCTGTCTGACAACATTTGCATCCATAAAGTCCTTTGTTTCAGACATTCAGGAGAAAACTCAGGGGAAGCTTCTTAACATTTGCAAAACTCAGGGAGAAGTTTCTTAACATTTGCATCCAAAAAGCCCTTTGTTCCAAGAGGAACAGGTGGGGAAGCAAGACCCATCTCCTTAAAAACCCCGGCCTCAAGGGGACTGCGAGCTCAGCCCTCTGCCTCCCTGCTGAGCCGCCCGCCTGGTCTGGCCAGGTGTACTCTCTGCACTCAACCATGTAACCTCGCTCCCCCCCCACCCCCTCCCCAGTCTCTCAGGCTCTGTCTGGAGAGGTGCCCATCCATCCTTACGGATGTCCCTTCCCTAATAAACCTTGCTATTTTACCTCCCACTGCTCTCTGTCTCGCGCCTGAATTCCTTCTTGCGCGAAGACAGGAACCCTGCCATTTCTCCGGTAACAGTTTCAGTAAGGGTGGCCTTTCCTCCAGCGTCCAGTCCTGTGCTCCCCACGCCTTTCTGAGCCCTCACCAGAGCGGTCTTCCCCGTCATGTCCAGGAAGAACGAGGCTTTCCCGCCGCCCTCTCTCCTGAGCCCACGGAATCACCTCCACTCTGCTCACTGCCAGGTTTTCCCAGCATTCACTTCAGGCTGGTCCAGCCTCCACCCCTCACCTGGTTCCAAGGCAGTCACCACATCTTCAGATGTTTGTTGTACTGCTTTCCCAGGTCATAGCAGAGAGCCGGATCGGAAGTGGAGCAGCCGGGACTCGAACCAGCGCCCATATGGGAGGCTGGCACTGCAGGCGGCGGCTTTACCCACTACGCCACAGCACCAGCCCCAGACTGGGTCATTTATAAAGAAGGGGAATTTGTGTCTCAGCTTCTGGAGCCTGGGACTTGCAAGATCCAGGTACAGGCGTTTGGCGAGGATCTTCTTTCCCTTCCGCCTTCCACCATGCGAGGATGTGTGAGAAAGCGCTGTCCAGACGCTTGCAGCAGGTGTCTCCTGACAAAAGGAAAACAGCAGGGGGCAACTGACTGATGCTGCCCTCGTGGAGAAGACATGCATGACTCATGCAATGTGAACCAAACGCTTAGGAAAGCTGAGCACCCAGCGTTGTGCAGAGGAGCCGAATTCCTGCTCTGTGTGCACGAGAGCAGTGTAGACATTTTTCTCTGTGTGTGTGTGTGTGTGTTTATATACACATGCATGCACAGGATTTGCCAGGAGCACTTTGCTTATGCAATCGTGGGACCAGCAAATCCGAAAACTGCAGGGCAGGCTGGGGGGCGGGGGTGGGGTGCAACCTCCAAGGCCAGAGCTGATATCGTCCAGGCAGGATTCCTTCTTTCTCAGGAAACCTCAGCTTTTCTCTTAGCTGATTGGATAAGGCCCACTCACATTGAGCACAGGTAACATCCTTTACCCAAAATACACCGTGGATGTGAACCACATCTTCAAAACAACTTCAAGGCAGCACTAACAGCCAGTGGTTGATTGGGTAACCAGGGACTCCAGCTAAGGTGACACAAATTGAGCTCCATACCCTTCATGCTGATAAAATGAACTGAGATCTGAACAGTGGGGTGGGTGCTTGGTGCCGAGGAGAAGTCACTCCTGGGGATGCCCGCATTCCATATGCCAGCGCCTGGTTTGAGTCCTGGCTCCAGCGCCTGACTCTGGCTCCCTGCTAATGTGCCCTCTGGGAGGCGGCAGATGATAGTTCAAGTGCTCATGTCCCTGCCACCCGTGTGGGAGACTCGGGTTGAACTCTGGGCTCCCAGCTTCAGCCGGATCCAGCCGTGGCTGTTGTGGGCATCTGGGGAGTGAACCAGTGGATGGACGATCTCTCTGTCTCTCTGCCTTTCAAGTAAAATGGAAATAAATAAATTTTTAACAAAGTATTTCTTTACCCTGATAAAAGGCCAATATTGTGCATACTGGCCATGCCCTTTATCTCAATGTTTGTACACGTTTTTAGGCTGCCTGGCCTCTGAGTCCCTTCCTTCTTTGGGAGAGTCCACCTTGCAGACATCTCAGTGGAAGCCTAGTCCCACCTCTCCTCCAGGAGCGGAGAAACTCCTCCTCTACTCCCCCCAGCCACCGTGAGACCCGAGCGAAGCCAGCCAGAGGGTCCAGCCTGATCCTGCTGATGAGTGGACGACAAGGACGGACGCGTCTGGCTGGACCCTCACGGGGCTGTTCGCACACCGGTCCCTGTGCTCTGGGTTCCGTCGCGGCCTCCTTTGCTTCGTGTCTGCTCTCTGAGGCTTCTCATCGATTCTGGGAGCCATATGACCTCGCTCTGTTTTTGTTGCATGTGTTGTAGGTTTAGCCTCAGTCACTGTCTGTTGGTTGTAACCATAAACCCTCGTGTGTATCTGCAGAAAGCTTGCAACACAAATCAAACCTAACGGTGAAATGTTAGAAGCATTGCGCTGTGAGCCAAGGCTGACTTTGCTCTGCAGGAGATCGCTTTGGTTTTCACAAGCAGAGGAGTGGATTGTGCTACAGAGCAGAGGCTGGGGCCACCGCTCGCCTTCTAACACAGTGCACGGGGAAGTGTCCCTGCACTCAGCCACGAGTGTTCAGCCCAAAATGTCAATGGTGCTGAGATTAAGAAACCTGCCCTAAGTAAGAAAAAGTCAGGGGGCCCTGCTGTCACCGTGTGTGTTCAGCCTCACAGTTGGAGGCCCTAGAAACATAATGAAAGAAGTGAACAAGTAAGGACTAGGATGGAAAAAATAAGATGTTTATTATTATTTACAGATAACGTAGTTGATCATCCTAAGATAATATTTAGAAAAACCATTAAAACTGTAAATAGCTCATCAAGGTTTTTGGATATAAGATCAATGTACATAAGTCAATAACATACAAACAACGACCACTTAGAAAGTAATAATACCAATTCTTAGAGGAGATTCTGCAATGTGCTGGCTGAGTAAGATCCTCCATCCACCATGAACCCACAGGGACATCCATTTGAAAAACTGCTTATGCAGCTTTAAAGCAGCCAAGTGAGAGATTACAGTGCTGAATTTAGCGTAACAGTAAGAAATGGCACACTGCAGAAGGCAGAAGGAAAGAGCCGCCTGTGTCACCCCCACCTCCCAATCCGAGTGGCGCAGCGTGGAGATAAATGCTTCCTGCTTGGCGGTGGGAAAGAGAATTACGCCCAGGCCTTAGTCCTAGCTCCAGTACAGGCCATCACGTGAAGCCAGTGCCGGGCAGTGCCCCACCCACGCCCAGCCAGTGACTGGGGACCGAGCCCCTGGAACTGCACCAGCCAGATATCCAAGGGACTGCCTCCTGCACCTCCCCCAACTGCAGGCTGCACAGAGTACAGGGGGATCACCCACAGGGACCCTTGGGCAGCACATCCTGAGTGGTTCAACCTCTACAGCCCCTCCAACTTGGTGGCCTGCACATCCTCCTGCTGACCCAGAAGCAGCAGGTTAAACTCTCTCCGGCACCCTTATCCCTGGGTAGCAACTAGACAACCAGCCATAAATGCATGACCAACAGAGGCTCAGGGACACAGGTGAGCAGCACTGTCCACCATCTAAGAACCCAGAGCAGCCTTTCCTGAGGGGTTGGCCTGCTGGGGCCCCTGGGAAGCAACTGGGTAGCTCTGCCCGTCCCCCAGTGGCTCCAAGAAGCAGTGGAGCTGCCCTGCTTAGAAGCAGACATGTGGCTTTGTCCACACACCCTAGGCCTTGGGAAGCAAACTGGGAGAACTTCTTGAGTTTGCCCCAAAACCTCAGGAAATTGGCTGTGCAGCCCTGGAATACTGACAAGCAGCCAAACGCTGATGCAGCCCAGCCTCTGTGCAGCACCTCATCCAGTGACAGGCTTGTTGTGCTATACTTAGCCGAGCCCACAGAGGGAGGCTGGCGCTGTCCCCACACAGTCTGCAGAAGCTGATGGCAGCTCCATACCTGCAGCCAGGTGCATCCCACAGAGCTGAAGTGCAACCCCGCAACCAGGCCGCCGAGACATTGCCAACGTTGGTTATAGCAGAGGAAGCCGCCTGGGCTCTACACTGAAGTGCCCAGCTGGAACCAAAGTCCCCATAGCATGTCCACTAAACACCCTAGCAATGTTGCCCACAGAATGCCTTTTACTATGGAAGCTATCCTATGAATTGGTAGAAGCAAATGAGGCACTGACTGCATAAAAACCAACAGAGGGGCACAAAAAGCAAGAAAAACAAGGTATCGTCAAGCCTCCAAGTAATGCAATAACTTCCAGCAACAGACTAGAAAGAAATGGAAATTGACAAATTGTCTGACAAAGAATTCGAAAGAATAATTTCAGGGAAACATACTGAGATACAAGAGCATATGGACAGACAGTGCACTAACACTAGGCAGACAGCTGGTGATAGGAGTGAGAAATTCAGCAAAAAGACAGAGATCCCAGAAAAACCAGCAAGATGGTTTGGAACTAAGGAACTCCATGACTGAAATGAACAATACAGTTGAGAACCTCACCAGCAAAACTGAGCAGGCCAAAGAAAGAACTTCTGAACTTGAAGGTAGGTCTTTTGAAATAACTCCATTAGATTAAAAAAGTTAAAAATAATGAAGAACGCCTTTGAGACTTACGGGACACTGTTAGGCAAGCCAACGTCAGCATCCTGGGAGTTCCAGACAAGAGAAGTGAGAATGTGTGGAGTACCTGCTCGGCGGAATAACTGCCAGAAAGTCTCCTCGTCTTGGGAAAGATAAGGACATCCAGGTTCAGGACGCCCAAAGACTCCTAATAGACTTTTTTTTTTTTTTAAAGATATGTTTATTTATTTGAAGGAGTTACAGAGAGAGAGAGAGAGAGAGAGAGAGAGATTCATCCACTGGTTCACTCCCCAAGTGAACTTCATCCAGGTCTCCCACAGGAGGCAGGGGCCTTTTCCATGCTTTCCCGAGACCATTAGCAGGGAACTGGATGGGAAGTGGAGCAGCCGGGACTTGAACCAGCACCCACATGGGATGCCTGTGTCTCAGGTAGCAACTTTACCCTCCACACCACAATGCTGGCCCCAGGACTCTGAACTGATTGGACCATGAAAGATCTCTGAGGCATATTAGTGCTGAACTGTCAAAAATACAGGACAGAAGATTCTAGAATCACCAAGAGAACAGTGTCAAGTCACTTTGAAGGAGAGTCCCACCAGGTCAACAGCAATCTCAGCTGCAACCTTACAGGCCAGGAGGGAATGGGATGAGATATTCAAAGTCCTGAAAAAAAATTGCCAGCCCCAAACACCAAACCCAGCAAAGCTATGCTTCAGAAATGGAGGCAAACTAAAGACCTGCCTCGACACACGAAAGCTGCAGGAATTCATTACTGCCAGACGGGCCCTACAGGAAACGCCTGGGGTTCTGACACCAGAAACGATGGAAAGGTACCCAGATCCACCAGACAGAGCGAGAAGAAAGATTTAAGGACTCACATTTCAGTTTCACGTTTTTTTCTGGATTTGGTTTTCTGTATATTAAGAGTTTTTTCACCTGTGTCAGTTGGAACTACAGTTCTGGGGCCGTCACTTGGGTGGAGTGGGTTAAGCCACCACCTGCAGTGCCGACCTCCCATGTGAGCGCTGCTTCTAGTCCCGGCTGCTCCACTTCTGATCCAATCTCTGCTATGGCCTGGGAAAGCAGCAGAAGATGGTCCAAGTACCTGGGCCCCTGCACCCACATGGGAGACATGGAAGAAGCTCTTGGTTCCTGGCTTTGGATGGACCCAGCTCTGGCCATGGTGGTCATTTGGGGAGTGAACTACTGGATGGAAGGTCTTTGTCTCTCCCTTTCTCTCTCTCTCTCTGTAACTCTGATTTTCAAATAAAATAATCTTAAAAAGAAGAGCTATAGTTCTGTAATTTTTTAATGTACTCATTAGATTTTGATGTCAGGGTTACGTTGATCTCTTATTTAAGTTGGGAAGCTTTTGAGTCTCCCGTAACTTCTAAAAGAACATAATATTGTTCTATTATTTTTCTGTAAATGTTAACAGAATTTACCATTGAAACTGAGGCGGGAGACAGCTTAGGGTTAACTGGGGAAGTTGAGATGGGTAAATCCAAAACTTTCTTGGTCTCAGTCTGTTTCTCATTTTTTCTGTCTCTGCTTCCTTGTCCTCCTCTCCAACCTTGAGGCAGGAGACAGAGAAGAGCTATGGGAGGTAGAGGGAAAAATACAAAGATTAAAAAATTGCAAGATGACCTGCACCTCTAATAGATGATCTCAGAAGCACCCTACAGCCCCTCACCCAGTACCTGACCACCCCTGTAAAAGACGCAGCTCCCAGTGCATTAGGGATTCAGATCTCCTATCCCGGCCTGCTACTTGGCTCTGAAGGGTTGTACTTTCTTTCTTACAATAAGCATTTACTGCTAACACTTGCTGTGTGTCAGAGCCTCGTCCAGTCCATTGTACGGGGTTCAAAAGAAACTGGTCCGTGCCTTCTTACTCTCAACCTCCACAACAAAACTATTTAGGCCTTTAGTTAACACTGGGGGGAAGACTTGAAAATAAAGTTAGTTTTAAAAATACATAAAGGACTACTTATAGTTTTTTTTTCCTTTTCATGCTCATTTTGTGAATTAGTGTTATTAAAGACACATGTACATGTCTCATGTTACCCCAACTCTCGGCATGAAGTCTATACACTCTCGAAAAGTAAAAAGCGGAGCCACCCAATGAGGCAGCAACCCACTGCAGGATTTACATTCAGAGGAAACGAAGCCATCGAGACGCTGTTCGTGAGAGACATCGGCACGCCCGTGTTTACTGTGGTGCAATACACAGTAGGCAATCTGGGGACCCAGCCTAAGTGCCCATCAAGGGTGGATGGTTATGATGTTGGTATATAGAGTAGCAAATTATTCAGTCATAAAAATGTTGAAATCCTGAGACAATGCACGTGGACTGTGTATAATAGCGTCCTATTCAGCCATAAAACCGTTGAGATCTTGTGACAACCTGATGAAACTCGAGATCATTATGTGAGGAAAAAGAAACCAGGCACAGAAAGACAAACACTTTGTGATCGCACTCCTTTCTGGTCTCTATAGCGTGACCCTGGAGAAGCTGAGGACGGGGTGATTGTTCCTAGAGGGCGGGGTATGTGAGCTTGGGCTGGTCAGTGGGTGCGACCCTGCGGCTGGGTGGTGCACCTCGGACAGGGAGGCGGCCACGCCAAGGCTCTTAATGGAACAAGCAGCTTTACTCTCCTGCCAGCTGGCCCAGGGCTGAGTTTGGGCTCCAGATTCTGGGCCCTGGAGAAAGCAGGGTGTTGTCTGACAGCTCCCAGCGCAGACAACTGTGAGTTTCCTAAGACGTGTTCAGTTATACAGCCCTGGGCTGGATATTTTAGTGCCACAGCATGGCCCGCACAGCGGTCAGTCACCCCCTGTGCACCTGAATTGCGCAGATGACCTCGCTGTGGTTCCGTATTTCTCAGAAATCCCCCTCCACCCCCTGTTCCTGCATGGCACCTGCACTTTTGCCTTTAGCCAGTGTATATCCCTCCCTGGAGGGGAGGGGCTCCAAGGGGTCCCTGCCACAGCAGGAGAAGCAAGTTCTAGCGCTCTGTGGCACAGGAGGTTGACTGTAATTCACAGGATCGCGTATTTCAAAAGAGCTGGAAGGAAGACTTCTAATGTTCTCATTACAAATAAGTGATCAGTGCTTAAGGGATGGCTTTGCCAATTGCTCTTGCAATATCACATTTTACTCTATCAATGCATAAGTATAATTATGTGCCAATTCAAAAGCAATAATACTTCTCTGCTTTTTTGCCGTCTCTGTGAGTCTATTAATTGTTTCAAAATAGGAAGTTCTTTAAAAAGATAACAGTTCAAAACTTCCTTTAGCAAGGGCAACAAAACCCATCAGCTGTTCAAGGGCAATTTAACAAAAACACGCAAGATCTTTCTGAAGAGAAATTTGGATCTTAACTGAAGAAGAAAATAAGACACACTTGGAGCTGCCTGTCATAGTCATGACTGGAAAAGTCTGGCAGGAAAACGTCACTTCCTGTAAAGCTCAAGTCCACGTTCAACGTATTTCCATCAGGTATCGCAACAAGGCTTTCTTCAGCTGGTCGTGGAGCCGCGAGTGCAGGATTGAGGCAAAACAGGCACAGGTGCAGAGGCGGGGAATCTGCAAATGGTTCACTCTCCAGGGCTTGATCTTCAGGGCTGTTCCGGGAAACTCATCTGCACCGTTGCACTCAGAGGGCCGGGCCACCACAACAAGGATCAGTCTGAGTCAGAGTTCTGACTGTGTGTACGACGTGCATTGTTTGAGCACGGAGGGCCCCTTCCCCTTTCGTACCCCCCGGGCACCCCCCTAATTCTTGCTGTAAATGCCTTGGCTACCTGCTTCCCAGGGAGTTGGCTCCATAGGAAACTCCACCTTCTCCACACCTTCCTCCACTTGTCACAAGACGAAAAGGAGCCTTTCTCTTAGTGTCTGTCCTTGAGGGTGATGATTTGGTGACATCCAAGTGGATGGACCCTTGTGTCTGCTGAGAATGTAAAAAGCGTATGGAAGGCTGGCACCACGGCTCACTAGGCTAATGCTCCGCCTGCGGCGCCGGCACCCCGGGTTCTAGTCCTGGTTGGGGCACTGGATTCTGTCCCGATTGCTCCTCTTCCAGTCCAGCTCTCTGCTGTGGCCTGGGAGTGCAGTGGAGGATGGCCCAAGTGCTTGGGCCCTGCACCCCATGGGAGCCCAGGAGAAGCACCTGGCTCCTGGCTTCGGATCGGTGCAATGTCGGCTGCAGTGGCCATTTGGGGGGTGAACCAACAGAAAAAGGAAGACCTTTCTCTCTGTCTCTCTCTCTCACTGTCTAACTCTGCCTATCAACAACAACAACAACAACAACAACAACAAAAACAAATGCAAACTACAAATAAAACCAGGATCACACGGGGAAGAGTCAGGTGCCAACAGCAATAAGCTGTAATGGATAGAAACTCCAAGAAAATCCATGTGTTGTACAGTGACAGAAACACACACACACACACACACGTTAGTCACATGCAGCAAAAGTTGGGGGACCAAGTCTCTGCCTTTGGAAGTAGTCAACAAAGGGAAAGAGTAGGATATAATATTGATCCTTCTTTGTCTACACAAGACGTTCCTTACAGCAAGGGCTAGAGCACCAGACTCGGGTGACATCAGGCACACCCTGGTGTCTCTGTAAATAAGGTTTTGCAGGAGCACAGCCGCGTGCGCTTGCCCGTGGGGTTGGCTGTGGTGCTCCCCTTCTGGAGTGGCAGAGGTGAGTGTAGCCACAACAGAGACCGCACGATGCACAAAGCCGAAGATGCTTACCACGCAGCCGTAAGGCCCGTGATGCTTTGCTTAGGTAGCCACATGTTTGATGAGTGTCTTTCCAAAAATGTTTATTTTCATTTTATTTAAAAGACAGATAGACACGCATACACAAAGAGAGAGAGAGAGAGAGAGAGAGAGAGAGAGAGAGATCTTCCATTTGCTAGTTCACTGGCCTGGGCTGGGTGAGACTAAAGCCCAGAGCTAGGAATTCCATGTAGGTCTCTCTCTCTCTTTTTTTCTTTTTAAAGACTTTTAAAAATCTATTTGAAAGTCGTATTTATGGTGGGGGAGAGGCACAGAGACAGAGAGAGAGAGAGATCTTTCATCTACTAGTTCACTCCCCAAATGTCCATAATGGCCACGGCAAGGCCAGGCTGAAGCCAAGAGCCAGGAGCTTCATCTGGGTGGGTGCAGGGGCCCCAGTATTTGGCTCATCTTCCACTGCTTTCCCAGGCCATTTTCAGGGCCCTGGATCAGAAGTGGGGCAGCCAGGACATGAACCAGTGCCCTTGGAGGACGCTGGCATTGCAGGCAGTGGTTTTACCTGCTATGACACAACGTCAGCCCCCAGCCAGGTCTCTCTTGTGGGTGACAGGGACCCAAGAACTTGAGGTATCACTGGCTGCCTCCCAGGGTGCACAGCACCAGGAAGCTGGAATCAAAGGCAGAGCTGGAGCTCGGACCTAGGCCCTCCAATGCAGGCAGCACGTGTGGCATCTTAGCCTCTGTGCCCACCACCCACCCTGGTGGTGTCTTTCATCCACCGTATTGAACTAATAAGGAAAGAGTGACCGATGCCAACCGTCACCATTTTTCAAACCTTGGTACAAACAAGGGAGCAAAGAAATAGCTATGAATGACTACTACTATCACAGCAGTGAGACAATGAGATGTCAAGTGCAGCCCTGCCGACTGTTGCAGACTGAATGTGTCCCCCAGAAGCGACGTGTTGGCTACGAGTCCCCAGCGCAGCCGTGTTGGAGGTGGGGCCGGATGGGAGACGTCAGGGCATCAGGGCTGCACCCCCATGAACAAATGCAGCGATGATGAGCGGGCTGTGGGCTGTGCGCCTGATGCCCTGCTCTCTCTCTTCTTTCTTGCCCTCTGCCTTCTGCCCTGGGACTCTTACAGAGCTGCACCATAAGCACCTCTGACATATTCTCACAAAAGAAAAATCAAGCCTCAGGATCCATCACATACAGGGTGCAGAAGACCCTGTTGGCTAGCTGCCCAGGCAGGCCATCAGCAAGGCTCAGAGGGTGGGAACTGGAAAAGAAACAAGCGCGTCTTCAACAGTTACCTTAAAGGAGAAACCAGCGTGGAGGGAGGTGAACTGTGGTGGTGGTGGGGGATCCTACAGATCAGGAGAAAACAGAGTCACATTTTGAACAACTGCAGTTTGTGGCTTTTTTTGAACCTGAATAGAACATGAGATACTTGAGTAAATTTAAATTCGTAGTAAATATTTGACAATTCCATGGAATTATTGTTGGGTTTCAGCTGCCATGGTTGTATTATGGTTTTGCTTAAAAGGAGAATCTTTACAAACGGAAGTATTGGTGGATTAAAGGATAAGATGTCCGAGATTCGCGTCTCAGTAATTTGACATAATTGGGGGTGGCTGTGTTCATGAGGCAAGTGAGTGAATGGGTACTGAGGTGGCCAACGACTACTTGCAGGATGTTTGGCTGTTTTCTCTGCTGTCATCTACACATCCATTTTCCATGGGTGTTGCAAGAGATAGCCACACACTTCGTGACTTAAAGCAACATAAATTCATCTCACAGCTCCGTGGGTCAGAAATCTGGCAGGAGTCTCACTGGGCTACAGTCTTGGTGCACTGAGTGTCCTAGTCTGTTTGTGTGGCTATAACAGCATCCCCAAGGTTGGATCACTTAAACTGGACACATACTTATTCCTTACAGTTGTGGGCCTGGGATGTGCCACATCGAGGGCCTCCTTGCTGTATCACCCCAGGGCAGAAGGCAGAGGGCAAGAAAGAAGAGAGAGAGCAGGGCATCAGGCGCACAGCCCACAGCCCGCTCATCATCGCTGCATTCGTTCATGGGGGTGCAGCCCTGATGTCCTGACGTCTCCCATCCGGCCCCACCTCCAACGCGGCTGCGCTGGGGACTCACAGCCAACACGTCGCTTCTGGGGACACATTCAGTTCAGAGCAGTCGGCAGGGCTGCACTCCAGCAGAGAGCCCCTTCCCTCATCTCTGGAGCCTCCAGGGCCTGTGGACTCTTCCCGTGTTTCCATCTCTGGTGCTCCCCAGCCAGGCCACGGGCGTTCTCTGCTGTTAAACACTCCCGGGGTTACTCTGGACCCGCGCTTAGCACGGCATAACTGCCTCATCCCGAGGTCAGCTGATTGGCACCCTTAGCTCTCCTTGGCCACCCAGCCTACCATGCTCACAGGGCCCAAGATCAGGGTGTAGACTTCATTGGCGGAAGAGGGGAGAGAAACATTATTCTGCCTACCACATTAGCTACAAGACATTTTCCATAATGAAAAATTTTTAAAAAACAGCCACCAAAAAGACATCCGAGGGAAAAATACCTCTTCCTGTTCGTATGTCGGCAGCACAGCTCACGAGGCTCAGAGCTGAAATAAAGCCTTGGGCTGCCCGTGGCCCATGGACGTGAGGGTGGTAATTCTGCCTCCTGTATAGCAGCACCACGGAGAACACACAGATATTGTCTCATCACTTGGTAGACAGCAGCCACAGCACTGAACAGAGCAAGGAGCCACTACAGGCAGGTGCCGCAGGGAACGTGTAGTTAGCCTGATTTATTTTCTTTCCAAAGGAAAAGTGTAGCATGATGATGTGTGATTGGAGAAGTAGCTAACTAGCATAAAAAAAATTAATGAAAGGGGCCGGTGCTGTGGCATAGTGAATAAAGCCGCCGCCTGCCGTGCTGGCATCCCATATGGGCGCTGGTTCGACACCCAGCTGCTCTACTTCCAATCCAGCTCTCTGCTATGGCCTGGGAAAGCAGTGGAAGATGGCCCAAGTGCTTGGGTACCTGCACCCGCATGGGAGACCTGGAAGAAGCTCCTGGCTCCTGGCTTCGGATTGGCACAACTCCAGCCATTGCAGCCATCTGGGGAGTGAACCATCAGATGGACGATTCTTTCTCTCTCTCTCTGCCTCTCCTCTCTGTGCCTCTCCTCTCTGTGTAACTCTGACTTTCAAATAAATAAATAAATAAATATTTTTTAAAGAATCAATGAAACAGCACTTGACCGTGGCGAGCACTTCAATGCCTGTTCTTAGCTGGCTTCACAGTGGCCTTTGTCAGGCAGAACAACTGCGTTTTCCCCTTCTGTGGTTGTTGAGGTCAGTGGAGACTCAGGAAGGCTGTGGCTGCCGTCACTTTTCCTAGTTCACTGGCAGATGGGGAGTGAGGCACAGTTCTGATTGCATTGCACCAGGCTGCCTTTGCGACCACCATAACTAGGCTACATTACAGGGGCAGACTCTGCATGACAAAGACAGATGTCAAATCCACACCGAGTCTCTCTGTAGACATTAGAGACCTCAGGGCTACGATCCACGGTGGCTGTTGATGGGCCACATGCTTTGGAATTTCTTACCCAAAGTCCTCTTTTCCGCCTATAAACTCTGGCTGCGAGGTCCCTGGATTTCACAATTAAGGCAGAGACAATTCAGGCCAGTGCTGTGGCCGCTGCCTGCAAAGTTGGCATCCCGAATGAGTGCCAGTTCGAGCCCCAGCTGTTCCACTTCCGATCCAGCTCCCTGTTAACGCTTCTGAGAAAGCAGCAGAAGACGGCCCAAGCACTTGGGCCCCTGCACCTGCTTGGGAGACCTAGAAAGAGTTCCAGGCTCCTGGCACTTGGGGAGTGAACCAACAGATGGAAGATCTCTGACTCTGTAACTTTGCCTTTCAAATGAAGAATTATATAAATATCAAAAAGAAAAGATAGGAACAGCGTCTCCAAACCCTAGTTAGGTTTCCTCATCTGGCACAACAGGAGACGGTCTCTCCCAGCTGCTTCTGCTCTCGGGCTGAGGCCATGTGACCGGTTCTGATCAATTCCCTGGAAATAGAAGAGGCAGGCGGAGCCTCTGGGCTGAAGGGTGAGTGCTGTGTGCTTCTCCTTCACCGTGGTGGGGACAGTCGGGGACCACCTGTTCACATGGTGGAGCACCAGGCTGGACATGAACCCCAGAAGTACAATGTAACGCTGGCATCAGAGACGTTGACTCGGTGATGAGAGCCGACTGTGAGACAGTGTGTGTTCTTCCACGGCAGCTGGCATGGGTGTCCCATTTCTTCGCAACTGTCTGGCACCAGCGTCTCTTTCTTCATGGAGCCTGTAATCTCCATTAGAGAATGTGGCTTGGCACAGATTAAAATGAATGGAGGCTAAGTCACATTCGCAGCTTTTGAGAACTGTGCAGATGGGACAAAGTAATGATATAACTGGAGTGGCACGACGAGAAGGTTTGGTGGAGATGGGGCTCGTCAGCGGCGCCCTTGGCAGTGGTGCCGAGGGGAGGCAGGCGGCGTCGTGGAGACGGCGGGCAGAGCCGTGCTGACAGTGTTGGCGCTGTGCCTTGCCGCCAGCTCGGGGCCGCAGGGCACAGGAGAGGCAGGTGGCCTCCAGCTCTCCAACGGTGTCACTTAAGGGATGTCCGATTGAATCTGCCATTTATTTTACAACCCTTGGGGTAAGACCTTTGCACACAAAAGAGACGGCAGGGACGTTTTCTTCCAGGAATAATGCGATATACCGGCAATAAGCGTGTTTATGGAACTTGGACTTGGCAAAGCGCACACCCCTCTTCCTCTGGCTGCTCTAAGCCTGGTGTTTGGGAACTGTTAATGATTTCCAGTCGTTTTCTCCTTTGTGCTTCCGGGGGGTGGGTGAGGCTGGCCACACGTCCCCTCCCTGCTCTCCTCAGAGCCTCCCTCTCTCCTTGTTTGATGGCTGACGGATGGTGCAGCCGTGAGTTGATGTGCAGCAGCCGAGCGTGCTAGCGCTCACCTAGTAACCCGTGACTGTGCTGTTAGCATCCAGATCCTCTGGCCAGGGACCGGACACGGAAGACAGGAACGAGTGAGCCTTGTCCCTCCCTTGGCCAAGGTGACCTTGTTGGCCACACATTCCCGTGGTGGCCCACAATCTCCACTGGCTGCATCGTGAGTGGGACAGAACCTTGACCACGAGGCGCCACGGAGGGAGACGTCCTGGGCTTACTGTTTACTCCCAGTGTACGCCACCCTGAGGAAGACACGTCCCGTGTGCTGCAGCCTTCCCGAGGGCAGCACGCAGAGACGTTAGCCGGAGAATCCCTGCCGGTCGCCGGCTCCGAAGCTGGGACCACCGTGCTGCAGGATATTGGGGTCATTTGTGCTTTTGCATTCACACGAATTTTCCTACGGGCAGAGTTGTTTTTGAATTAAACAGATCATTTTTAAAATCAAAATGTTTCTGCTCACACCACTGGGTCTTCCCTCACTGCTTCAGACCTCTCTGCTGATTTCCACGACCACGGCTGAGGCTCAGTCCCCGTCGTCACCTCCCCATCTTCTCACCCTATCATAGTTCTGGTTAAAGCTGAACTCACTGTCTATTACTCATGGCAATGTAAATATTGCTAGGACAAGTGGTGCCCTATGGTGACTTATTAAAAAATGTCTGTGGCCAGCGCTGTGGCATAGTGGGCCAAGCCTCTGCCTGCAGTGCCGGCATCCCATATGGGTGGCTGTTCATGTCCCGGCTGCTCCACTTCTGATCCAGCTCTGCTGTGGCCTGGGAAAGCAGCAGAAGATGGCCTGAGTGCTTGGGCCCCTGCACCTGCGTGTGAGACTCAGAGAAGTTCCCCACTTTGGATCAGCCCAGCTCCAGCCGTTGTGGCCAATTGGGAAGTGAATCAGTAGATGGAAGACCTCTCTCTCTTTCCCTCTCTCTGTCTGTAATTCTACTTCTCAAATAAATCAAATATTTAAAAAAGGTCTGTATGAGTATATTAAATCACAATCTATAGTTTATTTATTTTTAAAAGATTTTATTTATTTATTTATTTGAAAGTCAGAGTTATAGAAAGAGAGGGAGAGACAGAGAAAGAGAGAGAGAGAGAGAGAGAGAAAGAGAGAGAGAGATATATCTTCCATCTGCTGGTTTACTCCCCAAAAGACTAAAATGGCCAGGGCTGGGCCAGGCCAAAGCCAGGAGCCAGGGGTTTCATCTGGGTCTCCCACATAATTGGGCTACCAGTCCAGTGTCATATGAGGGCCGTGAGTGGTGGTGCGTGTGGAGGCCCAGACACAGAGAACCAGGAAACATATGGAATGCTGGCATCCCAGGCAGTGGCCTTACCTGCTACAGCACAATGCTGACCCCTAGAATTACTTGTATGCATAGACATTTAAAAACATTTCTAATTTTCTTTTATTTTAAACAATTTGTTGACATTGTGTTTGCACATATTTTTAGGTGGTAGAGTCTGACATTTCAACACAAGTATGCAGTGTGTAATGAGCAAGTAATCTGATTGCCATATCCACCACCTCGAACTTGGTCTTTTTTAATATTGGCTAAATTCAGAATCCTCCATACTAGTTCTTTTTTTTTAAAGCTTTATTTATGTATTTGAAAGGTAGAGTTACACACAGAGAGGAGAGGCAGAGAGAGAAAGAGAGAGGGAGACAGAGGTCTTCCATCCGTTGGTTCACCCCTCAGATGACTGCAACGGCTGGAGCTGGACCCATCTGAAGCCAGGAGCCAGGAGTTTCTTCCGGGTCTCCCACATGGGTGCAGGGGCCCAAGCACTTGGGCATCTTCTACTGCTTTCCCAGGCCACAGCAGGGAGCTGGATTGGAAGTGGAGCAGCTGGGACTCCCTGGACCTGGTGGCCATATGGGACGCCGGTGCTGCAGGGGGCAGCCTCACCTGCTCAGCCACAGTGCTGGCCCCTCTACTGGTTCTTTTGAAATAAGGAATCAGCTGTTGTTCGGCACAGTCACCCCTCTGTGTCACTCCTGCTGTCCCACTGCCCTGCTGCACCTGTTCTCTGTCCTCTGTTCATCCTCCCCCACCCGTCTGCCTCTGGCAGCCCCACCTCTGAGATCACAAATGTGAACCTGAAGTTCTCTGAAGTGAGAACTTGTGGTGCTTGTCTTTCTGTGCCTGGCTTATTTTGCTGAACATAACATCTTTCAGTTTCATCCACGCTGTCACACATGACAGGATCTGATTCTTTTTCATGACTGACTAATAGTCAATTGTGTATACTTAACACATGTGTTCTTTACCCATTGATATTGATGGACACCACGTCAGGTTTTTGTGTGTGTGAAACCTTCTTCTAGTCCCACTGGAGCTAGTATTTATTTATTTTTTTTATCTGGCTTTCATGTGGTCAATGGTTGTAAGTTTTCTAAATTAACTTTCGCTGGAGCGCTTTCATGGGGCTCTTCATTTTCTTGGCAGGACTCCCCGCTCCCCCACCTCCACCATCCGAAATCCCATTTCCTGGCTTCTGTCGTCTTTCTCCTCGGTTTGCGTTTCCGTCTGGATGGAGCACACCCTCCTTTGCCGCCAGAGGAAAGGTGCGTGAGAAGTTTTTGATCTCCTGCTCATGGGAAAATCCCTAGTTTGGCATATCGCTGCTGAGAATTTGATTGGACTTGGAGATGGAGCTGAATGTCATTTTCTTTCCAGGCCATCACCAGAAGTAATCTCTGGGAACTATTCCTTGAGGAGAAAAACTGGGCTTAGTGAGGGGCAGAGAGCCACTGCTCACGAGGTGAGCTTACTTTAAATAGTCTAAGGAAAAGACGTGCTGTGCAAACAGTATGCACTACACTTTTTTGCAACCAACCACATAAGTGTATCTTTCAATTCCATTTCCCTTGAAGGTTTGGAAGCGCCTGGTGAACGCCTCGGCTCTTTGTTACTTGACTCACATACACAAGAGGAGCTGCTTACGCAGGCGGGGGCCTGATTTTGGCTCACAGTTTTGGAGACTCACAGTCCAATATCCGGTGCCCCATCAGTCCAGGGTCTTACGAGAGCCGTGAGTGGTGGATATGGGGAACGTCAGACACACAGGAAGCCAGGAAGCAGAGAGAGGAGACGGGCGGAACTCGGTTTAAGGATAGAGGGCAGCCGCTCAGAGTGGGTCCTCTGGGGGACACTCAAACCATGACACCTGGCACACTTTTTGAATTTTTGATTTTTAAAAATAATTTGTAAATAGTACTTTATAAGGCTTTATAAAAAACATTGAAAATAAAAAATATGGCAAATATGAAGAGCTTAAATTACTCCCAAATTTATCACATACTACATAATATTTAACATTGTCTCAGACATCTAAACAGTATAATATTTTTTTGACAGGCAGAGTGGACAGTGAGTGAGAGAGAGACAGAGAGAAAGACCATATAATATTTTTAACATGAAAAAGGTTTTCTATGGGCCGGTGCTAAGGCATATCGGGTTAAAGCCCCAGCCTGCGGCACTGACATCCCATATAGGTGCCGGTTCCAGTCCTGGCTGGTCCTCTTCCAATCCAGCTTTCTGCTACAGCCCGGAAAAGCAGTGGGAGATGCCCCAACTCCTTGGTCCCCTGCATCCCTTTAGGAGACCTGGAAGAAGCTCCCTGCTCCTGGCTTTGGATCAGCTCAGCTCTGGCTATTGCGGTTATTTGGGGAGTGAACCAGCAGAATGGAAGACCTCTCTCTCTCTCTCTCTGGCTCTACCTCTCTCTGTAACTCTCTCTTTCAAATAAATAAAATAATTCTTAAAAAAAAAGACAAATGTTTTCTATAAATTGTGGTCTGACATAATACTAAATGGATTGGTCATATTGCATGATCTAATGGAAATCTATACTCTTACCTCAGAATTCATAAAAAACTGAAGAACTGGACATTTTAAGGAAAAGGAGACATTGAAACCAAATTTTGGTAAATTGATTTTAAACACACACCATAGACTAAATACCTACTCTCTATGAGAACCATCCCTAACACACCCTAAGCCATTTTCACATGATCTGGTTTACTTTTAGTGTGCTTTGCTTGACTTTCACAGTTCAACAGAACAGGAGTTGTGCAAAGACCAAGCCCTTCGAAGGCCAGAGCTAAACGTGAAAGAGGGCCTCAGTGAAGGGCTCACTGTGTGGGGCTTCACAAGGCCCCGAGTGTTTGGTGTGTGGCTGGACGTTGCTCGGACACCGGCATCCCACGTCAGAGTGCCTGTTCAAGTGTTTGCTCTGCTTCTGACGCCGGTTTCCTGCTAATGCACAACTTGGGAGCCGCAAACGATGGCTTAAGTACTGTGGGAGAGCCAGACGGAATTCTGGGCTCGTAGCTGCTGCCTGGCCCAGTCCTGGTGTCTCCAAACTCCCACCCCTGTGGTGCTTTTGCTTATAAAAAGTTCTCAACCTGTGCTTAGGCATGAAAGCGTTTTTAATTATGTGGATGTTCTTTGTTAATCTTTCCTACTCTTCTCAATAACTGTGAAAAAGTTGGCCAGTGAGGAACCTCTGGTGCACACACACATATAGACACAACGTGGTTTAAAGTGTTGACCGAAAGTAAGTTCACAGGATTGCACTTAATCTAGAGTGGTTTTCATGTCATCATCGTGGCTCTGTGTCATCTCTGTGGTCCTCATGTCCTCATCGTGGTCCTGGTGTCATCATCTAGGGGCCTTTACAAATAGCAGTGGTCTGACCTCCCAAGAAACTGTGATGAAGTTGGTCTGGCTACACCATATCATTGTGGTTTGAAGAGCTCCCAGGTGATTTTAATATACAGCCCAGCAGAGAACCATGGCTCCAGGGAGCACACTGCCCTCTAGAGGCGAAAAGTGAAAGGTCACTGTTGGTCTCCCATGGACCATTGGTTTACCACTTCAGACAAGATTGTCTTCCTATGCTGTATTTATCCAGAAACACAGATCTTTCATGGTTTGCACTTGATAGACTTATTTTAGAGTAGTTTTAGGTTCACAGCAAAACAGAGCAGAAAGCACCGAGACTTCCGTACCCTGTGACAGCCTCTCCATCGCATGTCCTGCCTCCACACGGCCCTCCCCACTGTCAACAACCCCCACCCCCGCGCCCACCCAGTGGTCCCTTTGCCGCAATGAATGAACCTACATGGACCCATCATTATCCCCCGGGGCCACGATTTACACGGCAGTTCATGCTTGCTTGTGTCTGTTCTACGAGTTCTTGCCAAACATCTCGTGACACGTGTCCCTGCTACAATCCATACAAAGGCGTTTCACAGCCCTGCAAGTACTCTGTGCTCCAGTTGTTCATCCTTCCCTTCTCCCGGGCCTTTTCACTGGCTCGGTAGCTTTGCCTTTTCCAGAATGTCATAGAATCATTTAGCGTGTAGGCTTTGCAGCCTGGTTCTCTCTCTCAGTAACATGCATCTAAGTTCCCTCTGCGTGCGTGCGTGTGTGTGTGTGTGTGTGTGTGTGTGTAGCTTGTTAGCTCATTTATTCTTGTTAATGCTGGTTAATATCCTGTTGTCTGGCTGTACCAGTTCATTTCTCCTTCACCTACTGAAAATCATGTTGGTTGCTTCCAAGTTTTGACAGTTAACGAAGAAAGCTGTAGGATTTTGTGTGACCATAGGTTTTCAGCTCCTTTGGATGATTAATTAGCAAGGAGCGCAATTGCTGGATCACATGAAGAGTAGATTTAGCTCTGTAAGAAACTGTCAAACTCTCTTCCAAAGTGGCTGTTGCGTTTTGCATCCCCATCAGCAATGGGTGAGAGACTCCCTGCTCTACACTGGCACCCCCAAGCCCTCAGTACTGGGTCGGTCAGTATTCTGGATTTAGGCCACTCCAATGGGGGAGACAGAAGTGTTCACTGTTGATTAGCCAATGCTTGTTGGGTTTTATTTCTACTCACACAAGTAATGCGTTCTAAATTCTTCCAGACTTAATTATTGTTGAGTTTTTGGTGTATGTTCTTCGTCTTTCTTCTACTTTCCACATTAACCAAAAAATGGACATATACATGAACTTGAGACTTACATGCAGTTGAAGGAATAATTATAACCCATAATTAAGTATCACCAACAGTTACAACCCTACTGACCATCAGCCTAGACATTTGTTTCATACCCCACCTGAAAACTAACTCAATTCTTTTGATGATCAGCTTCTTGCCCTTCTCTGTAGTTGCACCTATGTGTGTATTCCTAAACAGGGCAGTTGAGTTTGCCTTTTTAAAGCTCTTTGTTAGCGCTTAGCTGCAGCCTGATCATGGTCATTGCCGTGTGGTGTGTGTCCCTCTTGTGGATCACCACAGTGGGAGCTCTCTACAGATGATGAGCGTGTCAATTGTTTGATCCTTTGACGGTACGGACAACGTGCACGTGTTCTCTGGGTTGTGTCCTCCAGTGCTCTTAAACACTTTAGGGCATCTGTTCCGAGTGTGGGATTGCTGGCTTATGCATACTTTCAACATTCACAGAAAGTATCAAATTGACTTTCAGATGTTTGTACTAACGTGGTCCTCAGGCTGTGTGTGAAGCCTCCTAGCCCCCACAGCACTTGGTTGTGCCCAGATCTGTAGTGCTGCCCTGGGTTGAGGGAGGGTAATAGTGTTTCCTTGAGTTTCCTCAATTAATAAAAAGGCTGAGAATGTGTAGCAGGTGCTTCTGTTGACCTGGGTTACATCCCCTTGATCACCGTTATTTCTTTGGGTTTTATTTGGTGTTCCTTTTCGTATTCCCTGGATGGATTATTCTCTTATTAATTTTCACCTTTCTTCCTTTGCAGATGTGTACACAAGGCTATATGTTTCATCCCCTACACAGGTTTAGGTGCTGTAGCCCACTAGAGTTTTAAAATAAATAAAACAAAATTTATTTATTTGAAAGGGAGAGAGCGTGAGAGAGAGGTATCAGTCTTCTGTCTGCTGATTTTCTCCCCAAATCCCGGCCACATCCAGGTTTGGGCCAGGCAGAAGCCAGGAGCTGGTAGCTCAGGCCAGGTCTCCCAGGCAGGTGGCAGGGACTCATGTACTCGAGGTGCAGCTGCGGCCTCCCAGGGTACGCATTAGCAGGAGGCTGGGTTGGAAGCAGAGCTGAGACTCAAATCCGGGGACTCCGGTATGGGCTGCAGGTCTCCCAGGCAGTGTCTTAATCTCTGCACCAGGTGCCTGCTCTAAGTGTTGATCTGTAGTATTTTCATGAACTTCCAGTTCAGGATATTACTGAATTCATGAATTCAGCAGTTTGTGAGGATTTTCCAGATATGTTCATTAGATCACATTCATTATTCACAATAATCTTTCCTACCATGTTTTGTCTTTCTATTCTATTGGTTACTGACAGATGAATGTTTAAATTCCCCCACCATCACTGTGGATTTTGCTTCGTATATTTGAGGCTAAGTTATTAGACATGAATTATTTAAAAGCTGCTGCATCACCCTGGTCTGCTGAGTTTTGTTGCATTGTGAGAGACTCATTTTAACTCCACTAATGCTTTTTGCTTGACATTCTTTTGTTGATTTGCCTTATATTCTTTTGCTGATTATATTTATTTATTTTTTTTAAGATTTATTTATTTGAAAGGCAGAGCTGCAGAGAGAGGGAGAGACAGAGAAGGGAAGCTGTTCCATCTGCTGGTTTGCTCCCCATTTGGCCACAACAGCCAAGGCTGGGCCAGGCTGAAGCCAGGGCCTGGAAGTCCATCTTGGTCTCCCGCACGGTGGCAGGGACACAAGCACTTGGGACGTCTTTGACTGCCTCCCCAGGCACACCAGTGTGGAGATGGACCGGAAATGGAGCAGTCAGGATGAGAACGGGAGTTCCTATGGGATGCCGGCATCACAGGCAGTGGCTTAACCTGCTGCCTTACCAAGGCTGACTCTTGTTTTGTTGCTTTTAATGTAGTTAAACTTATTTATTTGGCTTATTTTTTACACAATGTGTGTGTTTCCTATCTTTCAATATTCAGTCCTAGTGTGTCTTGTATTTCACATGTATCTTTTGAAAAGAGAATACAGTTAGATTTTTTAATGAGGTAGTTTCCATGCCTTTTAACTGAAGCATAAAATTTGTGTACCAATTATTCTTAGGTGTTTAAATTTAACTGAAAAGTGACCCCTGCTAAATATAAGAGTGGGAATAAGAGAGTGAGGAGATGTACAGTTCAGCACATGTTCAATGGGACTTACCCCTAATGGTAGAGTTAGAAACATGTCAGGGGATTCCAATTCAATCCCATCAAGGTGGCATGTACCAGTGCCACCTCACTAGTCAAAGTGATCAGTTTCAGTTCATAATTGATCATAATGATAAGATTAAGTGTCAAAGGAATCACATAAACAAGAGTAGTGTCTGCTAATACTAACTGATAGAGTTAAAAAGGAGAGAACGATCCAACATGGGAAGCGGGATACACAGCAGACTCATAGAATGACAGATGTCCTAAACAGCACTCTGGCCTCAGAATCAGCCCTTAAGGCATTTGAATCTGGCTGAAAAGCCCATGGGAGTTTCTCAGGCATGGAAAGCCAAGACACTCTGGGGAAAAAAAAAAACTGAATGAAAGATCTCTGTGAGTGAGATCCCAGCAGAAAGAACAGGCCATCAGAGAAGGAGGTACCTTTCTTTCTCTGAAGAGAGGAGAGAACTTCCACTTTGACTATGACCCTGTCTGAATATGGTCAGAGTTGGTGAACTCAAAAGGCTTCCATAGCCTTGGCAACTCATGACAAGAGCCTCGGGTAATTACTGATGTCATAAAGAAGAGGGTCAATTGTTAAATCAACAACGGGAGTCACTGTGCACTTACTCCTCATGTAGGATCTCTGTCCTTAATGTGTTGTACAATGTGAACTAATGCTATAACTAGTACTCAAACAGTACTTTATACTTTGTGTGTCTGTGTGGGTGCAAACTGTTGAAATCTTTACTTAATATATACTAAATTGATTTTCTGAATATAAAGAAAATTGAAAATGAATCTTGATGAAGAATGGGATGGGAGAGGGAGTGGGAGATGAGATGGTTGTGGGTGGGAGGGTGGTTGTGGGGGGGGAGAGCCACTATAATCCAAAAGTTGTACTTTGGAAATTTATATTTATTAAATAAAAGTTAAAAAAATTTGTGTACAGTTGATACAATTACTGAAAATCTTGGTTTTCCCGTTTATTTTTAGTCTTCTCTTTGTACCACCTATTTGCTTCTTTTTGTCTTCTTTTTTTAAGAACTAGTTAATTTTCATCTAATAGTTTGAAAGTTATGAACTCTTATTATATCACACTTCAGAGGTAACCTTAACAACCACACACAGACACTTCTTTAATTAAAATCTAGAGTTAATAGCTTTACTCTTAAATATTTGGCAGCACTTAAACCTCTTAATCACAGTTACCGTCCTCTTGACATGTGTCAATGTTGTAGATTTCAATTCCCTCACTTCAGCTCCACTAGTTGTTATTTATGTATCATCACTATTTACTTACCTTAACCTGTCTCAGACCTCCCACCTGGGAGTAGTTTCCAGCTGCCCAAAGTAAACAGAGCAGCTAATACAGACTCTGAGCTTAGCAGGTGTCTTTGCGTGTGTGGAGGATTTCCCCCCAACAACCCTCTGGCTTCCATCGCTGCTGTGGGAAATCAGAGGCCAGCGGAATCCTTCTCTCCTGGCTTGCCATTCTCCTCCTTGCCTGTGGCTTGCGGAGTCACTATAGTATTGCTGTGGATTCGTTTCTGGGAGGAAAAACGTGGTGGGGGCAAGAGGCGCAGAGTCACCACATAGACCCCAGGAGCCGGGTGAAAGCAGGCCTGAGGCAAGCAGCCTGCAGACTCCTTTATTTCAGTTGGTACAGCAGCTTATATAGCCAAGGCAGCCAATCCGGTCAAGGGGCGATCTATGCCCTACCCAATCACAGCCTGTTGCCAGGCAGTTTCTGAAGCCATCCAATCACAGCCTATTGCCAGGCAGTTTTTGTTGCCAGCAGCCATCTTGGCATGGCCTTCTTATTCCACTACACTATAGGTGTGAATTTGTTTGTATGCACCCCTTCTGGGACTCATCAGACTTCTTGCTTTGCTGACAACATTTTCAGGTTGCCTTTTATTATTTAAGCCTAGGAGGCACAGAGCTTCTGTGGTCTCTATCAGGTTATCTGAAGCCTCACAGGTCTGTTTTAGCCAACTGTCATTCTTCATCATTCTTCATCGTTGACTTTCTGTGATTGCGTGCTGTTTGTTGCTCTTAAACTTATCTGCGGGGAGCGAGGGCTGTGGTGCCACAAGGTTATGCCACTGCCTGTGACCCTGGCATCCATATCGGAGTGCCAGTTTGTGTCCCAGCTGCTCTGCTTCTGATCCAGCTCCTGCCTAGTGCACCTGGGAAATCAGCAGAAAATGCCCTATGTACATGAGCCCCTGCCACTCAAGTGAGAGACCCGGATGGAGTTCCTGGCTCCTGGCTTCAGCTTGGCCCAGACCCAGCCATTGTGGTTATTTGGGGAGTGAATCAGCAGATGAAAGAATCTTATGGGGACACAAACATTCAGACCGTGGCAGGAGACAAGACCAAGAGGAGTTGACCCTCCTAGGCTCCTTCCCAGCATCCATCTCCACTTGGGTATATTAATTTGCACAAAACGCTGCATGGCCTCTTCTCCAGCAGTGGCTTCTCTCCGTCCTCAGGTCCCCCAAATCAGAGCATCCTAAGAGATCCATGGTGTTGACCGCTGGGATGCACTTGTAGCTCCGATCTCCCTCTCCCCCTCCCACCAGCCACCATCGTCTGTGGTTACTCCTCTCATCTCAGCGTGAGCGCAGTCACCTCCAGGTTTCCATGTAGAACACAGATACCCAGATCCCACCCGAGAGATTCTGGTTCGCTGGTCTATGGTGGAGTGTGAGGGTCCGTGGTATAGAAAGCTCCCGGTGGCTCTCACCTGCAGCCCGCTCTGAGAGCTTCAGTTCCAGATGCAGCCGTTTCCTCTCCACGGCTGCCGTATCCTCCCTGGCCCCTGCCCTCATCGTCTCTCTCTGGCCTTGTTGCAATCGTCCATTGACCCATCTACTGCATCCTCTCCCTGCTTTGTCCGCCGTCCTGTCCCGTTACTCTCTTAATCTCTAATACTTACTGTGGCATTTAAAACTGGCCAAAGATGGATCCTGGCCACATCCACGTGCCCATACCTGTAACAGCACAGGGCTGCTCCCCACCCTTCAACTTGCCCTGTGCTTTCCTGGGTCTGTGAAATCCTCATCTTCTTTTTTATTTTTATTTTATTTTTATTTTATTTTTTTTTTTATTTTTTGACAGGCAGAGTGGACAGTGAGAGAGAGAGAGACAGAGAGAGAAAGGTCTTCCTTTGCCGTTGGTTCACCCTCCAATGGCCGCCGCTGCAACCGGCGCACCGCGCTGATCCGATGGCAGGAGCCAGGATCCAGGTGCTTTTCCTGGTCTCCCATGGGGTGCAGGGCCCAAGCACCTGGGCCATCCTCCACTGCACTCCCTGGCCATAGCAGAGAGCTGGCCTGGAAGAGGGGCAACCGGGACAGAATCCGGCGCCCCAACCGGGACTAGAACCCGGTGTGCCGGCGCCGCAAGGTGGAGGATTAGCCTATTGAGCCACGGCGCCGGCTTGAAATCCTCATCTTCAACACCCAGCTAGATACCCGTATCTCTGGGAAGGGTTCCTGGATTATCCAACTACACACACAGCACATTGTTTATACCGTGAAACACACAGTCTGCCCTGGGCTGCATCCATCTATGGTTTCACACTGCAATGGGATTGAGAGATCTGTGCACAGGGCCCCTCCACTGCCATCCCATGACTCTAGAAAGCCTTAGTGAAATGTCTTCCATGAGAGAATTGAGAAGTAGTGCCTCACGTGGGCTAGCGGAACCCTGCAGTATTGCCAGCTGATAACTAATGGTGGGTAGGTGGCTAGCACGGGCACACTGAACAAAGGCATGACTCATGTCCTGGGTGGGACAGAGCTGCACCGCAGGACACTTCATCTTGCTACTCAGAAGTTTGCAGCGTAACACAAATTTTTTCTTTCTAGAATTTTCTATGGAGTATTTTCAGACTGGAGTTGACTGCAGGGAACTGAAATCGTGGGAAATGCAACTCCAGATAAAGGGGACCCCAGTATTCTGAGGTTCAGATGAAGAACCCAGTGGAGAAAGACGTTCAGTGAGGATGTTCTGGGACTACTACATAAATGGGAGAATCAGTTCTGAAGCTGTCTCGGCGGCAGTGAGATTTGAACCAGTGCTGACCACTCACCCCACACATTTCCCCCCAAGGTTTTTTTCCCCTTACTCTGGAGGCTACAAGATAAAAGTATTTGCTTTTTATAGGTTCTTTTTGAAGCTGGAAGACTGCCGAATTCCGGCTGATGAGATAGTCGTAAGTCCTTGGCAGGAGGGCTCTTGCTCTTCAATTCTCCCATCTGCCTGGAATGCAGGCGTGACAGCTGGAGGAGCAGCATCCTCTGCAGCTTCAGAGGCCCATGGGGGTAAAGCTGGAAGCCAGGAGATAGTCGTGAGCCACTGCACTGACCTTGGCTTGCTCACCTCCAAAATCCATGTTCTGTGAGGGAAAAACACTTCCTTACTTGCTTTTGCCTAAAATAGTTGCCTCTTATCACCATCCTCTCCCGCAGAGCTGGGAAAACACTTGTAAACCTGGCCCTTGTTAAGTCAGCGTGTAGGACCCCAAAAGCGGTGTCCTCTTGTGACGACCCCAGAAACACAGACTCCAGACCAGACGATGCAATAGAGCAGGAGGTAATTTTATTTCATTTGCGCAAATGGGCCCCCTACTGCTGCAAGCAGCAAGCAAGTGAGAGGAGCCCCGAGCAGCTATCTCACACAGCTTTTAAAGGGCAAAACCACAAAATTAACATATTATAGGCTGGCGTAAGTTCATTGGATAATTTTCAGTAGCGGGCCTTGTATGGCAGTCTAAAAGTGGTAATGTCGGTGGAAAAGTACTAGGTCAAAGGGATACATTAGGGGAGGGGGTCTCTAGGAGAGAGGAATAGGTTGCTACATGCCTTGCAGCTTTCTTTGTTAACCTTGAGCAAGCGTAGGGAAGGGGCTTATCTACAAGGCAGGTGTTCTGTGTATCTCTGGTTAGTAGCTGACTGCTTTCTCTGTGAACCGGTTTACTCCCCATTTCCCAAGGCCGTCTCTGGAACGGTTTGTCTCAGGAGCCCCATTTTTTTATGGTGGCTCTTGGCTCCTTTCAAGTGCATTAGCAACAAATATGCACACTTAACAGCCATAGATCATTAGCACTCACTTAATATTTTGTAGCCCATTTTCCTTGCCCCCCTTGGAAGCCCCCAGCACTCATTAAGTGATTTCCGAGCACTTGGCACCAGCTGAGCTCTGCGCGTGCCACGGTGGGCCAGCCACAGGCATCATGGTGGGTGCGTGGGCTGGTTCCTCCCGTGTGAGCACTCTCCCTCCAAAGGCAGTTTCCAACTCTGACAGAGACGTCACAGGACTCAGGGAGTGATGTGCATAACTGGTTTTGACTGGAGCGACCCTCTGGACTCCGTGTCCCCAAGGGCAGGCGTCCGTCTCGAGACTGCAGAGAGAGGCTTTGATGAGTGGACTCTCCCCAGGAGAAGAGCTGGAGGCTGAGCGCGCTGGCCCCGTGCGAGTGGCTCCCCTTTGCTTTGAGACCGGAAGTCTCCACAAGGCTGCACTGCTTTCCCTTTTCCTCCTCTTGTGGAACGAGGAGTGCACACCACACATGCTCCTCCAGTTTATTTGGTGGTGGAGAAGGGGATTGAATAAACCCATTTTTCTATCAGGTCCATTGGATCATCTATCCCAGGATGAGCTGATAGGGTCACCACTAAGAGGGATTATTCCTGGGGCCAGCGCTCTGTTGCAGCAGGTAAAGCCAGCATCCTGTATGGGTGCCAGTCCTGGCTGCTCCACTTCCCATACAGCTCTCTGCTGTGGCCTGGGAAGGCAGTGGAGGATGGCCCAAGTCCTTGGGCCCCTGCACCCACACAGGAGACCCGGAAGAAGCTCCTGGCTCCTGGCTTCGGAGTGGCGCAGCTCCAGCCATTGTGGTCATCTGGGGAGTGAACAGCGGATGGAAGACCCTCTCTCTCTCTCTTTGCCTTTCAAATAAATAATAATAAATAAATATTTTAAGAAGATGAATTATCCCTGCCTGTCATCATTTATCGTAGCATTTCCATTTGCAGAGGTTCATAAAGGATTCTCAGAGCGGGAAGCACCTGATCTAAGAGGGGCCCCACACTCACCGTCGCTAAAGGCAGACTCTCTCGGGACCCCCACCCTCCTCAGCGCCAGTGGCTTGCTTGGGCTGAGAGCGGAAACCCTGGGTCTGCTCACCTCCGTAACAGTTGATTCATTGGGCCTCATTAACCAGGGATTTGTCATGCCTCCCTGTGTTTAGCCTGTTTCCTGCTGTACTCCAGGAAGTGTGTGCACAGCTCATTAGCAGTGGTTCAAGCTCCCAGGGACAATGCTTAAGTGATTAAGAGCCCCAGGCCAATTACAAAAGCGTGTAATCAGCTATTCAAATAAATACCACAGGGCCTTTCTAGGAAACATCTTGTTGGGCAAATAACCTGTTATTTCACGCACCTAGAAATCATTGATGCTGGATTTCCTCTTGCTGTAATCTACACCCAGGGTGGATGTGGCCTCACCCTGCGTGGTGTGAACGGGAGCTCTGAGTGCACTTCAGGGAATGTTCAGAGAAACACGCAACATCTCCTTGGGGTTTGGGTTTCAGTCTTAGGCAAGACGCACGCTCTGTGTGGGATTCCCACTTAGATGTGAGTAACTCCTAATCAGTTCATTCTGTTCTCAAATTTATAAATAGCACAATCTGCACACACAGACGTGGACGTCATTGTTGGAGGGGATTTTCTTGATCGTAGCTCAAATTAGAAGCAACCTGAATGTCCATCAAGATGAACATGGATACCGACACTTTGATACAATCACGGGGTTAGCTGGGGAGTTAGAAGTTAGCCCGCGTGTGTGGGAGGGGCCTGAGGAAAATACAGCATCTGCAGGAGCTCACCCTGGGCGCAGCCAAAGTCCTGCTCCTACCTCATCACCTTCCAGGTGGTCCCAGCCTCCCCCCAGGGAAGCTCCCAGGACAGTCCTCTCTCCCCAGCACCACAGGGGTCACCTGCCCTGGTAACACAGCAATACAACCCTCACAGCCTTCCCCCAAGGCAGGGCCCTAGGGTGGGTGCCTCTGCCCGGGGCTCCAGGTGGGCTCCCCCGTCTGCCAGCACTGAGTGTGACCCCTGGGGAGGAATTCCACCTGCTTCACAGGCAGCAAACCCTTCGTCCTGGAGGAGGAGGAGGAGGAGGGGAAGGAGAAGTGGTGGTTAGACTGGACCCCTTTCCCTAGTAAGCCCCAGTCTAGATACAGACCCAGCTCTCAGCTCTCTCCTGAGCCACCTGCCTGGCTTGCCAGCTGTATTCTGTCTATTAAATCATGCAGCCTTGCCTTCCCCCATAGCTGTCCCATCTGTTCTGATGACGCCCGGCCCATTCAACCTTGCTTTCCACTGCTCGCTCTCGTGTGTGAATTCTTCCTTGTGTGAAGACAAGAACCTATCCCACCATCTCTGCTGTCCCACCCATGCTACCTGGGAGGCGCACACCCCTCAATCGATTACTTGGCTCCAGGTCGAGATCCTCCACTTGGGACCAGCCTCTGTTCCGGACGAGAGACCCAAGAAACCAGGTCGAGTCAAACGCTCAGGAGCAAATAAACTGTGTGCTTTTCCTCGCAAAGCCTCCAGTGCCATTTGGATTCTTGGGTCTTTTGTCTGTAACATTTGTTCCCCTGACTGGGTAACCAGCCACTTTTGAGCCAGCGGTTCGAGGTGTGGACAGAGCGACAGGGACCCCAGCAGGATGGACGACTATTGCCTCTCCCAAGATTTCAGGGAGAAGTCCTCCAGACAGTGGAGACAGCTTGCTGCCGTCCCAGCCACAGCCACCCACCCGGACTCAGGGAGATTTGGAACGATCAGACCTGGAGGCATGGGACAAGATACACATCCCTGGGGACTGCAGTCTGAGACAGGCCTGCCCCGCTGGGCAGGAGGGGGACCTGCTCACCCCCAAAGATACCCACTTTCGGATTTCCAGGTAAGGATGGGCCCTCACAGGGAGTGTGTGAATGTGGCTGCTTCTGCATTGGCAGCTCGAATCTCTTGCCCCAGTGGGCCTGAGACCATGGTTCTGTGGTGATCGTCATATGGTCAAGGGTCACACCAGTACAGGGGACTGGACTCCGGACAGGCCCTGATTTCTGTGCAGTGTTCCCTCCAGGAAACCTCAGGACAGTGAGAGACATCCCACTGACCCTTTGCAGGCGGAAGAAAACTTTGGGGATGCCCGCAGCTGGTCCATCCAGTCTGGTAAATGAGTAGCACGCCCTCCACACTCCAGCCTTGCCTCACTGGAACCCTGAGCTGAGTCTGACCATGGGAGTTCCTGCTGGGTCCCTGGAACTCCCAATGAGGAAACAAACGTGGCGTGGAATGGGCATCCTTTTTCACAGGCTGAGACCCATCATCTGGTTACAAACTTTGTGGTGCTTCTACAGGAACCTAAAGGGCTAAACCCCGCTCCCCTCCCCTCTACCTGTAGTTTCTTTGGGAGGAGAGAGAGAGAGAGAGAGAGAGAGAGAGAGTTTAGACATTTTTCTCTCTTTGGTTTCTGCTGGGTTAATTCCACCCCTTCGCTGAGAGTGGGGAGGAAAAAGGTCTCCCGTCTCTCAGCCTGGGCCAGTGACGCTTAAAAGTCTCCTGAATGTAGGTGGGCAGTCTCTGGCGGGCTTCTCACCCGAGACACACCAGCCCCTGGCCCACAGTCGCCCTTGGGACCTGCCTTGCAGCTGCCTGAACGCATGTTTGTTTCAGAAATGGCCCCAGATATCTGGCTGTTCACTAGGTGTTGGCCTAAGGCGCTTGTTAGGTAAAAGACTAGACTTGAATTCAATCTAAAATCTAAAAGGACAAACTTGATAAATAACACTCTCATCCATGAGAATTTGGTTCAAACTGTAACTGGACATTGGGTTTAAAGGAATTGCTCTCTTTTGAATCTAGGAAGATAACTGACTTAAAAAAATTGCTTTGTTGCTTTGCAACTCGGCTCAACAGCTCTGGATGAGATAGCCATTAAATTTGTAATCAGTGCTCATTATAGCCCCTAAGGTGGATTTCGCAGTTTCTGGCTTATGTCACTGATTTCCAGTTATAGTTTTTACAAACAGCAGTAGAATTCTGTATAAATGTAATTTTGACCTTAATTCAGAAAAAGGTGTACAACATTAGCATCTTAAGTCATCCAAGTGTAACTGCTAAATGTAAATTGGGTAATCGTAAGTGAGATGAATGTGTCTAAATGTAAACTTTAGTACTCTTTATTTTTTAAAATTTATTTGATAGGTAGAGTTATAGACAGAGAGAAAGGTCTGCCTTCCGTTGGTTCACTCCCCAAATGGCCGCTACGGCCGGCAATGCACCAATCCGAAGCCAGGAGCCAGGTGCTTCTTCCTGGTCTCCCATGCAGGTGCAGGGGCCCAAGCACTTGGGCCATCCTCCACTGTCCTCCCAGGCCACAGCAGAGAGCGGGACTGGAAGAGGAGTAACCGGGACTAGAACCTGGCGCCCATATGGGATGCCGGTGCTGCAGGTGGAGGATTAACCAAGTGAGCCATGGCGCTGGCCCAACTTGAGTACTCTTAGCACCATATATTCTATGCAAAAACTTTGGGTTTATTAACAAATATGTTTTTATTAACTACCCACATATAAAAATAATTCAAGACTGCTTGAAAGTAACTAAGGTTAACATGTGAAAATGCCTTGATTTAGAGATTTGTAGAGGATTATTCAGTGTAAGTCAAGGAAATCAGCAGGTGGAGAGATGTCACAAATATAAAAAAAATGTGGTTGGGAAGGAAGGTTAAGAAGGAAAGAAACCTGTCCTAAATAAAGAAAGGACATGGTCTGTAAGATTACTTTATCCTAATGGCTAGTGCAGAAGGTGTGAGGAGTCACAGGAGGCTAGGAAAGAAAGAAATGTTTGTATACAAAAGCTATTCACCTATTTTTATTTGACATAGAATATGATCCTCTGCTAAAGCAATGTGTATTTTTGCAATACATTTTGCAAAAATGTATATTTTGCAAAACTATGTATGTTAGTAAATATTTTGAAATACTCTTAAAATTGATTTAAAAACTGCAGTGTCTCCCTTTAATAATTTTTGCTTAGTTGGTGACTGTCAGTTTCCTAGCCAGCTCCTGTATGCTCTCTTCACTTCTCTAGTTTGGACTTTGTTTAAAGTGTTCCAAGTTATGAGATGATTCCACATGCTAACTCTTACAGTCAAGGTCTTCACTTCTCATTTTGGTGACAGACCAGAGACACCGATTTTGTGTTCTGTTGAATCTATTGTGTTCTCTATTGTTTCTTTTGAGTTCTGATTGTTTAAAAAATAACTGAGTCTTTATTATAAGAGTTATGTTTTTGGGAAGCGAAATACACAGCAGACTCATAGAATGGCAGATGTCCTAAACAACACTCTGGCCTCAGAATCAGCCCTTAAGGCAGTCAGATCTGGCTGAAAAGCCCATGAGAGTATTTCAGGCATGGAAAGCCAAGACACTGTGGCAAAATAAAAAGAAAATGAAATGACCTAAATGAAAGATCTCTGCGAGTGAGATCCCAGTGGAAAGAACAGGTCATCAAAGAAGGAGGTACCTTTCTCTGAAGGGAGGAGAGAACTTCCACTTTGACTATGACCTTGTCTAAATATGATCAGAGTCAGCGAACTCAAAAGGCCTCCATAGCCTTGACAGCTCATGACAAGAGCCTAGGGTGATTACTGACACCATAAACAAGAGTGTCTATTTGTTAAGTCAACAATGGGAGTCACTGTGCACTTACTCCTCATGTAGGATCTCTGTCCTTAATGTGCTGTACATCGTGATTTAATGCTATAACTAGTACTCAAACAGTATTTTTCACTTTGTGTTCCTGTGTGGGTGCAAACTGTTGAAAGCTTTACGTAATATATGCTAAATTTATCTTCTATATATAAAGATAATTGAAAATGAATCTTGATGTGAATGGAAGGGGAGAGGAAGCAGGAGATGGGAGGGCTGCAGGTGGGAGGGAAGTTATGGGGGGAAAAGCCATTGTAATCCATAAGCTGTACTTTGGAAATTTATATTCATTAAATAAAAGTTAGAAAAGAGTTATGTTTTATGTGAATATGTACTAATTCTAAAGCATTTGGGTGATTATAACAGTGATCAAACCTGGTCTATATTATGTCATGATGTTAAGGGATCCTGTTTCTACCAGATATTTTAAACCTTCTTGGCATTATTGACAGGCATTTAAAAATCATATTAAAGGTACCATCAAGATGTGAAGAGGTGCTAAATTTGAAGTTATGATGATGTAAAATGCTACTGGTACAAGTGTCCAAAAGTTACAAAAGTCTAATGATCTTGTTGTGTTGTTATCAGACATGATGGTTATCTTAATGAGAAAGACCCAGAAGCCTAAAAGGGATAAATGTTCTATAAAATCCTACAGGTGCTTTCAAAAGTACTGTGTGGAGTAAGCAAATGTCCCTTCTTGTTGGTTAATGAGTTTATAATTTTAAATGTGGCTATTTAAAGTCTTTTGTCACCACAGTTTTGTATTCTCCAAACACTGAAAATCAGATCTACTGCTCACGGAAGTTAAAAAATTGTTGGTCCTGTGTTTAAATGTGCCCTCTTGCTGGTTCCAAAAGACTTCTTTTTCTCTGACGCTGTTCTGTTCAGTACTTTGGGATAGTTCTAAAAGAAGATGGAGCCAATAATGGACTACAGGTTCCAACTGAGGCAAAGTATGGTTAATTCAGGTTACTGAGAGCTGGAGTAGTTCAAATCAATTGGTAATTCATAAAAACAAGGCGAAAGGCGTTAAGAAGCTATTAATGAAACTGCTTTATTGGTCTATCCTGTAATGTATGTTACGTGTTATACGTGTGTACATATTGTATGTCTACATGAAAAATTTATTAAGAATTCTGTTTAAATTGGTTTATAGATACAAGATTGCTCATATAAATTTTTCCCTAAAAATAATTTATTTAAGGAGTACAAATTTCATAAGTACAACTTTAGGAGTACAGTGATTCTTCTAACCAAACCCACCCTCCCACTCCCACTCCCACCCCTCCTCCCCCTCCCTCTCCCATTCCCAGTCCCATTCTCCATTAAGATTCATTTTCAATTAACTTTACACACAGAGCAACTCTATACTAAGTATAGATTTCAACAATTTGCACACACACACATACACACAACTGATAACAAGTTTTACAGTTAATTCTCATAACACAACTCATTGAGGACAGAGGTCCTGCATGGGGAGTAAGTGCACAGTGACTCCTGTTGTTGATTTAACAATTCACACTTTTATGTATGACATCAGTGATCATCCGAGGCTCTTGACACGAGCTGCCAAGGCTATGGAAGCCTTTTGAACCCACAATATCTGTTAGTATTTAGACAAGGCCACAAGCAAAGTGAAAGTTCTTTCCTCCCTTCAGAGAAAAGTACAAAAAGCAATTGTCATTCTGTGAGTCCTCTGTGTGGACTGCTTCCCATGTTGGAACATTCTCTCCTTTTTAATTCTATCTATTACTATTATCAGACACTTGATTTTATTTCTATGATCCCTTGAACACTTAATCCTATCTATAAGATCACTTTCACACTTAAAATGATCACTTTAACACGTAAGATGACATTTTTACCACCCAGCTCAATGGGGTTTGGGGTCCCATGGCAAGTTTTTAAACTGTACCCTTAGAAGTAAGTCTGTAGGAATGTATGCAGAACTATACAGCTTTACAGTTATGAACTTCCTCCTCCCTCTCTTATTCCCATTCTTTTTTTTTTTTTTTTTTTTTTGACAGGCAGAGTTGACAGTGAGAGAGAGAGAGAGAGAGAGAGAGACAGAGAGAAAGGTCTTCCTTTTGCCGTTGGTTCACCCTCCAATGGCCGCCACAGCCGGCGCACCGCGCTGATCCGATGGCAGGAGCCAGGAGCCAGGTGCTTTTCCTGGTCTCCCATGGGGTGCAGGGCCCAAGCACTTGGGCCATCCTCCACTGCACTCCCTGGCCACAGCAGAGAGCTGGCCTGGAAGAGGGGCAACCGGGACAGAATCCGGCGCCCCGACCGGGACTAGAACCCGGTGTGCTGGCGCCGCATGGTGGAGGATTAGCCTAGTGAGCCGTGGCGCCGGCTCCCATTCTTATTTTTTACTGAGATCAGTTTCAACTGACTTTATCATATACATTTAACTGCTAAATTAACCCAAAATACATTTTTGATTCACGTGACCTAGATAAATGTCTGTATCAGATGTTTAAAATTTGTTGGTAGAAAGAAGCTAAAAATGTTTCATTGACATGTTGGTGCTTGGGTTTGCTGATCAAACAAATTACACTTATGTTAGATATTTAAGAAATGCTTCCAGATGCATGTACTCTTGTCTTAAAATTTATAAAAGGCATTGGGCCTTTTGGTAAATGTTTTCCTAAGTTGATTTATTTGACAGTTAAACTTGTTTGCTAAGTTTTCACTTGATATTAATCTACTGACAGTAAGAGATCTGGGAAGCCTGACTTGTTTCTTCATTTTTCTGTTCTCCACACGTTGGGAAACTGATTCTATTCTGAAGGACTCATCCCTCATAAAAGGGATGGCAAACATTTTTCTGTAATAATAGCCTTGCCACATATAGAAGACCACACAGCAAAGCCAAAAGGAGAGCTTAAGTTATGATTTCACAGCTACGTTCACTTTGCCATGAGCACAGTAAACAAGCAAAACCGCCCCCTTTCCAAACCAAAGGGAGAGATTAAAAGCTTTACTAACATCCCTGAAACTTATAGATAAGGTGGCCATCATGATTGAAGTCAGGAGTTAGCTCTCCTCAGGGGCATTGCTCATCTCACAGGGAGAACACTGTCAGAACAGGGATGAGACCACGGATTTCTGTGACCACAGAGATTAGGGACGGGGTTGAGCACCCCCTTGGCTTGCATGGTCTTAAAGGCTCCCTCTGGAAGAGGACTGAGGTAGGCAAGGAGTAATGAGAAGATGGTGGCCGGCCACTAACACCTCCATGCAGTGATCTGCCATCAAGGAGACCCAGCAGGCCAGGCCACCCTAAATGGCACGGGTTTTCGACGTGGAAATCCAGGAGGGCTTTGACCTCCGAAGAACCCTGTACAGCTCTGCCAGCCAAGAGCTGGGTCGCTGGAGAGGGAACTGCCCTGGGGTCGAAGGACTCGCAGGTCAGAGCTGCAGACCTTGTTGGCTCCAAGCTGAAAAGCCCTTCATTCAGCCAAGTGTAGAGTCTCGTAGCAGGCAGAACTGTAAATTTCCTGTTGGAGATGCCCCCTACCTTCTATTCAGGCCGGCTCTCCTCCAGGCTGGCTAGATAATGAAGTCAGTAGGGCGCCTTCCCCAAGGAGGTTCACACCTCCCTGATGGCGTCTCTTCCAGTGCCCAAGGCAGGGACCCTATTCTGTTGTGCCCATTGCTGCCACTGCTCTCAAAGTTACCGGCTTCATCCCTTGGATGAATCACACTTGGTTAAGCTGGCTCCACATGCCACCGGGTCGTCTGGCCTGGTTCCTGGGGAGCCGCCGAAGCTCTGCCTGTCGAAGGACCCCAACGGCAACCACAAGAGCCACCCCCTCGGGAAAGCTCACCTGACTCAGACACCAGCACCCTGCCCTGACCACACACGGGAGGCTGGTCAGTCTACGCACGGCGGAAGCTTGGGGAATCTACAGCTTCTGTCCAGCCACAAACCTGGAAGCTAAATGGTCAACACATGGTGAAAGTCTGTAGGCCGGCGCCGCGGCTCACTAGGCTAATCCTTCGCCTGCGGCGGCGGTACTCTGGGTTCTAGTCCCAGTTGGGGTGCCGGTTCTGTCCCGGTTGCTCCTCTTCCAGTCCAGCTCTCTGCTGTGGCCTGAGAGGGCAGTGGAGGATGGCCCAGGTGCTTGGGCCCCTGCACCCACGTGGGAGACCAGGAAGAAGCACCTGGCTCCTGGCTTTGGATTGGCGTAGCTCCGGCCGTAGCGGTCATTTGGGGGGTGAACCAACGGAAGGAAGACCTTTCTCTCTTTCTCTCTCACTAACTCTGCCTGTCAAAAAAAAAAAAAAAAAAAAGACAAGAAAACAAAACAAAACAAAAACTTAACAAGGGACACCTGGGAACCGGGATCACCATGTCACCCTAGTGATGCTGATTTTACTGCTGTCTATAGGTTTAGCTGGGTTGCCCCAAAGGACTGGAGCTGCCCACAGAGAGTAGCTCTAGCCATGTTCTACATAGCAGTAGTAAGTCTATTAGGAACAGCCTTTGCTTTCTTGTAGTAATCTGTAATGTGCTAAGTTCTAGGGTGCATGGCCAGGTTACTGTCCGGGGCACATGGGTTTATGGGCTACCCGCCATGACCAATAAATCCTATCACCTCAGCCAACTGGTCTCAGGGTTAACAGTCCGTTGGTCTGACTTCCTATGGATGTGCACTCCTAGACTTTGCCAGAGATAACAGCTGCCACTACTCCTGCTGGGGCCCCACATTAACTACCACGTGGCTGACATGCGCTTCTGTGATGGACCCACCCCCGCTCAGCCCAAGAAGTGTACCCAATACTGCACATCTGGCTGGGGGCACGAGTTCTGGCTGGGGGCACGAGTTCTGGCTGTTAAGGCTTCTGGCAGGTTTCCGTGTTGGACACCTGGTTCTGTTTTTGATGGCTAGGTTGGCCTTGCATCTGCAATGCCATTACCTATTCTATTAACTCATTAATTGCCGAAGTCAAGCTCCAGTTCTTCCTTGTGGAGTACTGGCCACTAGGGGACGAATTCCTAGAAGGTGCAGCTTCTAGAGGATTCTAAAAACACCCAAATGAAGAGCAGGGAATGCTACAGACTCCCTCCCACTTGTTATCCAAGGGTCAGGTGGGTGGGAACCGGTTCCCCACCTGCCATAAAGGCCTAGTGGAACACCTAAGATAACACAGTTATGTGCCTCCTAAAATTGCCTTGCGTTAAGATTTACCAGTTCCTGTGTTAAACTGTCTTACCTTGCAGTTATGACTTGTTAATCCCTGAGGGCCCAAGATAACAGTGTGCCAGCCCCCAAACTGCCTTGTGACTGGCTTGCTACTTAGGGTGTAAAGTAGAGAAAGACAAAGGCTCGGGGCTTGGGACACGCGGGAACAAACCCTGTGCCTTTCCTCCTAGCATTTGGTTTCTTTGGTCTTTTGTCCTTAGCACTTCCCGCTGACACGCACACTGGGAATCAGCAGGTGATGACTCGAGTACTTGGGTCCCTGCCACCCGTGTAGGAGACCTGGACTGGGTTCTGGAATCCTGCCTTTGGCCTGGCCCATGCCTAACTATTGCTGATATTTCAGGAGTGGACCAGCAGATGGAAGATCTTTCTCTCTTTATCTCTCTGCCTTTTAAATAAATACATATATTTTTTAAAGGAAACTCAGTGAAACAAATTCCATTAGGTTTGCAGGCCCAGGAATAATCCTTTCTGACTCCTGCCTCCACTCTTGGAACTCATGGTTCAGCCCCTTAGAGGGCCATCTGGTCTACCCGTGTCAGCCCATATAGGAGCACATGGAAGGTAATGTATTGACAGGTTCTGGGGAGTAGGACAAGACATCCTTTGGGGAGGGCCATGTCTACCCACTGGGGTGGTATAACAGTGGCCAAAATGCATTGAAATAGGTGCTTAAATGGGTTCATTTTACTGTATGTAAATTATATAAATTATATCTCAGAACAGAACAGTTTTTTTTTTTTTTTTTTTTTTGGAAGAAAAATGGCCGGATTCTTCCTTTCCGTGTTGTCTCTCAGGACGTCTGATGAGATAAATGATTAAGTCCCAAGGTGAAAACTGCCATGAAACATGTGGGAAAAGGCTCTGCAGCCTTATTATAATTCACAGTAATCAGGAGACCGTCCTCTGTTTCAAAGTGAGCCCCGGATGGCACGAGGCTCACGGGAGCTGGGGAGCCAACCTGCAGTAAAGAAAGGGACGCCCTTGACCTCGGCACTTAGCCCTGTTGGGGCAGCTGGGATCGGAGGCCTGCATGTGTCAGTGTAGCTAACAGGGTCTTCAGCTTTCTCCAAGCAGGTGGTGCCTCTCTCTCCTGCTGTTCATGCCCACGTGAGTCCCTAGGCTCTAGAACGGGAAAGGGAGGAGTTACCCAGGGAGCTGGGTGCCAGACCTAAGTTTTCACCCAGTGCATGACGTTGTGCTGAGCTCGGCATGGGAGTGGCTGTCGACAATGAACCGCACGTCACATTCCACCTGGGGTTTCTCTTCGTGCACTCTGTGGGTTACCTGTGCCCCAGTCGTCTTCCCATGCACCCAGTTTCTTCTGCCCTTGTTGGAGTGCACCTTCCTTATCCCCGCCAACACCTGCCACATGGCAGTTACCGCAGAGGGAGGCCTGGATTCTGCATTGCATAAACTCCCCAGGTGATTCTCTGCCCGCCAGTCTGAAAATCATGGGGCAGAGGGGACCGAGAGAAAGTCGTCAGAGAGGAAGAGGAGCCAAGCCACCGTGGCATCCGAGAGACCCACCGCAGGGCTCGTCGCTCAGTCACCGGAGAGAGGAGATGGAGTCGGATGTCGTTAGCCATGGGGATGCAGGGACACAGCACGTGCTACTTCCGCGGTGTAGGAAGGGAACATGGAGGAAGGCAGTTCACCAGGCAGTGAGGAGAGCGGCTCTGCGGAGCTGGACGAGCGCTTGGAGCCATAGTCCCAGCTCCTGGTGTCCGCCTGTTGTCACACACAGCGCGGCCCCTGCACACCGGGGGCTGTGCCATGCTGCTCTCCTGGTGTCTGCCTGTTGTCACACACAGCGCGGCCCGTGCACGCTGAGGGCTGTGCCATGCTGCTCTCCTGGTGTCCACCCTGTTGTCACGCACAGCGCGGCCCCTGCACACCGGGGGCTATGCCATGCTGCTCTCCTGGTGTCCGCCTGTTGTCACGCACAGCGCGGCCCCTGCACACCGGGGGCTATGCCATGCTGCTCTCCTGGTGTCTGCCCTGTTGTCACGCACAGCGCGGCCCCTGCACACCGGGGGCTGTGCCATGCTGCTTTCCTGGTGTCCGCCTGTTGTCACGCACAGCGCGGCCCCTGCACACCGGGGGCTGTGCCATGCTGCTCTCCTGGTGTCCGCCTGTTGTCACGCACAGCGCGGCCCCTGCACACCGGGGGCTGTGCCATGCTGCTCTCCTGGTGTCCGCCTGTTGTCACGCACAGCGCGGCCCCTGCATACCGGGGGCTGTGCCATGCTGCTCTCCTGGTGTCTGCCCTGTTGTCACACACAGCGTGGCCCCTGCACACCGGGGGCTGTGCCATGCCGCTCTCCTGGTGTCCGCCTGTTGTCATGCACAGTGCGGCCCATGCACAATGGGGGCTGTGCCATGCTGCTCTCCTGGTGTCCGCCTGTTGTCACACACAGCACGGCCCCTGCACGCCGGGGGCTGTGCCATGCTGCTCTCCTGGTGTCCGCATGTTGTCACACACAGCACGGCCCCTGCATACCGGGGGCTGTGCCATGCTGCTCTCCTGGTGTCCGCATGTTGTCACACACAGCGCGGCCCCTGCACACCGGGGGCTGTGCCATGCTGCTCTCCCGGTGTCCGCCTGTTGTCACGCGCAGCGCGGCCCCTGCACACCGGGGGCTGTGCCATGCTGCTCTCCTGGTGTCTGCCTGTTGTCATGCACAGTGCGGCCCGTGCACGCTGGGGGCTGTGCCATGCTGCTCTCCCGGTGTCCGCCTGTTATCACGCACAGTGCGGCCTGTGCACACCGGGGGCTGTGCCATGCTGCTCTCCTGCACCAGTCTTTTCAGGGAACAAACCCCGGGTTAGGTGTTGACGGATAGGTGAAGACTACGTGAACCAGAGACCGCCACGTTGTGGAACGCTGCATGAAGAAGGAGGAGGAATGCCCTCGGGAGGAGGGAGGAACACTGGGATCAAGCCCTGCATTTTCATAGGCACCTGCACATGTATCTACCTGTGGTGAAGTCCAAGGATTCTCTCGCCACCTGACTCTTCCCTATGACCCTCGAAGGCAGGTCAAATGTCTTTTACTGTTACGACGTGGCTTCTGGAATAAACCTGCCCGGCTCAAATCTGGATTTGCCTTCTGCTGGCTGGGTGGCTTTGGGAGTTACCTACTTGCTCTGGGCCTTGAGTGTCTTATCCAAAACACAACATTAAAACAACAGTACCTATATGTTATAACACCCCTGAGGGAAGTAAATGAATTTAATAAGCATGAAGATCTTTTTTAAAATATTTATTTATTTATTTGAAAGGCAGAGTTACAGAGAGGCAGAGAGAGGTCTTCCATCCTAAAGTTCACTCCCCAGTTGGCTGCAATGGCTGGAGCTAAGCTGATCCGAAGCCAGGAGCCAGGAGCTTCCTTTGGGTCTGTCGCTCCCTCTCTTCGTGGAGGAGCAACACTAAACCCTGCCTAGGCTTCCTATCCGAGTCACGGCACCATTATGTCGCTCCCCCTCTTCGTGGAGGAATGACACAGGACCCTGCGCTGTTCTTTCGTCTGCTCGGCCCTCCCCGGGTTTGCTGCTGGTTCTTCCCGGGTTGGCTACTATCCCTTCCACCTCCGTGGAAGGGCAGTTCCCCCTGGCCACATTCCCCACTTCCGCAGGGGAGCGGCACACCGCCGGCCGGCTCTCTCGGGGGCTGCACAGGTGTTCCCCTTAGATGTTCCCCTTAGATGTTCCCGGTGCATGCCGTCTCTCTCCTCCTTTATAGTCCTCCTCCGCCAATCCCAACTCGGCTGCCCACACGCCGAGTACGCTGCTCTCCAATCAGGAGCAAGTCCTACAGTTTATTGGTTGAACTGGAGGCAGCTGTGTAAAAGCTGTTTTCTTCTCTCCCAGCGCCATATTGTGGGAGAGCAGATGCATAGAATAAGTCTTAATTCCAGTAACTTAGTCTAGTCCGAATTGCTCCCCACAGGGTCTCCCATGCGGGTGCAGCGGCCCAAGCACTTGGGCCATCTTCTACTGCTTTCCCAGGCCATAGCAGAGAGCTGGATTAGAACAGGAGCAGCCGGGACTTGAACCGGTGCCCATATGGGATGCTGGCACTGCAGGCTTTACCCGCTACACCACAGTGCTGGCTCCATGCATGAAGTTCTTAAAGGAGGCTGGTATATAGTGAAAATTTCACAAACGTTAGCCATTATTCTACTGCGGGCAGTTAGCAGGTGGGACGGCAGTGTTGTCAGAAGCATCTGCATTTTAAACTGGGGGGCTGCACAGCATGTGTTACAGTATAGTTATTAATAACAATTGTATTAGTCTGCAATTTGTGTTATTATAATGAAATACCTGAGTCAGGCTAAAGAAAAGGGCTTTATTTATTTACCTCACGGTTTCTGGAGGCTGAAAGTCCAAGATCAAGGGGCCCCATCAGTCAGCCTCTGGGAGGGGCCTGAGTGGTGATTGGCAGTCTGGTGGGAGTGGGTACAAAGACGAGATCATGTGACCAGACAGGAAGCTGGAGAGGCAAGGATGGGCCAGGCTCAGGCTTTTGTAACCACCCCAGGAACTAAGCTGACTCCATGGGAATTAGCTTAATGTCCTGCCTCATGTCCCCAGTGACCTAAGGACCTCCCACCAGGTCCTGCCTCAGTGGTCCCACCTCCCAACACCACCACACTGAGGACCACACTCCCAGCACAAGAGACCTGGGGGGACTGGCTCAACCACATCCAAACCATGGCATAGCTTGTCTGTCTGTCTGGGAGGCAGGGAGACAGACAGCGAGCCAGCAAACTCTCATCTGCTGGTCCACTCTGCAAATGCCTGCAATGACACGGGCTGGGCTGAGGTTGAAGCCGGAGCCGGGTCCCCACACGGGAGGCAAGGACCCTGCTACTTGAGCCATCACTGCTGCTTCCGAGTCTGCCGGCATTCACAGGAAGCTGGAGCCAGGAGCCAGGGCGGGGTCCAAGCCCAGGAACTCCCAATGGGGTGTGAGCATTTTAAGGTGAGGCTTGTTTCTTTGAGAAACAAGTTGAGTCCAAAGGAAGAGGTGGCTTACTGGGTTCAGGTGCGCCCACATGTCTAGCTCACATGTGCCTGGGCCGCAGGTGGGCGCTGCAGAAACCACGGGAACGCGCATCCCTGTGAGACGCAGGACCACGCCCCAGGCCAAAGCCACCATCCGCACTCGTTTAGCGTTGCTGTCTGTTCACTCTAACATTGGAACGGTCTGCTTCCTGTCTGGCACTTGTGGCCAGACGGAGATTAAGGGCTTTAGGAAAGCGATATTAAGTCTCGAGGCACATAAATCCGCATGTCAATATCCATAAAGAGATGGTGTCAACTAAAATAAGCGGCATCAACGCAGCATCACATGGTGCAGTGAGGGTTTTCAGTCCCTGAATGTCACAGAATGGCTGCCTTGAGACACGAGTGCTGCCGTAACAGTGGCTGCCACGTGCCGAGGTACGGCCACCTCACGCCGCTGGCTGACGCCCTCCTCGTCTCGTCCATCTACACAACGTTGGCGGTGAGGAATCTAAAACCAGGAAGCTGGAAAGTGCAGCAGGCTCTCACCGTCAGTGAACGGGCAGAGCTCAGCCGAATTTCTTTGCCCGTGACTCTGGCCTTGGGAAGCAACGGTCCAAACCGTCAGGGGCCAGAGGGAGTACGGATGGCTCAGGGGGATGCTGGCCAAGAGCCCATGGCATCGGATGCCACAGCAGATGCAGGAGCTGGGGAGGACACCTGAGCACTAGAGTCCCCCTGCCAGATGCCATCTGAGCCCCATGGCAACCAGATACACCCCGATGGGGGGGGGGTGGAGAGGAGGAAATTAACCCCTGAGTGACTGAGGTTACCCAGAGGAATCTGAGTTTACTTTAATTGATCAATGTTGATTATCCTACCAAGAGTGGATAGTGGAGAGCTTGAGATCAAGTTAAAATAAAAACAATGGGTGCTCTATCTGTTTCCCAGTTGAGTTTTGTAGATGGAGAGACTGACACTTAGGAAACTCGAGCCACGTGTCAGGCCCTGTGCCAAGCACTTTGCACTTTAGTAACTGCAGGGGAAGGCGTTGTAGAGGATTTGCTTCTCCGTTTTGTAAGAGAGGCTCAGGACAGTCAGGTAACATCCTTGAGACCCCACAACCTGTAAACGAGGGGACAGGGTGTGTTTGGGTTCCTATATGTCACTTCGTGATTTTGAATGACTGGAAAATAGAGGGGATTCCAATGGACCTCGAACTGCCCACTTGACTCATTGGTTAACATGATTCCGAGAATGCACCTTGTGTCTGAGTGACCTTTCACCTCATGCCTCATCCATCCTCTCTCCAGACGTCTAGACTGTAGGGCTTGCCTTGGGTCAGCATCTTCAGGAAGCAGAGTGTGAGATGGAGAGGAGCAGGCAAGTGGTGCCTGGAAGCGGTGTGTGTGTGTGTGTGTGTGTGTGTGTGTCTCAGGGATGGCACTTACGAAGGAGTTAAAAGGCAAAATTTGGCAGAAGCAAAATTCAACTGAGACGGACAGGACCGCGCCTTGGAAGATCTCACAGAGGACTCCGAAGCTCGGCTGGCACCCCACAGAGGCCCTGAATTAAAGCAAGGGAGCAAGTGCTCCTACGTACATCACGGAGTCACTGGGTGTGGACTACGCCTAGGGAGGAAGTGAGCACTTGACGAGGGAGTTTCCTTCAGGTCAGACCAACCCAAGGAGGAAGTCGGCTCTGAGCCAGCGGCAGGAAGTGCTCCCAGGGTCCTGGGAAATGCGGCCGTGAACCGAAGGGCGTATATAGTGGTTTGCACTACAGTCCACCTGCTGCGCCCTGATGCACTCGGTCATGAGCTCGCCCTAGCCAGGAGGGGCTCCTGCAGCTTTCAGGTCAATCTCCTTTCACTGGAGAAGCCCACGGGCAAGATAATTGGGACAAAGGACCGTCCTCATGCTGACGCGGTGTTGGACTGTGACGCACAGCCTCTCCCTCTGTAGACCACTCTTGATTCTCTCACCTTAAGCTGCAACCACCAGCCCCAGGTCTCTAATCCAGAGCGACGGGTGACCCAGACTCTCCTCCCCGGGGAGTCTTACCCCCAGATGCCGCTGAACCCATGGCTGCTGTACCTCTTCACTTACGGTCAACACTGGAGAAGACACTCAGTGGATTACGTGGGCACCTAAGTATTCTGATGGACACAGTGTCATGTCCTGGTCATTGGTTTAAAGGGGACTTTGCATCTTGGAGCACGGTGTCCTATCCTTGTAGGGCATGATCCAAGCTGGTATGTTACCTGTGTCTCCAATTGGTTGTTTCCTGTACCATCACTTCAGAAGCTTCAGGGCAGTGCAGTGTATAGTAGCATCAGTGACTCCAGGGCCGTTTTCCTTCTGTTGAAATTCTTGTGCAGTAAAGTGGGTCCCTGGGTCCTTGAGGTGTCATGCAGTGTCTACATTGGTGATCAAACATTTTATACACCTTCATTAGTGGTGGGCATTTGGCTCAGTTGAGACGCCATGTGGGACATCTGTATCCCATATGAGAGTGCTTGGGTTAAGATCTTGGCTCTGCTTCCAATCCAGCTTCCTGCCAATGTGCATCCTGGGAGACAGCAATGGCAGCTCAAGGACCTGGGTCCCTTCCACCCACATGGGAGGCCTGGGTTAAATTCTGGGCTCTTAGCTTTGGTCTGAGTCAGACCTGGCTGTTGTGAGCTATTGTGGGCATCTGGGGGAGTGAACCACTAAATAAAAGCACTTCTTCTTTCAAATCAAATGAAAAATAATCAATTAACCTCCCCCCCCCCCCCGATATTGATGGCACCTGAAGCCCTATGCACAGGAAATATGGTTTAATTCCTGTCCAGTGGAATCACTCCTTCCAGGGTGGCTGGTGGGGCTCTGAGTGGTGACTCGTATCTGGGGTTCAGGGCTAGTCTCTGTTGCTTGTTGATTGGATGTTCAGTGGCAGTAGCGGGTTGATCAGTCTTGGTGATTTGGAGTCCATGCTGTAAGGTCTGTGAAGAGCTTCCTTCTACATCACAACTTTGTGTTCCTGTGCCCATTGTACTAGCAGTGTTGTGGGCAGTGGGTGAGGAGGGTAACCTCTGTTGGTTGACTCCTTCTGTCTACTTGGGTGTTTAAAGTCCCTTCCGTGGTGAACGCTCTCTGGAGAATTCTCACATAGAACATGAAGGTCTTCGCCCTTCATGCCCCCTCCCATAGGGGCCTCCACAGACTTCCTTGTCTCTGCTGCAGTTTACAAGTTCATGAGCTGGAAGTTTGATCTCCAGTGTGGCAGAGCTGAAGTAGTGAACCCCATAAGAGGTGGGGGTTTGGAGCCAGCGCTGTGACACAGTGGGTTAAAGCCCCGGCCTGCAGCACTGGCATTCCATATGGGCCCTGGTTTGAGTCCTGGCTGCTCTGCTTCTGATCCAGCTCCCTGCTAATGTGTCTGGGAAAGCAGGAGAAGATGGCTCAAGTCCTTGGGCCCCTGCATCCATGTGGGAGACCAGGAAGAAGTTCCTGGCTCCTGGCTTTGGATCAGTCCAGCTCTGGCCATTGCGGCCATTTGGGGAGTGAACCAGTGGTTGGAAGACCTCTCTCTGTTCCTACCTCTGTAACTCTTTCAAATAAAAAAAATAAATCTTAAAAAAAAAGGAGGTGGGAGTTTAGTGGAAGGTTTTTAGATCATATAATCTCCAGAACTGTGAGCTCAAAGAACCTCTCTTCTTCATAAAATAAGTCACCCCAAGTATTTTAATATAGCAGCAGAACATGCATTAATAAACCAATCTGCAAATCTTTCTTCTTCTAAGTAATCGAACAAGCAGCCACTGCCATGATCTATGTATGTTCCAACCTCCAGTCACTTTCCCTTCTGCTCCGAGTGGGTGACAGGTGCACAGCGCTCTTCCATTGCGAGTGCTCCTCCTCACCATGTTTTTTAGGGCCACCCTGAGCCTCCGGGCTGTGGTGTAGCAATAGTCTATTTCCAGCTCTTTCCATGGAGCAGGCTGAGCCACCCATGAGCTGGGCTTGATCTGTTCTCTCTTCCCTCAGTAGGCAATAAGGAACAACCTCCCCTGCCCCCATCCCATCACCATAGATATGGAAGCAAACACTGACTTGGCAGTGGTGGGTGACACGGGGGACTGGGCCACCTGCCCCATGACTAATACGTGTCTTCTGGCCTTGCCTGGGCCTCATCTTCAGGTTCCTCTTCTTATTTATTTATTTTTTTTGACAGGCAGAGTGGACAGTGAGAGAGAGAGACAGAGAGAAAGGTCTTCCTTTGCCGTTGGTTCACCCTCCAATGGCCGCCGCGGCTGGCGCATCGCGCTGATCCGAAGCCAGGAGCCAGGTGCTTCTCCTGGTCTCCCATGGGGTGCAGGGCCCAAACACTTGGGCCATCCTCCACTGCACTCCCTGGCCACAGCAGAGAGCTGGCCTGGAAGAGGGGCAACCGGGACAGAATCTGGCGCCCCGACCGGGACTAGAACCCGGTGTGCCGGCGCCGCTAGGCGGAGGATTAGCCTAGTGAGCCGCGGCGCCGGCCCAGGTTCCTCTTCTATCTCAGTAATTACGTACTAATTGCTTGCCTGGCTTTATGAGTTTGTGCATTCCAGTGGACACGCTGGGCAGTTACAGCTCCAAGGCTGCTTACTGTCCACGGTCAAGTGCTGGGTCTCCATCACGACCCCGTAGCAGGACTACGGCTGTTGTCAAATAGCAGATGGCAGCGTCTAGCTCTGGAATGCTGAGCGTCTGCCTTGGGACCCTCTTCCCAGGGCTTATCTTAAGTGGTACACTAGGGTCTGCTGGGTGTAGGAGCCACACAACAGGGACGTTTGTGCCACAGCCTGGACTCTATGCAGTGCCATTTCCTTCTCTGGACTGCACTCAAAACTGGCCCATCCCATGGCCCATGGTCAACGTGAGAAGTATTCCTGTATATGCAGCGTCCAGAACTAGAGGAGTCTACTGGGCTATGTGGGAGGTGCAAGGTGCAATGAATTATCCTGTCCTTTAGAAATGGATGTCCCAGACCACTGGGTCCTTAGAAATGCATTCATGTACTGGGTCTCTGAATTTTCACCAGATTTCTATCTCACCTTCAAGGGCATTTGTGTTTCACAAAGACCTCCAATATCATTGCTACATTTTCTCATTCAGCCCACTCAACATGCCATTCATATGTAGTGGGCCAGTGTGATTTTTATTTTTTGAAAAAAAAAAAAAAAAACACCAGATTTTTATTATAAGGATATTAAGGTTACCAAACTTGACTTGTATCTTAGAAAATAGAATTTTAATTGGAAAAATAAGTTACCTCAAAAGCAATGAATATTGTACAAGTCTTCTAATAGAAATCAGCTAAAAATTTCCTTGCTGCTGTAACACAAATCCTGCCTTGGATATCAAATGCTATAGGCAACTTTGATGAACTTTAGCTGAATACATATATCCCATGGCTCTGATTTTAAATAATGCCTTAAAGGAGTGAACACATGATGCTGTGACAAGACATGAATATTTTGGTATCTTCTGTGTAGGAGACTCAAAACACTTAAGCTTTGTGGGTAATTCTACAAACTAGACATTACCCCTAAAGGCTTATGAATTCTGGAGACATGGGGCTAATTTTTTTTAAAAATTATTAATATAAAGGAAACACATTTAATGTATGTTACAGCTACAATTCTAAGAAGATAAACATAATTTCCTCCTCTCCCTCCCTTCCTCAGTCTCCCTTCTTTCTTTTTTTTCTTCAGTTTTTGCAAAAACATGATTTCAATTCACTCCATATTCACAGGCTTAAAGTACCACTAACCATAATATTCAACAAGTAAAAGTATAAGGATCACAATTCCACCAGAGTATAAACAAGGGCTAACACAACAGTCAAATCACAAAGTGTCTTTTTTAGCCCTAGACATTACTTTGTATTCTATATTAACTACCACATATAAGAGTAATATATGATATTTGTCCTTTTGGGACTGGCTTATTTCATTAAGCATATTGGCTTCTAGTTGCATCTGTTTTGTGGCAGAAGACAGGATTTCATCATTCTAATGACTGAGTAGTATTCCATAATTTTATATATCATTTTTCTTTACCCAGTCATTAGTTGATGGATATGTGGGTTGATTCCATATATTAGCTGTCCTGAATTGAGTTACGATAAACATGCAAGCACAGATAACCCTTTCATATGCTGATTTAATTTAGTTTGTGCGAATTCCCAGGAGTGGGATGGCTGGGTCGTATGGTAGATCTATTTTCAGGCCTCTGAAGAATCATCATACTATCTCCCATAATGGTTATACTAGCTTACATTTCCACCAATAGTATATTAGGGTACTTTCCCCCCACTTCCTTGCTAGTATTTATTAGTTTTTGATTTTTGGATGATAGCCATTCTAACTGGAGTGAGGTGAAGCCTTGCTGTGGTTTTTATTTTCATTTCCTTGATGCTAGTTATCCTGAGCATTTTTTCCTGTGTCTGTTGGCCATTTGTATTTCATCCTTTGAAAAATGCCTGTTCATGCCTTTTGCCCATTTCTGAACTGGATGGTTTGTTTTGTTGTTGTTGAGTTTCTTGAGCTCTTTATAGATTCTGAATATTAACCCTTTATCAGTTGAACAGTTTGCAACTATTTTTTCCCATTCTGTCAGTTCCTGTTGATTTTGTTGACTGCGTCCTTTGCACTGCAGAAGCTTCTTAACCTGATGTAGTCCCATTCGTCTATTTTTGCTTTGATTGCCTGCACTCTGTGGTCTTTTTCAAGAAGTCTTTGCCTACGCCAATGTCTTGCAGACTTTCCTGGATGTTTTCATCTAGTAAATTGAATGTATCAGGTCTTAGTTTTAAATCCTTCATCCATTGCAATTTGGTTTTGGATAAAATGTAAGGTAGGGATCTTGTTTCATACTGCAGCACATAGAGATTCAGTTTTCCTAACACCATTTATTGAAGAGATTTTCCTTTCTCCAGGGACTGATTTTAGTTCTTTTGTCAAAGATCAGTTGGTTGTAGATGCGTGGATTGATTTCTGGGGTTTCTAATCTGTTTCATTGGTCTACATGTCTATTTCTGTGCCAGGACCAGGCTGTTTTGATTATAACTGCCATGTAGTATATCTGGAAATCTGGTATTGTGATACCTCCAGCTTTGTTTTTGTTGTTGAAGATTACTTTAGATATTCAGGGTCTCTTGTGTTTCCATATACATTTTAGCATAGTTTTTTTCTAGATCTGAGAAGAATGTCATTAGTATTTTGATTGGGATTGCATTGAATCTGTAAATTGCGTTAGGAAATACGGACATTTTGATGATATTAATTCTTCCAATTCATTAGCAGACACTAGTCTTGTTTGTGTGATCCCTTTGACTCTTAGACCTATCAGTGTGATCGATTGTGAACTTAAGTTGATCACTTGGACTAGTGAGATGGCATTAGTACATGCAACCTTGATGGGATTGTATTGGAATCCCTGGCAAATTTTAACTCCACAATTTGGGGCAAGTCCGATTAAGCATGTCCCAAATTGTACATCTCCTCTCTCTCTTATTCCCACTCTTATATCCAACAGGGATCACTCTTCAGCTAAATCCAAACACTCAAGAATAATTGTGTGTTAACCACAGAGCTCAACCAATAGTATTAACCAGAACAAAAAAATACTAAAAGGGATAAAGTATTAAATTGTAACTGATAGAATAAAAAAAAGGAGAGAACGATCCAACACGGGAAGCAGGATACACGCAGACTCATAGAATGACAGATGTCCTAAACAACACTCTGGCCTCACAATCAGCCCTTAAGGCATTTGGATCTGGCTGAAGAGCCCATGAGAGTATTTTAGGCATGGAAAGCCAAGACACTCTGGCAAAAAACAAACAAACAAACAAACAAAAAAACCCTGAATGAAAGATCTCTGCGAGTGAGATCCCAGTAGAAAGTACGGGGCCATCAAAGGAGGTACCTTTCTCTGAAAGGAGGAGAGAACTTCCACTTTGACTATGACCTTGTCTGAATAAGATCGAAGTCGGTGAACTCAAAAGGCTTTCATAGCCTTGGCAGCTCAGGACAAGAGCCTAGGGAGATTACTGACGCCATAAACAAGAGTGGCAATTTGTTAAGTCAACAACAGGAGTCACTGTGTACTTACTCCTCATGTAGGATCTCTGTCCTTAATGTGTTGTCCAATGTGAATTAATGCTATAACTAGTAATGAAACCATATTTTACACTTTATGTTCTGTGTGGGTGCAAACTGATGAAATCTTTACTTAATATATACTAAATTGATCCTCTGTATATAAGGATAATTGAAAATGAATCTTGATGTGAATGGAATGGGAGAGGGAGCAGGAGATGGGAGGGGTGTGAGTGGGAGGGAAGTTATGGGGGGGGAAGCCATTGTAATCCATAAACTGTACTTTGGAAATTTATATTTACTAAACAAAAGTTAAAAAAAGAAAGCAGATTCTCTGATAAAAAAAATTCTTCCAATTCATGAATGTGGAATTTTTAAAAATTCTGCTTCTATTTCTTTCTTTAATGTTTTGTAAATTTCATTATAAAGTCCTTTCTTATTCTTGGTTAAATTTATTCCAAAGTATTTAAATTTTTGTAGCTATTGTGAATGGTACTGACCTTATAAGTTCTGTGGAATGTCCAGACAGTGAGGATCTCTTCAGCCTGTATTAGGTCAAGGGAATGGATGCAGTCCTAGGACAGAACTATAAATACACACTGCTCTCCAACACAGTTAGACGTGACTTGCTTCTAACTGTTGCTCTGAGGCAGACAGAAAGCAGCACACTGATTGGAGTAATAGAGGCACGCCCTATCTCTGCCGCTTGGCTGTAGACCAGGTGCCACAGCTGGCACAGCAGCTGTACCTGGGCTGTCTCCTTGGTTGAGTTTACTGTTGCTCACTTCTACCTGCTCTGTGTATGGCTTGGAGGAGCCTCGTTAGTGACTGAAATGGGGCACATCATGAACTTGGCTGCCCTGCATGATCTTTGCAGGTCTGTTGTCCTCTCTAGGGTACTCTAGTGTTCTTGATTTATTGTGCTCGCCCAAGCACTGTTTCATGGTTCTACATGTAGTACATTAGTTTCCTGGGGCAGACATAACGAAGGACCACACTCCGGGAATTTATTGTCTCCTAGTTCTGGAGGACGGAAGCCCGAGGTCAAAATGTAGGAAGGATTCATTGTTTTGTAGACTGTGAAGAGGAATCTCTTCCAAGCACCTCTCCCGGCTTCTGGTGTTTTGCTTACAAAGGCATCACCTACTCTCTGCTCTCATTTTCACATGGTGTCTACCTGTCTGTGTCTAGATTTCTGTCTTTTACAAGGACAGCAGCTATCCCAATTAGGGCCTATGTGAATTGCCTTTTCCTAACTAGTTCTATCTGCAAGGATTCCACGTTTGTGTAGGTTTGCATCATGAGGTACTGGTGTAGGTTTGCATCATGAGGTACTGGGGATCAAGACTTCAAATATGAATTTTTAGGGAGACACAGTTCAACCAATATTGGGTTCTGCAAACTACCAAGTGTGTCCATTTCAGATGAGAAGTACCCACTGGGGATATCTAAAGACCTGATGGACGTGGGCCAGGACTCTTTATTGTCTAGTCCCAGTACGCCCCCTCCTTAACAAGGGCACCATGGCCGTGCTTTGGACCCCTGAGTATCAGCACCAACATGAATACAACAGTCCTCAACCACTGGGTGTCTCCTCTCGCTCATGTAGGTGACTTTTGTCCGTCTGGGAACCAGTGATCTCTGGATGCGTTTGCTCTGGCTGTACAGGGAAATTCTTCCCAAGTACCAAGCTTCTTCAGTCAATGAGTTTCAGCCCTGAGAACTGGGCGAAGGGTTGAAGCTCACTACTGGTGCAGTAGCTCTGAGCCTCCTGCCCTTGATTTTGGCTGACTGTGCAGGTAGGGCAATACCCTTGTCTGCCGCTCGCCTGTCTTGCTCCTGGGAGTGCAGTTCTTTCAGCCACCTCTCTAGCTTTCAATGGGTCAGGCTCCCCAGCTGCCCTTCCAATCTTGTGCCTGTTACCATTGCACGCACCTGGCTGCTGACAGAGCAGTGTTGCCACCTGGCCTGCATTATTTTCAGGTTCGTTCCTCCCCTTTGTTGTCAGGGAGTTGACCCTGCCACAGCATTTTCTACTCTCAGACCCCACTTTGCTTCCCAACAGGGCTGGTGACCTCTCACCAGTGAGTTCCTTACCGTTTGGTAAATGAGGGCACCTTCTGGTCCTTCTGCCTGACATAGTGTATACTTGCTGGCGTGCACAAGTCTCTTTTGATCCTTCTCCCATCTTCCGCTACCATGATTCTGGCATTTCTACATTGCTTTCTTCAAGTTTCTAAGAGCCACCCCAGCTGGCTCACCTACGGGAGGCCTTGGCAGGGTGTTGAATTCTGTATCACAGGTGTTTCCGTATCATTGAATACCCTTATCTGGCTTTATCTTCCACCCTCAACTCACTTGATCCAGTGAGCCCGGGGACAAGTCCCCTGCGTATTTCCTTGGCTCCTGCTGGTACACATAGCCCTGCAGATGTGGAGTCCTTGTCTTCCTCAGCCAACCAAACACATCCCCAGCTGGGTTACGTTGCAACTTAACCCCAGCTGTTGGCCTGCTGCTGGGCCACGTATTTGACTACAAGGCAGGGGCCTCAGAGCAGGTTTGGCGGGGTGGGGGTGTGATGGACTTGGGGAGGGACTGCTCATTTACCAGGGGTGAGTGAGCCACTCTCAGACCTGGAGGGTTTAGGATTTTCGGGTTTGTTGACCTTGCTGGACCACCCAGCTCCCTGAGTCTTGGTCCTTCCCACTTAGGGCCCTTCCCCAGAGCTCTTTCACCGTTTTCCTGGTCCTGGGCCTGATTCTCAGCTTGTGCAGCCCTCCAGCGCAGGAGACCAGGGTCTGTCTACCGCCCAGGACCAGGAGGTCCCCTGGACTTCCCCTCTGTGTGCGCTGATGACTGATAACCCGCAGGCTTTGCTCATGTGCTGCAGTGCACTGATGACAACACCACAGCTCCTAGAACCCTGGTCCTTGTGTCACTGTGTTATGAGCCTCCCAGTGCATTCCTCTCCAGTGGGATCCCACCCCAGCTCATCACATCTATCCATCCACCTACATATCTGTCTGTCCATCCACCCATCCACCCATCCATCCACCCACCCACCCATCCATCCACTTACATTTCCATCCATCCATCCACATATCCATTCACCCATCATCCATCCACCCACCCACCCATACACTCACATTTCCACTCATCCATCCATCCACCCATCTACCCATCCACCCACCCACCCACCCATCCATATACTCACATTTTCACTCATCCACCCATCCACCCATCCACCAGTCCGTCTGTCCATTCACCCATCCACCAGTCCATCCATCCACCAGTCCATCCACCCACTCACCCATCCACCCATCCATCCACCCACCCACCCATCCATCCACCCATCCACCAGTCCGTCTGTCCATCCACCCATCCATCCATCCATCCACCCATCCACCCATCCATCCATCCACCAGTCTATCCATCCATCCATCCACCCATCCACCCATCCACCAGTCCACCCACCCATCCACCCATCCACCCATCCACCCATCCACCCATCCACCCATCCACCAGTCCACCCACCCATCCACCCATCCACCCATCCACCCATCCACCCATCCACCCATCCACCAGTCCACCCACCCATCCACCCATCCACCCATCCATCCATCCACCCATCCACCCACCCAGTGTCTATTGAGCATCTGTCACTGCAGATACTAGCGATGACTGGATACAGAGGAGACAAGGTAAACAAATAATAAAATAGGTTACTGCTTTGGTGGAGTACAGAGAATGTCCTGGCTAATTTAAGCCCACATTATGAAAGTAGAAATACGATTTCATTACATTCAAGAAGAAAACAAGACTGTAGGATAATCATTTGTGGGTTTTATAATTAGTATAGTTTACAGATTTCTTTGTTGTGTTCCAAGTTTAGGGAGAGCATTCACAGAATTTCTGAGTCACATCATCTCACCGAATAAAACCAAGTGTGGGGGTGGGGAGAAGCCAATCCAGGGAAGTTTCTGAAGCAAAATTGTGTGTGCAAATCTCGCCTTCAGTTTAGCACACTGTGGCGCCATCTGGTGGTTGTGATGGAACAAAACATCACAGCCTGCCCTGATAACTGCAGTAGGAACCTTTGGTCCCTGGGCCTCTGATGACCACACAATTTATCTTCCAGGCTTGGAAAGCTTGGAAAGTAAAAAATGGAAACCACAAATGGAGACTGTCAGAAGTAAACCTGTGTTAAATGCAAGAGTAAGTCTACTGAGCATCACGATGAGGAAAACTCGTGAAATCCACACAAGAACCCCATATATAAGGGGGGTCCAGTTATTATCTCCATTTTGCTGGTGCATATGAGAGGTGATAGGGTTTACAGAGAAAATATAGGGCGTCCAGTTAATTTTTGATATCAACAAGTAGTTTTTTAGTATACCTGTGTCCCACATACACAGAATCTGGAATCGAGGGCTGGAAGGTACTGGGAAGTCTGAGACCTTCACATGGTGACATGCAGCCCTGTTACCACCTGCCAGGCCAGCATGGAACCCTGCACACCGTGTGTCGGAGTGGAAGGTGGGAGTGCTGCACGGGCTAGTGACGGGGACTGGGAGGAAACCAGGGGTCCCTGAGGCTGTTCCCGAGCTCTCACAGGGAGTCACAGAGGAGGGGTGCCCGGGGAGCCCCAAGCTAGGGCGGCCAGCTCAGCCACAAGCTGGAGGCCGATCTCTGGGCTCTGGTGGCTGCCTGAGCCCCCCACGCTAGAACACGTGTGCTGGGGAGTCTCACGGTGCAGAGACCCCTTCTTCTGACCCCAACCCCCCTGCAGAGCTGGCCCCCGAAGCCATTTTTGAGCTTTGTGGTTTGTTTCCTGGGCCACAACAGCAGGTGGCTGTGGGACACCTGCCCCAGGTGGACCCACTGGAGTCCATCCTGTGGGAACTCAGAATCGGCAGCCAAGGCCCGACTAGTTGGTCACAGGTGGAGAGGGAATCCCGGGAGCCGGGGGGGGGGGGTCCTGAGCAGCGGGGCCGAGAGGGGGAGGGGAGGGCCAGGATGTGCTCAGAGGGGGGCTTTCGGTCCCCAGGGGGAGGCTGTAAGGGGGTGGAAGCTGCACCTGACTGATGTGAGAGGTGGATTGACCCTGCCCACCCAAGGCCTCCAGAATGCAGCCCTCATGGTCCCGCGCTGCTGGCGGTTTTATAAGCAGAGGAGAGAGACCAGAGGATACACGCATGTGCTCCCTGTCTCTCGCCATGGGATGTCCAGCTCCGCATTGGGACCGGCCAGCAGGAAGGCCATCACCTTGACCTGGGACTGCCAGAACCCAAGCTAAAATAAATCTCTGTTCTTTGTAAGTACCCAGCTTCAGGTATATCAATAAAATAACAGCAAATGGGACCTGCACGGTGGTACAGCGGATTCAACAGCCGCTGCAGCGCCGGCACCCACACGGGTCCCCGTTCGAGTCTTGGCTCCTCCATTTCCAATCCGACTTCCTGCTAATGAGCCTGGGAAAGCAGCGGAGGATGGCCCTAGTGATTGGGCCCCTGCACCCATGTGGGAGACCCAGAAGAAGCTCCTGGCTTTGACCTGGCCCAACCTTAGCTGTTGTGGCCATTTGGGGAGTGAACCAGTGATTGGAAGAATTCTCTGTCTCTCTGTAACTTTGCCTTTCAAATAAGAAAATCTTTAAAAAAAAAGAACTTATCAGAGAATGGACAGAGAGAGTGAGATTCTCAACAGCACCTAGACATGCAGGCCTCTGGCTCCCTGCTCTGGAAGCTCCCAGCACTGCCAGAAGCCCCAGCTGCCTCCCAGCCACCCAGTCTGCTAACCCCATCGGCCCTGTTGTCCTGGGTGACACCTGGCACACGGTGGCACGGGGCCCACGGGCCCACCTGTAAGCAGAGATGAGTGGGGTAGGTTCCTGTCTTCGAGCAAGAAAGAATTCAGACGTGAGACAGAGAGCAGTGGTCAGCAGGGCAGCAGGTAGAATGAGGTGGGGCTTCCGTCAGAACAGCTGGGACAGAATCCGAGAGGGGGTGCAGTCACTCAGACGGGGGAAGGCGAGGCTGCGTGGTGAAATGGAGAGGAGGCACCTGGCAGGCCAGGCGGGCGGCTCAGGAGAGCTGAGAGCTGAGCACGCAGTCTATATTCAGACTGGGGCTTATGAGGAACAGGGTCCAGTTCTTCTCACTATTTTGCCATTTCTCCTCCTCCTCCTCCTCCTCCTCCTCCTCCTCCAGGATGAAGGGTTTGCTGCGAGTGAAGCAGGTGGAATTCCTCCCCAGGGGTCACACTCAGTGCTGGCAGACGGGGGAGCCCACCTGGAGCCCCGGGCAGAGGCGCCCACCCTAGGGCCCTGCCTTGGGGGGAGGCTGTGAGGGTTGTATTGCTGTGTTACCAGGCCAGGTGACCCCTGTGGTGCTGGGGAGAGAGGACTGTCCTGGGAGCTTCCCTGGGGGGAGGCTGGGACCACCTGGAAGGTGATGAGGAGCAGGACTTTGGCTGCGCCCAGGGTGAGCTCCTGCAGATGCTGTATTTTCCTCAGGCCCCTCCCACACACACAGGCTAACTTCTAACTTCCCCCCTAACATACCCGCTGTGTCTCCCCTGCCATATGCGTTACGTAGAAGTGCTGTGTCATCACTAACTTACCCAGAATCTGTTTCTTCGGCGACTGCTTCCCCTGGATCAGTCTCCCTGGTGACAGCATCTTGGCCTCAAAACTGCTGAGGGCGGCCGCTCTCAGCCCAGGCCCTTCCAGGTCTGCTCCCTGCATAGACAGGGAGTATCTGTTCCATTCCTGTCTCCAGGACAGGCCCGGGCTCCAGTCTTCCAGATGGTGCCGGGTGGGGCTGACCAGGTGACTGTGCCCATCCCTTGAGATCTGTCGCCACCTGGTGGCCAGCTGAGGCCGGTAGGGAAATGCTGTCCAGGATGGAGGGCAGTCTCTTGGGGCCAGGGCCAGCAGCAGCAGCCATGGATGCTCTGGGCAGAGAGAAGAGGAACAGGAAGCCGCTGGATGCAGGTGACACACGTCTCACCTCTGTAGACTGGCAAGCAAGCCTTGGGAAGAAAGGAAAACCCAAGTGTGGCGGAGGCGCCTTTGGCGGGCCTGACTTCTCCCTGTCCTGGGGACTTCCTACCCTGGAGCTGTGGAGCTGGGCTTTGCTCTCACGATGTTGCTGGCCAGTCCATCGCAGGTGGCCAGAGGTGGCGCCCCAACCGGGATGAGTGAGGAAGAGTTCCCCCTGCAGTTCTGGAGGACGTGAATAAAGTCAGCCTTCTCCCAGGGCTGGGGACGTGGGATTCTGATGGACGTGGCGTTGGATGGAGATCACATGGCCAGGCAGAGTAGCAGCGCGCTGAGTGAGGTGGGGGACGAGACAGGTGTGCAGAGAGCTGCACCTGTGTGTGGGGAGGATTTGGGTGTTGGGCTCAGGCTGTCTGTGGGATTATAAGGAATTGCTGGCTAGTATTTTAGCAGGGATGCACATTGGCTATCAACCGATGTGAACACGCCCACCGTCCAAACCGAGTAACACCTCCATGACCAGTGCCCCAGGGAGCCTGACAATGCTGTATTTCAGGAGAGATGAGTGGCCCCTGGAGTCCACCAGGGCCCTGGCAGGCTCATGAGGACCAGCCCAGCTGTGGACGGATGGAGGAGCCGAGGCCTGCAGCAGCGACTTGAGGGGCACGGGGCGGGTCAGCCCCCTACACAGCCAGGTCCCAGTGCCTGAGCTCCCCCACTGGGGGAGCCGCCTCCAGGCCTCAATGTCCCTTCCTTGTGGCCAGTCAGTCCTCTAGGACACGCTGTGGGAGGGAGGGGTCTGCTGCGGCGTGGGTGTTGAGTGTCCCCCACCCTGTGCCCATGTGGTCCCTAGGGTGGTGCTGGGGGCAGGTGTGGAAGCATGGGAAAGTGATGCCCCGTGGGAAGCCCACAGATCATCAAGGGGTGCCCTGGGAGAGGGTTATGAAGCCCTACGCTGGAGCCCACCTGTCTCTGTCTCCTTCCTGGCTCACCATGCGGTCCACCGTTTGCAAGTGTGCCACCACTCTCCACGGTCCCCTTGCCAGGGCTGAAGCTGCCCTGTGCCGTTGGCCGTTGCACCTCCCAACCGCTTTTGCTCCTAAGTGGCTTGTCTCAGGTGATCTGTTGCAGTCACTAGAAGCCGACTAGCAGAGCGTGACCACATCAGCCCCACCTGCAGCACGGTCGGATGCTGTCGGTATGAATTATTTTTATTGCATCCCTCTCTCCCCTGGTGGCACCAATACCAATCCCTGACATGCAGTAGGTGCTCTCCGCCTGCCAAGCAAGTCATGGGCGAAGGGGGTGCCTGTGTTGTCACTGGCGGACTCTGAAGGGAGTGACTTCGCCTCCTCTGGGAACACCCCTGGGCCAGCTCAGCACTTGATGAGTCCCTGGTGGGTTGGTCGGTTCTTTTCCACATCCTGGTCAGACTGATAACTGACCAGCATTCACTGATATGAGGAGAGACGGATGAAATGGAAGGGAAGTAGAACACATCCACTCCTGTGCACCTGGTGTTTGCCAGCGTCAGGGAATACTGCTTGTTAAAATCCACTTGTCTCTGAAACGCTTTGCTACAAGTCGTAGATGCAGAGCACAAGCAGAGGGTGTTCCTGGTGCGCTGCAGTCTTCTTGTGCGGGGGTGTGGCTGACAAGGGCATCAGTGCCGCCGGCCACCTGCAGACCGCCAGGCTGAGCGGAACTCTAATCGTCACCGAGCAAGCACTGGCAAGTCACCGTGCACCTGGTGGCCCAGCGATCTAGTTTATGATGCAACTTATTTTGTCTTAGGACTTTAAAAAATACTTTTTTTTTATTGACAGGCAAAGTGGACAGTGAGAGAGAAACAGAGAGAAAGGTCTTCCTTTGCCATTGGTTCACCTTCCAATGGCCGCGCGGCGCGCTGCGGCCGGCGCACCGTGCTGATCCGATGGCAGGAGCCAGGTACTTCTCCTGGTCTCCCATGGGGTGCAGGGCCCAAGCACTTGGGCCATCCTCCACTGCACTCCCGGGCCACAGCAGAGAGCTGGCCTGGAAGAGGGGCAAGCGAGACTGAATCCGGCGCCCCAACCAGGACTAGAACCCAAGGTGCTGGTGCCACAGGCGGAGGATTAGCCTGGTGAGCCGCGGTGCCTGATAAAAATTAAACTCTTTATTGCAGAATAGTTTCAGGTTTGCAGAAAAATGGTGAGAGCGCTGAGTGTTCCTGTTCACTGCAGGTGCACTTCCCCTGCAGTCAGCATCGTGCCCCCGAGTGGTGCCTGAAAAACATCGGCCCAACTCCAGCTGAGGAGCAGTCTACAAGGACGTGACCAGGGATCCTTCATTCAAAATCATAAAAACAATCAAAACCGAAAACCAGGGACGTTTTGAGGAGCCACCATAGTCACGAGTAGCCTGCGGTGGGGGAACAAAGGCCCTGGGGTTTCCTGATGGGATTCGGGGAAGGAGCAGCTGTCGAAGTGTGAACGGAGTAGCAACTGCCACTAATAACAGTGCCTCAGTGTGGGCTTAAGGGTTGGGACAGAAGTGTCCTACCAACTAGCATGCAATCTTTTTTTAAAGATTTATTTATTTATTTGAAATTAAGAGTTACACAGAGAAGGAGAGGCAGAGAGAGAGAGAGAGAGGTCTTCCATCTGCTGGTTCACTCCCCAGTTGGTCACAATGTCTGGAGCAGAGCTGATCTGAAGCCAGGAGCCAGGAGCTTCTTCCGGGTCTCCCACATGGGTGCAGGGGCCCCAGGACTTGGGTCATCTTCTGCTATCCCAGGCCATAGCAGAGAGTTGGATCTGAATTGGAGCAGCTGGGACTTGAACTGGCACCCATATGGGATGAGGGCACTGCAGACTTTACCCACTATGCCACAGCACCGGCCCCAACTAATGCACAATCTTAACAAAGGAGACTTCAGGGGAGTGTGTGGAACTCTGCACTATCCTGCGATTTTTCTGTTACTACAAAATAAAAGCTTCCTTAACAACTACAACTAAAACCCATCCAGCAGCCAGTCCAAGAGCATGGAGCCTTGCTATCAAGGGCTGGCCAGCAGGTGGCAGTAACCTGACCTGTAGGGACCGACATTGGAAACCCCATCGCTCATGACAAAGGCAGTTTTCCAAATGGGAGATTGGATTAGTGAAGCATCTTATGACCTTTATCACAATATCTTAATTTAAAAACACAGGCCTTACTCTCAGTATCAGGAAGCAACTGGGCAACCAGCCTTGAACGGCTCAGTTCACAGAGGCCCAGGGCAGCAGGCAAGCAGCCCTGCTACCCACCCACCATCCTGGGAAGCAGATGAACAGACTTTCCCGACTGACTCGGCCTGCCCAGGCCCCCGGGCAGCCCTGCCCACCCTCCTGTGGCCCCAGATGCAGGTGAGCAGCCTGGTCTCAGAAGCTTTGTCCACTGAGAGCCCAAGAAGCAGCAGCTTGGCTTCCGGCCCACTCTTGGCTCTGGGAAGCAGCTGGGCAGACGTCCCCGAGCAGGTCAGCTCCTGGAAGCCATGGGAAGTTACCCAGGGAGCCCCTGAGCACTGACAGGAGCCCTGGGTGAGCGTTGTGTGTGGCTGAACTGTTGTGTGGCTCCCAGACCCCAGCAGGCTCCCTATGCCACGACTGGGCACCCACCTGTGCCCGCAGAAGTGGCCTCACCCTCACGTGACCTGTGAAAATGGAAAGACGTCCTACACGTGTAGCACATCGTGCCCAGAGCTGCCAGGGGACTTGCCCCACCTGGGAGAGCTGCACCCCAGAGCCCCTCGTCCTGGGCCGTGGGGACACCTGCAGTTATTGCCGATGCTGGTTGCAGCTGAAGAAGCCTTGCTGGCACTGTACCAAAGCAGTGCCCTAGGAACCAGACCACCAGCACATCCCACCAGCATGCGAGGACCCTCAACAGCAGAGGCTTTAACCATGGAAGCCGTTCTGTACAATTTGCAGAAGCAACTGACTCACCAGTTGCAGAAAAACGCCTGTAAGGGACACCAGGAACACGAAAGACTGTGGAGCAGGACACTAACAAAGGAACACGGTCACTGTCTACAACAAGTCACGGAGAAACGAAAACCAAGGAATTCGCAGTAATGATTTTAAGGAAACTTAATGAAATCAGAAGAGAACACGGACGGACAACTGAATGAAATTAGGAAGACCGTTCATGATAAGAATGGGAGATTTAGCAAAGGGATAGAGACCCCAAAAAGAACCCATCAGAAATCTTGGAGCTAAAGAATCCAAGAAATGAAATTAAGATCGCAGTTGGGAGAGTCTACAGCAAAAGTGAGCAGGCAGAAGAGGTGTTTCCAAACTCAAAGATATGTTTTTTAAAACAACCCAGTTAGACATGACAAAAAAAAAAAAGAAAGAAAAATTAAGGAGTTCTTTGGGACTTATGGGACAATATTAAGCAACTGAACATCTGCATTGTGGGTATCCCAGAAGGGATAAGGTGTAGAATACCCAACGAAATAATTGCTGAAAACTCCACGTCGTGGGAAAGATAGGGACCAGGTCCAGGAAGCTCAAAGTCCCCTAAGAGATTTGACCGAAAAATTCTCTCCAAGGAATAATACAGCAAAAGTAAAAAAAAACACGTGACGAAGAGGGAACTCTAAAAATGGCAAGAGAAAAGCATCAAGCCCCTCAGGAAGAAATCCCCGTCAGATCAATGGCAGATTCTCGGCTGGGCTGAGGCCAGGAGAGAAGGCGATGGGCTACAGAGGACCCAAGAGACACAGGCCAGGCTCGGCCACTGCACCCAGCACTGCTGTCCGGAAATGAAGGGGATCTGGACTTCCGGTGCCAGCCAAAGCCCAAGGAATTCTGCACCAGCAGGTGGCCCTGCGAGAAGTGCTGCAGGGAGCCCTGCGTTAGAAGGGAAAGGAAGAGCCGGCGCCGGGGCTCAATAGGCTAATCCTCCGTCTTGCGGCGCCGGCACACCGGGTTCTAGTCCCGGTCGGGGCCCCAGATTCTGTCCGGATTGCCCCTCTTCCAGGCCAGCTCTCTGCTATGGCCCGGGAGTGCAGTGGAGGATGGCCCAAGTGCTTGGGCCCTGCACCCCATGGGAGACCAGGAGAAGCACCTGGCTCCTGCCTTCGGATCAGCGCGGTACGCTGGCTGCGGCGGCCATTGGAGGGTGAACCAACGGCAAAAAGGAAGACCTTTCTCTCTGTCTCTCTCACTATCCACTCTGCCTGTCAAAAAAAACCCAAAACAACCAAACAAACAAAGAAGGGAAAGGAAGGCGAATCCGTCCTGAAAACACAGAGAGGGACAACAAAGCTCCACCTAGAGCAAGGGGAGGAGAAGCTCATGACTCGCATTTCAGTTTTACTTTTTTTCTAGATTTGATTGCTATATATTTAGGGTTTTTTTTTTAGCTGTATTATTTAGAACTATAGTTATGTGTTTTTCTCTTGTTTTCATTAGATTTTGAACTGAGAGTTATGTTGGTTTCTTTTTTTTTTTTTTTTTTTTGGACAGGTAGAGTTAGACAGTGAGAGAGAGACAGAGAGAAAGGCCTTCCTTCCGTTGGTTCACCCGCCAAATGGCTGCTACGGCCGGCGCTGCACCGATCCAAAGCCAGGAGCCAGGTGCTTCTCCTGGTCTCCCATGGGGTGCAGGGCCCAAGCACTTGGGCCATCCTCCACTGCACTCCCAGGCCACAGCAGAGAGGTGGCCTGGAAGAGGAGCAACTGGGACAGAATCCGGCGCCCCAACCGGGACTAGAACCCAGTGTGCCGGCGCCGCAAGGCGGAGGATTAGCCTAGTGAGCCGCGGTGCTGGACTGTATGTTGGTTTCTTAAAATAAAGCTTTTGAGTCCTCATTATCTTCAGAAAAAAGAAGCCATACACATTACTGTGCTATTATTTTTCCTTTAAATATTCAGTTGAATTCTCTGGTGAAGTGATTTAGATCGTTGATTATCTCTTGGGAAAGATTCACAAATGGATTTAATTTCTTTAATACAGTTGAGGCTGTTCAAAAGTTTTTCTTTTCAGGTCAATTTTGTGAACTTTACAAAATTTTTGTGCTTTACAAAGAATATGTGCATTTCACTTAAGTTGCCAAAATTAGCATAAAATTACTTATCATTCTTAAAAATTAAAAATAGAGACATCCTTTGATCCAGCAATCCCACTCCGGGGAATACATCAAACAGAAATGAAGTCAGTATGTTGAAGAAATATGTTTATTGTAGCGCTATGCACAATAGCCTAAAGACAGAATCGATCTAAGTATCCATCAACAGATGACTGGATAGAATAGTGGTGTGTGTGTGTGTGTGTGTATGTGTGTGTGTGGAGAGAGAGAGAGAGAGAGAGAGAGAGAGTGAACTCTTTTGGCCTAAAAAGGATGAAATCTTGTCAACATTCATGACAATCCTGTGACAACGTGGATGAAGCCATCGGACATTCTGTTGCTTGAAATAAGCCACGCACAGAAAGATGTTCTCATTCGTGCATGGGATCTGAAATAGTTGATCCACAGAAATTGAACCTACAGTAGTGGTTCCCAGAGGTGGGGGAAGGGCGGACGTGGGGTGAGCCAGGGAGTGTCACAGGCAAACAGGTCTGGTGCCCCATTGCCCAGCTGGGTGCCAGCAGTCAACAGTAACTGATGTCATGAATGCATGTATCAGGGTGGCGAGAGGTGAAGATATCCAGTGTTTTCACCACGGAGTAAAGGCAAATGTTTGAGGTGCTAGACAGGTGACTCACCCTGAGCTGATAAACGCAATGCAATGTAGACGTGTGTTACAACATCACTGTGGCCATAAATATCTAAAATTACATGTCCACCAAAAACAAACCACAAGAATGTTTTAAAAAGGTAGTGCACTAGTGTGAGAACACAGGGTTCTTAGGCAGAGTGAGAGACCGACGGGCTTGCTGATGGCACGGCTGTTGGCAAGGTAATGTGTTTAGAGCCTCGGTTTTAACTTCTGTAAATCGGGTATGATAACACCCGCCTCTCACCATAGCTGGGCTGTTTCATGAGACTGTAGGTACAGCCCTACCCACGGTGCAGGCACAAAGACGTGGTCATCCAGCCAGGGCAAGTCTGAAATCCGTGGGGCAGGCCACTGGGAAGAGCAGCTGGACCTACGGGCCCAGAGGAAGCGGCCGTCAGCAGGGGGAAGTCTAGGAGCACCTCCCATTCTGCTTAGAGAGCTTCTCAGTCCATCGATCAAGGCCACCCCACGACCTAGGACCTCCTTATGCTTGTCACGTTACGTCGCTGACACCTGCCAATGCCACCCCTGAACTCCATGTTAGTCTTTGACTGGGGGCTGAATAATTGGCCACCGTGGGTATGGGGTTGCTTGTGACCATGCCAGAACTGGACCTTGTTATATCTTAATGTTAGCCGTCGCAAAGCACACCGGACACCGGAGTAAGGGAAAGGGTTTATTGGGGAACACCCTACAGACCGGAGTGAAGGGGCGGCGAAGGAAAAAGAGAGGAGACTGTGAGAGAGAGACAGAGGAGGGAGAAGAGAGAGGAGAGAAGCCAAGAGAGGCCAAGAGAGTGCAGGAGAGAAGGACTGAGAGAGCCGGAGAGAAGGACCAAGAGCCAAGAGCCCAGAGGAGGAGGCTGGAGAGAGGAACCGAGAGAGAGCAGGAGAGAAGGGGCAAGAGGGCACGTGTTCAGGAACAGGCCCTTTTAAAACTTTGCCTGAGGGCGGGCAGGGAAGCAGGAGCAGCGTATCCCATTAGGATGGGGGTGGAGCCTGGCTCAGGTAGCTGGGCCATGCGGCCACCTGGCCACAACTGCGCCAGCTTCCTAACAGACCTATCCTGCCCGACATGCCTAGCGGCAACACCGCTGAGCTACAACAGCACCCATCGTTACCACCGGCTTGTCCTCCCGGACTTCCCACCAGCCTGGGTGCACTCACCCATCCATCTACTGATTGCGCGCTTTCCCCACTAGAATGCGACCTCCCTCCAGTGGGAAGCCTCCTTCTGTTGAGGCCACTGCTGTTAATCAGCATCTCCTAAAGCAGCAACAGCCTGAACGGGCCCTTCGTCATCCTCGCAAAGCATCGTCTCTGGTCCTTACCGGTGGGTGACTGATTCTCATGCTGCCTGGGAGGCATGAATGGGTTACAGGACCATGCAGCTAATGACCCATGTATGGGTTACATGACCAAGCAGCTAATGACCCATGTATGGGTTACATGACCATGCAGTAATGACCCATGTATGGGTTACATGACCAAGCAGCGGGACCATCACAGCTTGGTTATCTCTGGTGCAGGAGTCTGGGCACGGCACATTGGGGCTGTCTTCCTGGCCTTTCTCTTCACGGTGATCCAGGTGTTAGTCACGCCTAGGGTCCCCTCCGAGGGCTCCACCGGGTAGGGACCTATGTCCAGTTCCCTGGGGGCAGGCTGCAGATCCTTGCTGGCTGTCGGACAAAGGGCCTCAGCTGCTTGCTGAGTGGAGTCTGTCCTCAGTCTCAGGGCCTCTTCGCGTGGCCTCTCCCGTGTGACCTGCTGGGAAGGCAGATGGAGCAGGGCGGGAGCTGCCATCTTACGGAACCTCAGGGGTCACTGTGCTGTTACTGCTGGAACCACTCAAAGGGAAGAATTTACCCCAGGGGAGGGCCACGAGGAGGCGGGGCTTCCTGAGCCTGCCACCCGCAACTTGAACTTCAGAGAGGCCACGGCAGGTGAGTGCCGATGACTTTGACCCTCAGACTGGCCTCATGGAGGTGTTGTAAAACCACAGGTGATGATGGGTCGGAAAAGGAGCGTGAACTCCTTAAAGAAGACACAAATAGTAATTTTGTTCTGTTGCATCAGAATCAGGCTCCTGACCGATCTGACACAATCCAATGTTTTAAAGATACGAGAGCAGAAACAAGTCTTTCTTAAGAAAGAGACCAGCGGACGACTGCGTGAGATTATGAAACAAAGTGCTGGGATCTGAAAGAACTTTGCTTGCGTGGGAGCTGCAGGCATTTGGGGGCTCCGGCCACCTCGGAGCGCTGGGCTCCTGGGGAGTCTCCTTGAGCCAGAGATTGAGCGCTCAGCACTTTGTTGGGAGCTCCCCTGCTGTCTGCTCCGCCCTCCAGGAGGCAGTGAGAGCCAATCAGGAGGACGCCTTCCTCGGAGGCTGGCAGAGGAGAAGGATGGACGGACGGACCGACGGACGGATGGGGCCGCAGAGTTTGTGAGCGGAGCCAGGACGGATCTGGACCTCCTGCGTCTTTGTTCCGGGGGAGGCGGCTCCGCACCCCCTGCCTGTGATTCCAGGTTTCCCTGCAGCAGCATCCTCAGAAAATTCACGGGAAACGGGCACTACCAAAAACTACATTCGGATTTCCAAATTGTTTTGCACCACAAGAAACTTTAATTCCATTTTTTCACAATTAAAAATGTGCTTATTAATTATATTTTTTGAGAGGCAGAGAGACAGAGATGGATAGAGAGGCGTCTTCCAGCTACCTGTTCACTGAGTGGCCAGGCCACAGCCAGGAGCCGGGAACTCAATCCAGGACTTCCATGCAGGTGGCAGGAACCAATTGCTTGTGCCGTCACCTGCTGCCTCCCAGGGTCTTCATAAGCAGGAAGCTGGACTCAGGACCAGAGCTGAGACTTGGAGCCGGGCACCCTGACGTGGGATGTGGGTGTCCCAGGTGGTATCTTGACAGCTGTGCCAAGTGCCCACCCAACAGGAATTTTCTGAAGTGCCCTTGCATATGCTGGAATTGTCTGTGGCTAAGCGTGTCCTGACACAACAGTGGACACTGGCCAGCAGGAGACCTGTCCGGAGGAGCCGGCCTAGGCAGCCGATGACACAGGTGCTGCTCTCTGCCACAGGTGCCTGATTTACCCACTGCCTGCTCACTTCCCAGATAAAGAGATCAGGAGTCACGTGCCCTGTGGTTCTATTACACTCGGCTTAACCATCTGGTACAGAAAACCCTGGAATATCAAACTGTACCGTTTGTACGTGTGCCAGGACGTGTTTTAATTTTTTTTGAAGTGTACAAAGCATGGCTAAGACAGGAGATGGTAACAGTTCATGAACGCTTAGACTTCCGATGTTGCTACAAGATCTTTCTCTTTCTACTGTGGAAAACCGAGTCCATTTGTTCCTCTAACAGCAGAGAAACCCCAGAGTGGTTTCAGCATTTGAAAGTAGTGGGGCCTCTTTTCCTCTGGTGTGGTTAAAATAAAAGGTGTTACAGTCGCAAAACATGAACCCAAAACCCAGGTTTTTCAACCCTTCAACAGAGCCAAGAAAAGACACCTTTCCTCCTCCAGAGACAAACCAGTCTAGAGCAGATGAGAACTTTTCACACGAGTGTTTCACACGTCATTCTAGGAAATAAGAACACACAATTTAAAAAAAAGTATTTATTTATTTATCTGGAAGCCAGAGCAGCAGAGAGAGTAGGAGAGAGAGAAAAAATGATCATCCATTGGTTCACTCCCCAAATGGCCACAACAGCTGAGGCTGGGCCAGGCTGAAGCCAGGAGCCTGGAGCTCCACCCAGATCTCCGACATGGGTGGCAGGCACTCAAGCACTTGGGCCATCGTCTGCTGCTTTCCCAGACGCATTAGCAGGGAGCTGGTCAGAAGCAGAGCAGCCAGGACTCTCACTGGTGCTTTGAGATGGGATAGTGGTGGCACAAACCGAGACTTAACCCACTGCCCCACAATGCTTGCCCCTTGGATGTGCAATCTGATCTTAATGTATCAGAAAAAGCACTACAAGCTCATTATGTTCCTTGTTTCACAGTCCTTATTGTTCAGGCTAAGACTGATGTAAATAATTACGTTTAAATGGGAGATGAAGTTACAGAAATATACTCCACAAGTAAGTGGATGTTGGCTGTGGGTGAGTGACGGGAGCTTCAGGGTCTTGGTGGCAAGTGCCACAGCCTAAGGAACCTGGCCTCCAACAATCCGTGGGTCCCCACTGGCAGCGTGGACATAGAGAGGGAGTGGCCAAGGGAGTGGCCGGGGCTTCGTGCCTGTCAGTCCGTCTCCAGGATGAGCCCATTGTCTGGTTCTTCATCCCCTCTCCCTGCAGTCATTTTTACTCCTGTGTGTGTTCGGCTCCTGCGGGTGGGGTCACAGGCAGGGGCCTGGAGTAGGAGAGACCATGAAGAAAGATGCTATGATTTGACTTAAACATGGCAGCTTCCTTGGAACATGTACGATAGGCTGACCCCCAAAGTCTTATGCTCGTGGTACTAAGAGGAAAGAAACTTAACCTATTTAGGGAGAAACGTCTGGGGGAATGACTAGGTCCCATTATGTCGTCGGGGTGGAACCCCCAGGATTGAATCTTGGTGGTTTTATAGATGAGATAGAGCTGTGTCATGGTAGGCTAAGCTTCCACCTGTGGCACTGGCATCCTGTAAGGGTGCTGGTTTGTCTCCTGGCTGCTCCTTTTCTTACCCAGGTCCCTGCTAATGTGTCTGGGAAAGCAGTAGAAGACGACTCAGGTGCTTGGGCCCCTGCACCTGTGTGGGAGACCAGGAAGAAGCTCCTGGCTCCTGGATTCGCATAGGCCCACCTCCTGTGTTGTTGTGGCCATTTGGGGAGTGAACCAGTGGATGGAAGACCTCTCTCTCTGTCTCTCCCTCTCCCTGTCTTTCTCTCAAATAAATAAATAAAAATCTTTAAAAAAGAGACATAGACACACGTGCTCCCTGTCCCTTGCCCTGTAGTGTCCTCTGCCACCTCTGGACTCTGCCAGCAAGAGCTCTGTCACGAGGGGCCGGGCCAATGACACTCACGCAGTCTTAGACCGGCAAGCCCCAGTACTGGAGCTGGAATGAGCCCCTTTTCCTAACAAAGTCCAAGTATTTTGTTATAGAGATAAAACTGACTAACACAACAGACCTCGGGTTGTAAGTATGGGTGAGGAGCAAGGTGTCTCATGTAGCAACTTAAAAAATTAACCAGGAATCCAGAAACAGGCTGTGACCTGGAGGCCTGGCAGAAGCAGGAGTGGGCGCAGAGAGATGACGAAGGCAGGAGCAGGAGCCATGCGGGTGGACTGCTGGCGTGGCAGGTGTCCTGCAGCTCCCTGGGGCTTACGCTGATGTCCACTGAGAGACTGCAGGTGGGAAGGCAGGAGACCGGTGGCTGGGGCAGCTGGCCTCCGTCCTCAGCACCAGTGTGCATGCAACGGCCTGGGGGTGGGGGCCGCCATGGCAGGGGCCGGTGGAGGCTGCGCATGACCCTTGCGTGGCTCCTGCTTCCCTGAGGTCCTGCTGGGTGTGGGCTGAGTTTCCAGGTGTGGGGCAGATTGCTCACAGACCCCTCAGCTGCGGGGCGGGGGTGACTTCCTTGTGGGAATTAACACCTGCCCCTGCCATACGTTTGTCTTCTCTGCCCACCACCCGAGGGCCTCCAGGACGAGTGAGTTATCCAACAGGAGTCTGGGTGGCGTCCGCTCAGAGTCTCGAGGGAGTCGCATTGTGAATGCACAGCCCCGGGAGCCACGGCTCAGCCATGCACTGCGTTGCAAGAAAAGGCCCACTGAAGGCTCCGTGAAGGGGCCAGCTCAGGGCTGGCCCTGCCCTCCGGATGGCCAGTGCAGGTTGCCCTAACAACAGTCACCGTGGCGAGGAAGCTGTGGCCAGCATATGGCTCTTTGTCTCCGGCTGTCAGAATACGCAGGTCTGGGAACTGAATCTTAGAAGTAGAGCTGGCTGCTCTCCTGGTCGCCCCCGGTGACTCACAAGTGGCATTTCCTGTCCCTGAATCCTTCTGTCAGGCAGGCTGAGAGATCCTGGCTCCTGGGATGCCGGTAGGACGGCTTCCACCAAGGTTCACAGTCAAGTTTCCATTGACCTTCAATATGACTATCCCCTGGTCACTGGGCAGGTCCTGCTGTGGACCAGCAGGCCAAGAAAGACATTGCTACACCAACAGCAGTGTCTTTAACCTCGGAGACGGCTGGAGCTACAGTTGGTGCCGTGTAACGGAAACATGGCCTGGGCTCCCAGAGTCGGCACTTTTCCTGGCACTTCTGAGTCTGGTGGTAGCGTTGGTGGGGCAATTGGGGCAACCAAGGCCTGATGGAAGCAAGGCAGCCAGGAGCTCTGTGCTCAGGGAGCACAGGCATGCAGCACGGGCCAGCACAGATGCTGACAGAGCAGGAGGGGCAGAGAACCCGGTCCAGGGACGGTCCCTGGTGAACTGCAGGTGCCTTGTTCACCTGCACCTCTGCACGGGGCTGTGTGTGGAGACTGCGGCTGCCTGTGCTCTTGCAGACCTGGAGCAGAGTGGAGTGCCTATGCAGCAAGGAGGCCCAGAGAGGAGCAAGGATGGGCCGTAGAAGACCGCCGTGCTGCTCTGACCCTCAGCCTCCTGGCCGGGCCTCTGGGTCCAGCAGGGACCCGGGTTCTGTTTCTGTCCCGCGCTGAAGCCACTTCCTGCTGACAGCTGCTCAGTGTAGGCATGGGCTCCAGGCCTTTGATTCCTTCTTCAGGATGCTTTGATGCCAAGGATGGGGGAAACTCAAATTAACAACACCATGCATTCTTGGTGTGGGCCACCATCACATCTTCTGTCCTGCAGGTGGACAGTTCTTGTGCACTTCTTGGGAGGTCTGTGCAAGTGCTGAGGGCCCACTGTCTGCAGAGGGTTCCTTGGCAATATTGGTTCCTCTCTTTCCTTGTCTACTGTTGAGGGTTGCAGGGTGTCCCCCTTCTCCCCCAAGAGGTATGTCCAAGTCCTAACCATGGATGTCTGAATGTGGCTTATTTGGGAATGAGGTCTTTGCGGATGTAATCAAGTTCAGATGAGAGCAGGCTAGAGGAAGCTGCGTGTGGCTGGTGTCCTTCTAGAAGTTGGGGTGAAGATGCTAGGGGCCGAGGCCATGACACTGGGGGAGCCTGGAGTGAGGTGACTATAAGCCAGGGAACGCTGGGGATTGGAGGCAGCGCTGGGAGCAGGAAGAGGCAAGGACTGGTTCCTTCCTGCAGGCTTCACCGGGGGCGTGTCCTGTCCAACACCTTGAATTTGAACTTGCAGCTTCTAGAACTGTGATGGAGTTCAGTGTCCTGTGTCAGACGCCCTGGGCATGGCCACAGCGGCCCCGAGAGGTGGGCGCTCGTGACCTCCTGCTTCTCTCTTGCTCCTGGGGATCACCTCCTAAAGCAGTCACCTGCTCATGGGCTCTTCGAGTTCTTTTTTTAAAGATTTATTCATGCATTTGAAAAGTAGAGTTAGAGAGAGAGAGAGACACCTTCCATCTATTGACATGCTTTTCCAATGGCTGCAACAGCCAGGGCTGGGCCGGGCCGAAGCCAGCAGCCAGGAGCTCCATCGGGTCTCCTACGTGGGTGCAGGGCCCAGGACTCGGGCATCTTCTGCTGCTTCCCAGCAGGGAGCTGGACACGAAGTGGAGCAGCTGGGACTCGTAGGGCTGTTGGTGCTCCTATGGGCTGCTGGCCTCAAAGGCAGTGGCTTAATCCATTGTTAATCCATTTTTTTTTTTGAAAGTGACTGTTATATTTGCAGTTCCAACAATGATAATGTCCAGGAGATGAATGTAACTGTTTCTTTCCAAATAACAGGTAGAAAAGTCTGATAAGGAATAGAGGACAAAATGACCAGACACATACCAATGGGGAACAAAGCACTTAATATGCACAAAAGAAATCTTCAATGAGAATGTGAACACAGATAGTGGCAGCCGATGCCAACTCTAGTAAGTGAAGTCAACATAATACCTTCAGTAAGTCCTGCAGATTTGGAGTGACCAGACTCCTGGGTTGCTCCCTGCTTGGAAGCATGATATAGCAAGAGCTGACTCCCTCATGGATCTGGCTGCAAAGCCGAGATGGCTTGGTGGGAAGTCTGCAAAATGGTGGCAAGGATGAAATCTGCCCCAGCGTCTTCTTTTTTCTACAAACTGTAAAAAGAGACCCACTGGCATCCAAATGAAGCTTTAGTTTCCGAATTAACTGATTTTTTTTTTGAGAAAGCACTGATGCTCATCACACCTCCTGTTAGGTAGGACGTCAGATATGAGCTTATGTGTGTGTGACAAAGGCCTAAGGAGACATTTGGGTCCAGCATCTGCATCTCAAAGTCATCCCCATAACGTTTCAGGGGCAGCCCAGTGTCTGCATCCTGCCCTGCCCCTTCTACCCGATAACCTGCCAGGTGGGGTCCCCGCCCCTTCTGCCTGATGATCTTCCAGGTGCAGCTCAGTATCTGCTCAGATCCCGATCCTCCAGGGGGTCCTGCTCACCCTTCCTCTAAACCCAGGGCAGCGCTAGCTAGGTTTCCTCCTGTCTGATACCTTCAGGGGAAAAACTCAGACAGGAGCTTCTAGTATTTACACCCATAAAGTCTTTTGTTTCAGAAGGAGATGTGAGAAGACAAAGACCCATCTCCTTAAAAACCCCTGACCTCAACCAGACGGCGCGCTCAGCCCTCTGCCTCTCTGCTGAGCCGCCCGCCTGGCCTGGCCAGGTGTACTCTCTCCACTCAACCATGGAACCCCGCTCTCCCCCAGTCCGAGCGACTGGGCGCTCTCTCTCAGGTCCTGTCTGGAGAGGTGCCCATCCGTCCTTACGGATGTCCCTGCCCTAATAAACGTTGCTGTTTTACTTTCCACTACTCTCTGTCTCACGCCTGAATTCTTTCTTGCACGAACACAAGAACCCTGCCATTCACCGTTAACACTCCCACCTCTTACGGGCTTGACATTTCCCAAATACACAGCACCTGACTCAATGACCCCCCACCCCCACCCCACCCCGGGAGAGGACAGGACTGTCACCGTGTTACAGAGGAGAAGCTGAGTCTGATACAGCTACAGTAACGTGAGCCAAATATGACCCCAAATCCGCCTTCCCACTTCCTGGGACCAGAGCTTGCCCCAGCAGTGTCTCTGCAGGTCCCCTCCAGCTTTTGCGCATGCGTCTGCCTGTAAAATGGGCATTGAGGTCTGGCTGCTGCGACAGATACCGGAATATTCAGTGGCTAGCACAAGACAGAAATTTCTTTGCCTCTACAGAGAGCCTCATGTGCTCCGCGGAGCCCTTGAACCCTCAGATTCCCGCTGTTGCCCGCTCTGCCGCCTTTGTGCACGATGGCTCACGGCTGCCTCGGGCTGAGGTCGCCAGGAGGGTGGGGGAGGCGAGGAGGAGAAGAAAATTCCTCTGGGGTCAGGAGCTAGCCACACCTCATTGACGACACTTTCCACGCAGGGCTGCGCCTAGTGCGAGGGGTGGAGGGAGGCTGGGAAATGTGGTGCGTGTGTTGTACCCAGTGGAAAAGTAAGGATTCCACTGCCTGGTGTGGGGCGGGGAAGGGCCGTAGCAGCAGGTGTTCATGGGGCAGCGATCCTGTACGGCCCCCTTCCTAGTACAACAAGGAACAGAGATGTGAGAGGCTGTAGTGCCCCCGTTCGGAAGAGGCGGACGAGTTTCTCAGCACGTGGATTTCCAGCTGGGCCACAGCTGGGCAGCCGTGCGTTGTCTGGGTGTGACCAGCCACCCGGCCCTCAGTCAGGAGCACACGATGACAAGTCAGTGAGTAAACAGTGTGACTCTGTCCCAAGAGCTGAAAGACAAATCCAAAACCCAGTCCTCTTGAGTCTTAGGATGGCACAGCAACACCGCAACAGCCCGCCGGCCTCGGTTTTGGCTTGCGAAGGGAATGTGCCAGGAGAGCAAGGCAGAGGAGAGAAACGCGACAGCCGGAGTCGGCAGCACACCTGCCTGCCCGGGGCTCGCCAGGCACGCAGAGGAGGCAGCACGGTCAGCCGCTCTTGGGCGTCACCGTCGCAGGGCTGCGGTGACCAAGCGCCACAGCCTGGGGGACTCAGTGCTGCAGAATCGGCTGTCTCACAGGTCTAGAGGCTGGAGTGGGGGTGCAGGTGTGAGCAGGGTTATGCCCCCCCTGAAACCTGTCGGGGGAAGATCCTTCCCACCCTCCTGCTCTGGGAGCCCCGATGTCTGTGTGTGGTGTGTGGGGCCTCCCTCAGTCCCTCCCTGGGTCCCCACAGGGCCTCTTCTGCGTCCCTCCACACCCTTCCCGCTGTGTGTCTCAGGCCCTGGATTGCAAGCAGAGGCAGGATGGATCCCAGGCGGTGTGCTATGGCTTGCAGGAATTCCCAGTGGTGGTTAACCCATTGTGCCACAGGGAGTTCCTCAGCTGGCAGCAGAAGAGGAAGGCAGAGGCGAGAAATGAGGCGGATTTGACGCCTGTGGGTGCCCTGGGATGGAGAGGTCGTGTGCCAAGCAGTGCGTGTGACCCTCACCTGACAGAGGTGATTGAAAGAATCCAGCTGAAAAACTGAGCGCACATGGAAGTGGGTTAACCCCAGAGCCTCCCGATAAGAACCCCGCCTGGCCGACACCTTGAATTTGGCCTTAGGAGATCACACGCCTATAACTCAGGCCAATCTGCCAGGAATTCTAGCCTTCAGATATGAGAGGATGTGTGGGTTTTGCTTTAAGCCTCTACCTTCGGAGAAGTTTGCTATTTAACAACAGAAAACCACTGTAGCCGCACCATGCCTCTTTCTAGCTATGGAATATAAAGACCGCCAGCTTCCATTTCTTGTCTCTCGGGGCGATGGCTCTGGAAACCCAGCAGCCACGCTGTGAGGAAGCCCAAGCAGTCCCAGGGTGAGGCCCGGGTGGAGAAGAAGGCCCCCAGTCCAGCCCCAACCTGGCTGCGTGGCCATGCCGGGACCAGCTTTCCAGCCTCGTGAGCGGGCCGTGTTGGGAGTGGGCCCTTGGCCCTGCTGATCTGAGCCAGGTGACGCTGTGAGGGCAGGACAGATGGTCTGCCGGACTGCAGGCAATGCTTGCTCTTATTTCAAGCCACAACGTTTAGGGGTGGTTTACATGAGAGTGGCTTGCTAACTGTGCCCCTGGAAGGTGGCTGATGTGAAAGACAGCTTACATAGAGCTCCTAGGAGCACCACATGGCACATTTCTGCCCAAGAGATGTGGCTTTGTGACATTAAGGATACATTGTTGGGGCCGGCGCTGTGGCTTAGCAGGTAAAGCCTCAGCCTGCAGGGCTGGCATCCCATATGGGCGCCGGTTCAAGTCCCGGCTGCTCCACTTCCCATCCAGCTCTCTGCTATGGCCTGGGAAAGCAGTGGAAGACGGCCCCAGTGCTTTGGCCCCTGCACTCACGTGGGAGAGCGGGAAGAAGCTCCTGGCTCCTGGCTTCGGATCAGCCCAGCTCCAGCTATTGTGGCCATTTGAGTAGTGGACCAGTGGATGGAAGACCTCTCTCTCTGTCTCTGCCTCTTCTCTCTCTGTGTAACTCTGATTTTCAAATAAATAAATACATCTTTTTTTAAAAAGGACACATTGTTCTGGCCCACTGTCCCTTAGGGCTTTATGACCTGAGGAGCTTAAAGGACAGAGTATTTTGCTAATGGTTGCTTATGGGGGGATTTAGCAACTTTGTGCCCAAGTATATGATGCTTACAAGAACGATACTATTCAGGGTTATTGGGGGCGTGGTGACAGGAGCTATTTCAGACTCTGCAGGTGGGATTGCGAATCTGCGCAGTTCTGGGACCCGAGTTAGCTCTGTCAGTCATTTCAAGGTGATTGCTGCCACGGCGTGGTTCCTGTTAAAGGAGCCTAAAGGAGCCAAATGCGAAGTAGAAGAAAAGCAACAGCGCCCTACGCAGCAATGCGTTCATCGCAGTCATGTGGAGCAACCAGAAATAATGCAACACTTAGCCCAGCGGGATCCTCATGGTCATTCTGATGTATTTATAGGGATATTATGTGATGTATCATCATGTAACCCATCAATATGAAGCCATTAAAGCAATGCTCATGAATGGATTCTCTCCATTGCTCTACTTTTCAAGTAGATAGAAAATAAATTAATCAACAAGGTGCATACGAACCTTGTTAACAGACGGTTGTTAACAGTGCTGATCTCTAGACCTGTGGTTTAAGAACAATCTGAAAATTTCCTCCTTGGTGTTTTCTCACCTTTTCCAGTTTTTCTATGATGAACATGTATCCCATCTGTATTAAGGAAACAATAGAAACTACTTACAGTGGCTTTAGATTCACTGCAAAATGAAGCAGAAGACACAGAGACTTCTCATGCACCCCTGTGCGTGTGCAGCTGCCCCCACCATCAGTTCTCCTGACTGCAGTAGTCTGTCTGTTGCAATGAACGAACTCATCTCTGTCGCTTGGCCCCCACTGTTTCAGGAGGGCTCCCTCTTGGCATTGTGTGTCCCATGGGTTTGGACAAGAGCGGGATGGGGTTTCTTTTATTTTTTTATTAAAGATTTATTTTATTTATTTGAAAGAGTTACAGAGAGAAGTAGAGACAGAGAGAGAGGCCCTCCATCTGCTGTTTCACTCCCCAGATGGCTGCACTGGCCAGAGCTGGGCTGATCCGAAGCCAGGAGCCAGGAGCTTCCTCCGGGTCTCCCACACAGGTGTAGGGGCCCAAGGACTTGGACTATCTTCTACTGCTTTCCCAGGCCATAGCAGAGAGCTGGATGGGAAGAGGAGCAGCCGGGACTAGAACCGGCGCCCATATGGGATGCTGGTGCTTCAGGTTAGGGCTTTAACCCGCTGCGCCACATTGCTGGCCCCAACACACAGAGTGTTTCACCACCCCTGGAGCCCGCTGCGTCCCGCCTGGCCGTCCCTCCTACCCCCTTCTCGTAACCACTGCTCCCTTTGCCTACTCCATGCGTTTTCCAGAAGCGACTCCGAGGAAGTCATGAGCTGGGTCCTCTTTGATCCACCCACGATGGTGCTCATCTCTGACCGGCACCAGCTGCAGGTGACCTGAGATCCAGCGGCAGGCGCACACCCAGGTAAGGGATGTGCCCTCTCCAGTGGATGGAAATAGCTCAGTCACAGAGGCTTTAATACATCCAATAAGTAACATGTGGTTACTAGGGCAGTCATCGAGGCACAGCAGGGTAGGCTGTCACTGGAGACCCCTAAATCCTAGTTAGTTGAGAGGGAGAGACAGAGAGAGAGGTCTTCCATCCACTGGTCCACTACTCAAATGGCCACAATAGCTGGAGCTGGGCTGATCCGAAGCCAGGAGCCAGGAGCTTCTTCCCGCTCTCCCACATGGGTGCAGGGGCCAAAGCACTGGGGCCATCTTCCACTGCTTTCCCAGGCCACAGCAGAGAGCTGGATCGGAAGTAGAGCAGCTGGGACTCGAACTGGTGCTCATATGGGATGCTGGCCCTGCAGGCAGAGGCTTAACTTACTACGCCACAGTGCTGGCCCCTAAGTATTTATTTGAGAGACAGAGGGACAGGTGGAGAGATCTCCTATCTGCTCTTTCATTTGCCAAGTGCTGGCAACAGCTGGGAGCTCCATCCGGTCTCCCTCGTGGGTGGTAGGAACTCAGTTCCTGGAGCCACCATAGGTGCTTTCCAGGGTCTGTACTGGCAGGAAGCTGGCACTGGGAGTGGACCAGGACTTGAATGCAGGAACTCCAACATGGGGTGCGGGCATCCTAACCGCGATGTTAACCCCAGGTGGAACGGCCACCGTAACATCAAGCTCTTGGCCGTGCCCTGTGCTCTGGCCTCTCTGTGGCCTCCACAAGGTCCCCTCCACCCCTCACCTCTGCATTCATGACCCCGGAGCTTCTTCAGCCTGCTGAGGGGTCCTCGTGCAGGCACCTGTCAGCTGCCCAGGTATGCGTGGTCCCCACTGCCCGCGGCAGCTTCCTACCCACTGAATATTGGTAATTTCTTCAGAATTACCAAAAAGTGAAGGCAAAAGTCCCCCAGGATGGCAGGTTTGCAGCGTGAGTCCCTAAGGACTCTCGTGTGACAAGGCATGGCGTAGCGTGTCCACACTCGCCAGGGCTGGCCTCTCGGGCCCTGGTGAGCGTCAGCCGTCCCCGGCCCTGGTGAGGGAGCCTGGTCTTACTATGCGCCCTCTGAGCTTGGGGGCTGCACAGGCATGGCTGTCCTGAGCTCACTGTCAGTGTCCTTGGACTTTTCTAGATGCCCTGACGACACTCTCCAGGACCTGTGCCGGGGCTCAGGTTGGGCCTGGAGGTCTGGTTGGGGAGCAGCAGACACGACCCAGGGACCTGCAGACCAGTCCTCTGCAGAGATCCTAAACGTGAGGCTGCGAGAATTAAGAAATCTCATCAAGTGCAAATGCACACTGGCCTTGCACGTTCACTCCTGGAGTGCATGGTCCTGGAGTTGTTAGGTTATTAAGCTAAGGCCTTCAGGGACGGAGTTCCTGAGTAGGGGCCTCAGCTCTGTGCATTGGTGAGATCAGCTGCCGATTACAGTGCCACACGGTGCGTGTCCTATCACAGGACCACTCTGCGTGTCTCGTCTGCAGATGACAGTGCCACTCTGCGTGTGTCTGTTTTGCTCACTTTTTTTTCCTTTTTCTCTTTTTAAGATTAATTTCATCTATTTGAAAGGCAGAGTGACATAGAGAATGAAAGAGAGAGAGAGAGACAGAGAGAGAGAGAGAGAGAGAGAGAGAGAGAGAATGAGAGAGAGAGAGAGTATCTTCCATCAGCTCTTCCACTCCCCAAATAGCCACAACAGGTGAGGCTGGCTGGGCTGGGCCGAAGCCAGGAGCCAGGAACTCCATCCGGGTCTCCCGTGTGGGTGGCAGGCCCCAGGGACTTGGATCATCCTTTGCTGCCTTCCCAGGCACACTAGCAGGCAGCTGGAGCAGAGGTGGAGCACCGGGACTGGGGCCGCGCTCTGCCAGGGGATGCCGCTGTTCCGAGAGGCGGCTTCGCCTGCTGCAGCACGGCGCTGACTTGCTCCCTGCTTCTCTCACCAGCTCTCAGCACAAGATTCAGAGGCAGAAACACACACTCTCTCTCCCTCTTAGGGTTCGCCACCACTGGGACCTGTGAATTAACCCCCAAAAGAGAGATGAGGCAGGAGGAGAGGCCGAGGCCTTTTACTGGATGTCTGTATTCTTAGTTTAATGTGTACAGAGAGCAAAGGCCACAGAGTGCTCAGCTGGGAGCCCTCAGCCATCGTTTTCCCGAAGGGCGGTGAGTTGGGACAGGCGACTGGACCCAGGAAAGCTCCAGGCTTCTCTGGGTGCCAAACAGCGGGGAAGCAAATTCGCAGGTGCAGGTGGCGGAAGATGGGGTGGCTTAGCGAGGCTTGCTGTGTGCACATCATCTCGGCATCATCTCCATCGGTAACAGGTCATGCGTGGGCTCAGCTTCCCAAGGGAAGTTAACGTGTGGAATCTGAGGAGGGGCCTTTGCTCATTTGCCTGGCCCTAGAAATAATGTTCAGGCCAAGGCGGCCTGTTTTGGAGTGGCCTCGTCGGATCCCTTCAGCCTACAGGTCACAACAGCTCTGTCCACGCAGAAGGCTCTGGGGCCGGGGGCTGGTTCTGCGGAGGCCCTTGTCTCAGTGTGCTTGTCCACACCTTGCAGGGAGGGCCTGGTGAGGTCACGCTCTATCAGTGGGCGTGCTGTCGGCACCAGCAGGGTGTGCTGCGGTTGCTGTGGCGTGGTTCATCAGTGCTGCACATCTGACACAGCCCGTGCACCCTGCCAGCAAGGTGCACACCCGTCATGCCTTGCGAGGTCTCCGGGAGGCTGCGGCTGCTCCCCAAGGGCCTGTGCTGACTCCCGCCACCCTCTGCCGCCCAGTGCGCGCGCTCTCTGCGACAGGCACTTTGTGGGTTCCCTGCTGCACCCTGTGCCCAGAAGACCGTCTGGGAAACACCAAGAGCATCTTAAGAAATTGCTGCATGACATCCCTGGGTTAGGCCACGACCTTGGCCATGCATTCGGTGTGTCTGAGAAGAACGAGCACGCTTCTTCAGGGCGACAAGTGTGTTTGCAGGAGGCTGCGTTTGCCTGATCAAGGATGAGTGGTCTCTGCTCTCCAGGGTCCCCAGCCTCGCCTGCGCAGGGGTGGGGTGTGTGAGAGGCGGGGGTGCAGGCAGTTCTATTTCCGTTCTCCTGCGTGGGAGCAGATCTGCCCTGCAGGGGCTCTGCTGCTGCTGGCCACAGAACTGACCTGCACCTGTCACATCTCCAACGCCTGCAGGTTGATCTGGAAGCCAAAGCGGCCTCTTTGGGGTGTCAGCTTGGACCCCCTCTGCTGGAAGGGGCAGCATTTGCTCCTCCTCCGTGTGTTTGCTTTGCTTCAGGGTCTTACTTTAAAGGAGTGTTCTGTCTTCTGTTGGTGTCCAGAAGGTGTGGATGCCCCTGATGCTGAGCCCCTGGTGGGGACAAGAACCTAGTGGGGGAGGCTGGGCAGACGTTCAGAAGGAGTTGTAGCAAACGCAGACGGTTGAGCGAGGGGCTGGTCAGCAGGGTCTGGAGGGATGGTTTTTCCAGAAGCTGCCATGGTGCTCTGAAGAGCCACGCGCTCTGTTGTCTCCGAGCAGCTGGGGCGGTTGTGGGGGACGGAGGCCCTGCTCCCGCGGGGTTCTCAAAGGCTCCACAAGACCCCGCCGTGTGCTCCAGAAGCCTGGCCCAGTCCTGGGATTTCTCTTTCTCTGAAGGACCTGTTCCTGTGGACATGCAGTGCCTGGGTGGGGGAGGCGCCGGCTGACCACCCCTGGGGCTCGGCTGGGGACCAGGGGGAGCCTGGTGGGCCACTCAGGCAGCAGGTGGAAGAGAACAGGAGGCCTGGGCAGGTGAGAAAGGCTCTAGGAAGAGCAGGGAGTGGAGCCCTGGGGCCAGTGCACTCCCAGCCTTGGGCCTGGACTTCCTGAGCTGTTTGGGGCTGGCTAATGATTAATGAGGGAATGTGCCCCTTGGGGCACTCCCGCCTCCCTGGAGCTGGAGGCCTGGCAGAGGCTGCCTCTGCTGTGACGTGAGGCGACACAGTGCTGCTGGAACTTCCTGTTACCTGCGAGGCTGGTTCTCAGAGTTCCTGCCCGCCTCTGCGTGGACGGAAGACAGCAGCCAGGAAGGTGCGGAGAACCCTGGCTGAAGGCTGAGGTCAGACGAGCAGGTGCGGTCGCCGGGAAGGGTGTGGGGCTGGCGGCCTTCTGCCCACCGGGGGCCCTCTGGGCTCAGCGGGTGGCTGCTGGGTTTCCCAGGCCGGGAAAGGCGTGGGGCTGGTGGCCTTCTCCCCACCTGAGGCCCCTCTGGGCTAAAAATTAAGAGTGGGTGCCACTGAGCGTTCAGAAATTCCAGGTGATTCGTAGTCAGCCAGTGTCCCTGTCGCAGTGAGCTGTTCTGAGATGTGTTGAAAGCTGAGATGGCTGGAATTTGGGAGGGGGGCGGGGCGGGGGACGCAGGCATCCCAAGCTGGAAAATCACAGTGAGGCTGAGCTGTCCATCACAGCAGTAAACACAGCTTCCCTCTGGGCACGGCCTGGGTGGGGGAGGGTGGACCTGCCCTGGAGCTGCGGTGCTGGTGCTGAGGGGATGGGTCCTGATTGGGCGCGGCCTGGAGCTGGATTCTCGGGAGGGTGGAGAAATGTAGAAATGTAGGTGTGGAGGACCCGGGGAGCACCTCACAGTCCATGATTTTTTTTAATTAAAAAAAAGATTTATGAATTATTTATTTGAAAGGCAGAGTTAGAGAGAGAGAAAGAGAGAGAGAGAGAGAGAGAGACAGACAGAAAGAGATTTTCCTTCCACTGGTTTACTCCCCAAATGGCCGCAACAGCCAGGGCTGGGTCAGGCTGAAGCCAGGAGCCCAGAGCTTCTTCCAGGTCTCCCGAGGAGTGCAGGGGCCTGAGCCCTTGGGCCGTCTTCCTCTGCTTTCCCAGACGCGTTAGCAGGGAAGCAGGATCCGAAGTGGAGCAGCCAGGACTGGAACCAGTGGCACAGGTGGTAGCTTAACCCACTTTGCCATGGTGTTTTTTTTAACAGCCAATTCATACTGCCCAGAGAAGCCACTGTCCTTTTTCTGCTTGGGTCTGGGTTTTCTGTTGCTACCCCAGATAGGGGGTGGGCGGGCCACGACCCAGAACTAAGGGGTTAGAGAAGTGCGTGGAACCCGGCTCTCTTCCTCGCCCCATCTGACCGATCTGCCCAGAGCTTTAGCCTCGGCAGGCCATGAGGGACTTGGCGGGGTTCACGATACAATTGAGTGAGACTTGAGATTGGACGTGGACGTCACCATTCTCAGCTAAAAGCAGGCATTTCAAGTCTTCCGTGGTGGAATGAATGAGAGGTTAGGCCTCAGGGCTGATGTTACCGGCCACACCTGGCCCGTGTGAGCAGCCTGTCTGGTCTCAGCCACACTCGGACCCCGCTGTGTGGCAGCCTGCCAGCTGCACAGACCCCTCAGATGCGTCCCCTTCTGGCCCACCATCTGTCGCCGCCCCCTGCCGGGGCCTACACTCTTCCTGTGCTGCTGGAATATAACTGCCGACGTGGGCCAGGATGCTGGCAGAGCCCCGCACTCCAGGGAAGACCCCTGCTCTGGGTCTGCGGCCTGGGTCCTCTTGCTGTGGCTCCAGCGTCCCTGCGTCCACTCTTCGCGGGGCTCGGGTGAAGTGTGCCTGTTGGCTTTGACAGCCAGGGGGTGCCAGCCCTCCTTCGTCCTCTGCTAGCCCCTGGGAGGCTGGCAGGCGCTTGGTGGAGCAGCTCACGTGTGGAGCTGGGTGAACTGAGCCTCCCTGGGAGCCGGTAAATGACCCACGGGCGGCTTTGCATCTCTGGGTCTTGGACCCATCCCGGAGGCTGTCGTGGCTTTTCCGTGTTTCTCAGCATCCGTGCCACCTGCGTTGCAGGCCTCGGCTTATGGATTTGCTGGGTTGTCTTCCATCATTGCGAGGGGCGGGCTACCCCCTGGAGGAGTCCCCCAGCGCAGGCATGGTAGTCACGGTGTAGAGCAGGTTTTTTTTTTGCCTTCCCACGACCTCAGAGAAGCAAAGGCAGGGCCGCCTGCGTGCCTTCCCACGCTCCCTGAGCTGAGTCGTGACGTGGGGCGTGGGTCAGAGCCCTGACTTTCCCAAGGCCTCTGTGTTTATCAGCAGCTCAGCCGAGGCTCTTGCAGCCTGCTGCCTCTGGGGGGCACTGTGGGGGCTCCTTCTGGGGCCCCGGCCCTGGAGGCTGCATCAGTGCATCTGGGGGGAGGGCAGCTCACTCTTCGGAGGCATGGGGTGGGTTTGCCCAGCAGGATGGGATTCCAGGTGAGGCGAGAGCTGGCCAGGTTGCTTTGCTCCACCTGAGTGTGGGGAGCAGGACCATGTGGATGGGGGCCCCTTCCGGAGGTGCGGGAGTGCAGTTGTGGCAGACGGGGCTCATGTGTAGGTGACGTAGCTCCCGGGGCTCCAGGGGACCCACTGAGGGGCTCCCTGGACCTGCCTGTCCCAGGGCAGCAGGAGAAAGAAAACATGCCGGGGCGGGGGCGGGGGGGGGGGAAGTGAGAGGCTCCTGGGAACAGGGAGGTTGGAAGGAGAGGCCCTGGGGGCGTGCAGGACTGAGTCTTCAACCGTCCAGGCCTCACCCTCTACCCCATGCTCCCCTAACTCGGCCCTCACCCACTTCCCCTCACCCTCTCCCTGCTGCGGAGCCCTCTGGGCACTAGCCGGCCCGGCTCCGCCCCCGGGGGTGCACCTGCCACTTCCTCTGCCAGGAAGCTCTTCCCGCCATGTGCACGTGACCTGTGTCTGCCCACCCTGCTGGCAGTGATGCCAGCATCTCCCCCCGGCTGCTGCATTTCTCTCCACACCGCTTGCCACCTTCTGCACTGCCGGCCACACCAGCCCCTCATCCCCCGTGCTGCCTGCTGTCCCTCTTGCACATGGAGGCATCCCATCACCTGTGCGTGGGTTACAGGAAGGTCAATTCATTCAGCGATTCTCCACCTTGAGTGGGCAGGGGGTCTGGTCTGAACACTCCCCTCCCTCCCATCCTGAGGCTGTGCCCCTGCAGGGCTGGCGCGGGCCGAGGGGTGCCTCCTACCCTGCTCCCAGGTGAGGCTGTGCCCCTGCGGGGCTGCACGGGCCGAGGGGTGCCTCCTACCTCCCTCCCAGGTGAGGGCACAGGGCCAGCCCCCCAGGCGCCTGCAGCTGTCGGGCAGGTCACAGAGAGGCAGGTGCTACGTGTGACACATTTCTCTCTCTTCCCAGGCCGGGAGGGACATGCGGAGATGGAGGGCGGCTGGAGGGGCGCCCGAGCCGCCCTGGTCATCCTGGCTGCACTAGCAGGTACGGTCGCTGGGGTCCGGGGCTCCTCACGCGTGCACTGCAGTGTAGGCGCAACGTTCACGCAGCCGAGGCCACAGGCACACAGCTGCCGAGGGTCCGCCTCGAGTGCTGCCCGCTGGGTCCCCTTCTCCTGCTGGCCTCCAGCCCTGCTGCACCGGCTGCTGCCCCGGAAGGGTCCTGCAGGGCCTCTGACCCCACCTCTGTCTCCATCGGGGCTGTCACTCCCCGGGGCGGGGGGCACCTCGACGGCTTTCCCATTGCACCTGTTGCCATGTCCCCTGCTCTTGTTTCACTTCCTGAATTTCAGTTCGGCCTTCAAGAAAGGGCCAGCTCAGGCACCACCTCCTCCATGAAGCCCTCCTGACTTGCATTTTCAGGGTGGGAATCCCAGTTTCCATTTATTGACTGGGCGAGGGGCCCACGGATGTGGCACTCCACGGTCCTTCATCCCGCCGCTCCCCAGGGCACCTGCTGCGTGGACTCCTGGAGTCTGGGACCTGGGCTTTGCAGGAGACGGAGGCTGGGGACTGTGAGGTCCTTGGATGAGCCAGGGTTGGCACAGCAGCCTTGGCTTCACCGGGTCCTTTTCTTGCTCCATTGGTGTCACCTTGTTTTCCCGTCTTGGTAATAAATCCCTCGTCGCTCACTGCAGTGATCCGAATGACGGCGCCGGGGAACGGCGTGTATGCAGAGACGCTCTGTGTCCCGTAGGTGCAGCCCTACATTGGCAGACAGGGCATGTTCCTGTGGTCAATGCTGAGACCCAGAGCATCCCACCATCAGCTCCCCCCCCCTGCAAAGTGACCGCCTGCCGCCTTCTCCCTGCACGGTGTGTTCTGTCTCTACACACACGGGTTCTGTCTGCACAGTGTAGACAATGCGTTTTCAAAGTCAGATCACGGTGGCCCTGACAGACAGGAAATGAAATAAAATGGAACAAAATAGGAAATACCAGAGTGTGGCATGAGCAAGGACTGCCTGTGACACTTTCTAAAGATTTATTTATATATTTGAAATGTAGAGGGTCAGAGAGAGATGGAGAGGGAGAAAGATGGAGAGAGAGAGAGATGGAGAGAGAGAGAGAGAGAATGAGACATCTGCTGGTTCACTCCCCCAGTGGCTACAATAGGTGGGGCTGGGCCAGGCTGAAGCCAGGAGCCTGGAACTCAGTCTGGGTCTCCTTCGCGGGTGCAGGGACCCAAGCACTTGAGCCATCTTCCGCTGCTTTCCAAGGCACGTTAGCAAGGAGCTGGATCAGAAGCTGAGCGGTCGGGGCCGGCGCCGCGGCTCACTAGGCTAATCCTCCACCTTGCGGTGCCGGCACACCGGGTTCTAGTCCCGGTCGGGGCGCCGGATTCTGTCCCGGTTGCCCCTCTTCCAGGCCAGCTCTCTGCTGTGGCCCGGGAGTGCAGTGGAGGATGGCCCAAGTGCTTGGGCCCTGCACCCCATGGGAGACCAGGAAAAGCACCTGGCTCCTGGCACCTGCCATCGGATTAGCGCGGTACGCCAGCCAGAGCGCGCCGGCCGCGGCGGCCATTGGAGGGTGAACCAACGGCAAAGGAAGACCTTTCTCTCTGTCTCTCTCTCTCACTGTCCACTCTGCCTGTCAAAAAAAAAAAAAAAAAAAAAAGCTGAGCGGTCGGGACTCGAACAGTGCACCCATGGGTGCCAGATCACCGTGATGTATGACCCGTGCCCCATGATGGCCGTTCCTGCATTGGTTGGGACATTTTGATTTTGGGTGTTTTCCCTACTAAGTGTGAGCTCCAGGCCTGAGTGTTGGTGTGTTTGGGAGCAAAGGTGTTCAGAAGCCCAGCGTGGTGGCCCTGGGGGCCAGGCGCTCAGCAGGAGCTCACAGGACATCTGCCCGTGCAGGCGAGGGGGTGGAGGTTGGGGGCGGAGTTTTAGGGGTAGGGCACCGTGCTCCCTGGCCTCAGCCACAGTGACTCAAGCTCTTTCCAAGGCTGGGCAGGCAGCTCAGGACCTCCGGGTCTGGTTCTCTGGGCTGTTGTTTCCTGGGGAAGCCCAGACTTCAGCACTGCTTTGAGAGGGGGCGGGCCTGGTTTGGAGCCTGCACGTGGCTGTTCCGGGAGGGCAGCGTCTTAGGGATTAGCTCCACAGCTCCCAGGAAGGGGGAAGTCCAGCCCCGCATCTGTACTGAGTAGGAGTTTGTAAATTCACAGTGAACGTTGAACCACTTGCAGAGACTTAGCCAGAGTCCTGGTCACTTGTCCTCTGGGCTCTGAGCCACCAAGGGCAACCTCTGTGAGCGCCCCCAGGCTGGTCCTGGCCCCACCTCCCCACCCCTTGCTCATAGCCTCATGGCTCACATGGAGCTGGACCACCTCAGGAAGTGTTCCCGATGCGCCTGTTCTGAGCCCCTCGGGCTCCAGCCCAGGAACGCAAGGCTCAGCAAAACAGCATCTCCCCTCTAACCAAGAGCACAGGCCCTGGCGGTGCTTTGTGTCACCCCAGGGTGACAGCTGTTCAAAGGCGCACGGCTGCTCTGTGAGCCTGCGACACTGCGGCTGGCCACTGGCCATGAAGAGGCCCCAGGTGCAGGAGCAGCCAGGGAGTGAGATCTGGGGACAGAGCTGGGGCGAACTGGAGCTGGAGAGGAACTGCTGTGTGGTTAAGTCGGTTTTAAGATAGGCTAACGTTCAGGGTCGTCTGACCTTTAACCCAAATGATGGAGCGCTTTCAAAGATTTATTTTGTTTGAAAGGCAGAGTTGCAGAGAAGGAGAGAGAGAGAGAGAGAGAGAGAGAGAGAGAGAGAGAGAGAGAGAGAGAGAGATCTTCCATCTGCTGGTTCACTCCCCAGATGGCCAAAGCCAGGAGCCTGGAACCCCATCCTGGAACTCTGACGTGGGTGCAGGCCCAAGCACTTGGACCATCTTCCGCTGCCGTCCCAGGCCATGAGCAGGGAGCAGGACTGAAAGTGGAGCACCTGGAGCTGACACCAGCAGGCATATGGGAGGCTGGCATGGCAGGTGGCTGATTAACCCCCTACGCCCCAGGGCCAGCAGCTGTAGAATTCTGTTGAAGAGTCTGGGGCATGGAAGTGGGGGTGGGGAGGAGTAGCTGACTGGACGTGTTTTGAGAGGGTTTGTCTGCTTGTATCGTGGACAGCTGTTTGGGATGAGGGTGTGGGCACAGCAGGGACTCCCTCACCCCCCCGGACTCCCTCCCCCTCTCCCTGGCGTGTCAGTTTCCATGGATGGACCCCGACGTGGGACGTGGTTTCACCCCCACTTTCTCCTGGAGTTGCATCGCCCATGCGGTTCTCTGCCTGTGGCCCCCACTTGACTTCTCTTCCTCCATGTCTGTAGCCTTTGCTTCCCGTTCGTTACATGCTAGACAAGGAGAAAGAAGGCAAGGGAGGGTCCTACAGACCTGGCAAGGAGGCCAGAGGTGGGACAGCAGGGGGGTGGTCAGTGTGGCCCCTCATGATGCCCTGACTCCAGGGGAACCAGGGCTGCTCTTGCAGGGAGCGGAGAAGTCGCCACTGCGGGAGAAAGATGCTTGGATTTGGGATTCCGGGCCCCACGGCGGCCGGCAGGTGCACTGCTCTGGCTCTCCCCAGCTTTGCCGCTGTTAGGATGGGAGCTGTGTAGCAGGAGTCATGGGGGCAGCCACACATTTCAGAGGCTGGCTTGCCCATGTGGAATTGGAAGTCGGAGAGCGTTGGTGTGAATGAGAATCCGCCAGGTGGCGCGGCTCCGCAGGGACAGCGGTGTCGGGGACAGCCGTGGCCGGTGGCAGCGTGGAGGTTCGTGGAGGTTCGTGGGCCAGGGGCGGACACTGATGTTTTCCCGTGTCCTGCCCTTGATTTACCTCTCTGCTCTACAGGTTCAGAGGGAGAGGGCAGAGGGGACGGGGAAGCTTTGGAATGAGGCAGTGACTGTGCGAGTAAAGGTCTTGTTTACCCGCTTCTCCTGTTTGCTCTGTGTGGGGCAGGGTTGCACACAGCAGTGCTGATAAGACGCAGCTCGGAGGACTGAGACCCAGAGGTGCGGGGCGTCGCTGGGGGGCTGTGTCCTCCGGTCCTGTTGCCAGGGGGGCGTTATTCAGCCCACCTTTCCATTTAAAGGACGCATCGGACTCCGGAGTCCCTGGGGCCCAGCCAGCGCCCTCCCTGCCTCCTGGCCCCTGGCCAGCTGCACAGAGCTGCATTCATGACGCCGTAGTCACCTGTGCCGGCTGTGGGGTCCCAGGGACACAGCCTCACGCCCTCACACAGGGCAGGCAAGGAGTAGGGAGGCTGGCTCCTCAGTGCGCAGGCTGGGGTCCCCCCATGCTGGGCCCTCAGTCTGTCTGATGGGTGGTGGCCTCGGGCAGGGCCAGGGAGGAGCCTTGTCCTCCGGCTTGGCCCTCGTTCGTTGGGGTGCAGATCCGGCCATTTCTTGCTTTGCTTCATTTCCCTAAACTCAGCTCAGGGCTCCCGGCACCGCCAGGTTGGCCCAGCAGCTGGGGCTTCCCTGTGGAGTCGTCTCTGATGGCTCTTCCTTGAGCTTTATTATTTGAAGATTTACTTACTTATTTTGAAAGGCAGACTGACAGAGGGAGAGAGAAATACATACACAGATCGTTCATCCGCTGGTTTCTTCCCCAAATGGCCTCAATGGCCACGACTGGGTCAGGCTGAGGCCAGGAGCCTGGAGCTCCATCGGGGTCTCCCACGTGGGGGCAGGGGCCTGAGCTCTTGGTCCATCTTCCGCTGCTTCTCCAGGTGCATGAGCAGGGAGCCGGTTCGGATGTGGAGTGGCTGGACCTGGAACTGGCTCTCCGATCCGTGGTCCAGCCCCTTATTATTGGTATTTAGCAGAGACTAATGGGATCCTGGGTCCGCGGGGCCCCAGCGTGAGTTGTTTCTCAGCCACACCCTGCCTCCTTTCCCACCGCGCGCAGGCAGGATGCGAGGAAGGACGGGGGCTGTTACTCGGGCACTGCGTTGCCATCCTGGATTCCGGCCTCGCGGCTCGGCCTCCTTCCAGCCAGGGCCCCTCCTCCGCCCTGGCCTCGGCCAGCCTGGCTTCTGGCTGAGCCCTGCTCTCTGTGGTGCTGCGCTCCCCCATCCTCTGCGTCCCTGCCGTGTGCTCTGCCCCCAGGCGATGTGCTGGCGTGTGTGTGTGTGTGTGTGTGTGTGTGCAAACATGTGCTGGCGTATGTGTGTATGTGTGCATGTTTGTGTGTGGTGTGCATTTGTATGTATATGCTATTCTGTGTGCATGTATATATATTTATATGTGCTGGTGTGTAAATATGTGTGTCCATTTGTGTGTATGTGTGTAGCACACATGTGTTATCGTGCATGACTGTATGTGTGCATGTCTGTGTATGAGCTGGTGTGTGTGTGTGTGTGTGTGTGTGTGTCTAGCTTCAGGCTAGATTCTTTAGAACCTGTTTTTCCACCAGACATTACAGGTCTCGAGGGAAGAGGGGGGCTGTAGGTATTTGGGGAACCCCGATGCATATGGGAGGCCCTGGTGACCACCAGTATCACCCACGGCAGAGGGAGACAGCCAGGCCCTGCCGTCCTGTGGATGTGGGGTGTGCGGCAGAGAGGAGCCGAGGTGAGTGGCCCGCGGGGGGCCTCAGCTATGAGCACCGCGTGACGCTGTGGGCTGAGTCCCCCACAGCGGGGGTGCTGCCGCCTCTCGCTGGGTCCTGCTGTCGCCAGCAGCCCTGGCCGCGGTGGCTTGTACACGCAGCACTCCAGCCCTGCCGCTCTCTGCATCACCTCCTGTGCTCCTGCGCCTCCCAGCTCCTTCTGTCTTTCTCCCACAGAGACCCCCGTGGTTGGATTTAGGGCTCGTCCTCAATCCCAGCTGATTTCTTCCCCATCTGCCAGGACCCCACTTTCAAAGCCCACACTCCGAGAACCCAGTGGACATGAATTCTGGGCAGGAGGGTTCAGCCCAGAACAACCGTGGTGTGTGGAGAGGGGGGCACGACAGTGGCCCTGTGTCCCCCTGGAAGCTCCCGATCTACTGGGAGAGCCCTGGTGTGAGGGCCCCTGGGCCCTGGCATCTGAGCCTCTGGAGGGCACCCAAGTGTCCCAGCTGCTCAGTGCGGGAAGCTTAAGCTCTGAAACGCTTTGGTTGGTTTATGTGGATTAATCCACTTACCACCTCGGAATACCCGTTGCCTTCTAGCTTCTGGATCCAGCTATCAAATCATAGACGGTCCCAAGAACCTCACGGTCCTGGCGGGCTCAGAGGCCCGCTTCAACTGCACCGTCTCCCAGGGCTGGAGGCTCATCATGTGGGCTCTCAACGGCACGGTGGTCCTGAGCCTCACGCCCAGCGAGCCCATCATCACCAACGAGCGCTTCACCTCCGCCAGTTACCAAGTGGACGGCAACTTCGTCTCCGAGATGGTCATCCACGACGTGCAGCTCAACGACTCCGGACGCATCCGGTGCAGCCTGCAGAACAGCGACCTGGACGCCACTGCCTTCCTCCAAGTGCAAGGTCAGTAGTAGCCAGGGGCGCGGGAAGTGCAGCACGCTGAGCCCGGGGTTAGACGACAGAGGTGGCCCAGCTCGGCGGGACTCGTGCCCACCCTCATGGTGAACTGATGGATGCCTGGTTGTTTATTTGCCGGCCGGCCCCCTCCCTCTTCCCCACACCCCCGCCTCCCTTGTTCCTGTAGGTGCTGGTCTTTAGTAGCCAACAGGCTCATTCCGAGCTGGCGCCTGCCGTCCGGCTCTGTATTTTTCTCTTGCTTTGTCACGTCGCTCTTCCTCCCCTACTTTCTTCCTTCTTTTTCCCAGGTGAAGACTGGATGGTTCTCTCTCTGCCCTACCCAACAGCCTTCATGGAAATCTCTCCTGGACTCTCCTGGGGCCAGTTGCGGTCGCTTTGGAAATAGTTGACAAGCGTTGCTCTTTCTCTCATTTTTCATCCACGTGACTATCTGTCTTTGCCAGTGCTGTTGATCGACTTCAAAGCTGCCTTAACACCTTCTTCTTCTGGCTGAAGCATCCCAATCTGTTTCTCTGCCCTGCCCCCGCCACCTGGTTGACATAGTCAGAGTGTGTGTTCACCAAATATGCCAGGCCTTTGAGAGAACAGGAAAGGGTAAATACAGCCTGCAGGAGTGGATAACTTCTTTTCATTTTAAAGGGATCTCTGAGGTGCTGAAGATCGTGTGACCTAATAAAAGGTGCTTTACGGGAATTTAGAATATTCTTTTTTTTTTAAAAGGATTTTATTTATTTATTTATTTGAGAGGCAGAGAGAGGGAGAGACAGAGAGGAAAAGTCTTCCATCTGATGGTACACTCCCCAAATGGCTGCAACTGCTAGAGCTGAGTCCATCCAAAACCAGGAGCCAGGAGCTTCTCCCATGTGGGTGCAGGGGCCCAAGGGCTTGGGCCATCTTCCACTGCCTTCCCAGGCCATAGCAGAGAGCTGGATCGGAAGAGGAGCAGCCAGGACTAGAACTGGTGCCCATATGGGATGCCGGTGCTGCAGGCAGAGGATTAATCTACTGCACCATGGCGCCGGCCCCTGGAATATTCTTATCAAAATGTAGCCACTTTGCATTCTGTAGAAGCTTGTTTATATGCTATTTATAGGTGCATTGGAACTAGTACAGTTCTTGATTTCTGTGACAGGCATTTCATGCAAGGGATACCACGTCTTTGAAATTATTTCGTGTGACCATCTCTCTACTTGTCTAAGAGAAATTCTTCAAGATTCTACCCACCTTTATGCTGCTATCAATCAAATTTGATAACATTTGGTGGAAAGATGTATCTACCTACTTCCATTTTCATTTTTAAAATGGCTCTTTTTAGCACAGAAATGTAGCTAAATCGGCATATCCTTATTTGTTGTCTTTAATTTCATGCGGTTTAATTAAGGGCACAATGTTTTGTAAGCAAGTGGTTTTACGGGACCACCAGGGGCTGTTGGCCTGCTCTGCATGACAAGGTTCTCACGATGATGATCTGTGGAGCAGGGGAAAGAACGCGGGGGTGAGAATCAAAGATGAGGGTTCTCATTTTCATCTGTTATCTACTGAGGGGCCCCGGGGGCTTCCTGCCCCTCCCCCGCCCCAGGTTTGCCATGAGGATTGGGTGGACGATGACAGCCTGAAGACTCCAAAGCCACGTCTGATCCAGCTTCCTGAGCATTAAGTGGGCGATCCAGAGTGGTCCAGCGGTCACCAGTGCAGGCTCAGGAGCCTGGCTGCTGGGTTCAAGTTCCAGCTGGGTTACTTCCAAACTGTGTGACCCTGGCCACTAGATCTTACGCCCCAAGCTCCTGCCCCACCCGGCTGGGGTGGCATCAGATGAGCAGGCCTGTGGAAAGCCGTCAGTGCAGTACCTGGGTCACAGCAGTCACTGTACAGTTCTTTGCTGTCCCCTGTTATGTTCCCAGGAAAGCATGTCATTGTGTTAGGCGCTTGAAGGCAACTTGAAGACGAACAGAACAAGACACAGTTCCTGTCCTCAAGGGCCTTCCAAGTTGCCCCAGTAACGGGGACACAACACACAAGCTGTAGAGTGCAGTGGAAGGCAGGCGAGCCCAGCCTGAAACCGGGAAGGGAGGCGACAGAATCAGTAAAATCTTCCTGGAGAAGGCGACATTCGAGTTAGCCCCGGGGGCCTGGAGCTGGTAGCTAAAGGGGGAGCAGGGGAGGAGGAGAGCAGAGCCAGGCTGGGACGCACGGGCCAGAGGCGTGGCTTACTAGTGCCACGTGCACAGCACGTCTCGTTCGAAAAGCCTTGTGCTTTTCCGACATCTTGTCCTCATGCTATCTCTCTAAAGTTTCCCTTGCATTTTTGTATACTGGTAATTACTACGGTTTCTGATTTTGAGCACAGATGGAGGAACGAGCGTCTCGGGAAGTTAGACTGCTCCAAGGTCATGTGGAAGAAACCCACGGAGCCGAGAAGGAACCTGACCGTTTTAGCCTGGTGCCGTGGATCTCAACGGCACTTTGTTCTCAGAGGAACAAGGAAATGTTCTCTGGGCAGCAAGGTCTCCCTCCAGGGAACAGGGATCTCAAAAAAGCAGGAGACAGCCACGAATTCCCCGATGACGGCTTCTTCCTCCTTATGTATCGAGAAGGAAAATAAAGAGAGCTGGCCAAACTGCAGCCCGAGTCACGCAGTCTGTAAATGCTCCAGTCACGCCTCCGTGTACAGGGGTGGGCACGCTCCTGGCTGAGCTCTGGGAAAGCTAGTGGGGAAAAGTTGAGTCCCAGTTGTGCAGGGAAAATGAAGCTGTTTCAGATTGCTGTGTTGGTCCACTTATCTCAAAAAAGATTCTCTATTTGTTTATTTATTTGGAAGGCAGAGTGACAGAGATTGGGAGAGAGTGAGTGCAGAGACTTATCTTCCATGCTCTGGTTCACTCCCCAAATGTCCACAGCAGCCAGGTCTGGGCCAGGCCAAAGCCAGGAGCCAGGAGCTCCACCCGGATCTCACATGAGTGGCAGGGGCCCAGATACTTGGGCCATCTTCCACTGCCTTCCCAGGAGCACTAGCAGGGAGCTGGTTTGGAAGCAGGGTAGCTGAGACTGGACCTGGCACCCCAACGTGGGATGCTGGCATTGCATGCGGTGACTTAACCGACTTTGCCACAACACTGGCACATGTGTTGGTCTGTGTAGTCCACCAGATAGTCACACATCAAACTCCAGACCTCTTGTGTATTGAGGGCCACAGGAGTGGAGTTGAAGGTCTTCCATCACCGAGGCAGTACCATTCCTCCCAGGCTCTGTCCCCACCAAACAAGTCAAAGCGACAGACACGAAACCCTCTACAGCTAAGTGCCCAATCCTTTGCTGGCAGACTGCTGTGGTTCCAGTGGCTCCCGAGTCAGCGAAGGTGCCTAATTATTCCAAGAGAATATTCGGGAAAGGAGTAACCGAGAAACACAGCATTTCAGAGTGTGAAGGCATTTCAGTGCCGTCTGCAGGCTGCTGGGTGCACCCTGAAACCCTCTCCCGGTTAAGCCTTGAGGTCACCGCTGTTGTTGTAGTACCGGGGCCATGGTTGCTTTGTTTGCTCTCATTATTGTGCGTGCACGGGGAGGCGGCCCCTGGACATTGGGAGGCCTGCCTCGCTCTGTGGACCCAGTATGATATAAAACCATGCAAGGGTAAAACCTGTTCCAAGAGCAAACAGGGCTGTGTATTTTAATATAACAGGGAGCATTGCTTATTGTATTTACATAACCCTTTGCGTAACTGTCCCTTAAGGAACTGTGACTCACTGAGTTTTAATGTAGTATCAAAGAATATCCAGGAATGGCTGGCGCCGCGGCTCACTAGGCTAATCCTCCGCCTAGCGGCGCCGGCACACCGGGTTCTAGTCCAGGTTGGGGCGCCGGATTCTGTCCCGGTTGCCCCTCTTCCAGGCCAGCTCTCTGCTGTGGCCCGGGAGTGCAGTGGAGGATGGCCCAGGTGCTTGGGCCCTGCACCCCACGGGAGACCAGGAGAAGCACCTGGCTCCTGGCTCCTGCCATTGGATCAGCGCGGTGCGCCGGCCGCAGCGCGCCGGCCGCGGCGGCCATTGGAGGGTGAACCAACGGCAAAGGAAGACCTTTCTCTCTGTCTCTCTCTCTCACTGTCCACTCTGCCTGTCAAAAAAAAAAAATATCCAGGAATTTCTGGCAGGCTACTAAATACTCCCCACTAGTCAGTCCCACTGCATTGCCGTGGGAAGTCATATTTTTTTTCACATCCTCCATGCAGCAGAGTAATTTATTTATTTGAAAGACAGAGTTACAGAGAGAGGTAGAAGCAGAGAGAGAGAGAAGTCTTCCATCCACTGCTTCACTCTGCAAATGGCCACAACAGCAAAGCTGCACTGATCCGAAGCCAGGAGCCAGGAGCTTCCTCCAGGTCTCCCACACGGGTGCAGGGACCCAAGGACTTGGGCCATCTTCCACTGCTTTCCCAGGCCATAGCAGAGAGCTGGATTGGAAGAGGAGCAGCTGGGTCTTGAACTGGTGCCCATATGGGATGCTGGCGCTTCAGGCTGGGGCTTTAACCTGCTGTGCCACAGCGCCAGCCCCTACAGGCACTTTTAAATATTTTAAAAATACACATTTAGCTGTCATGTCCACTGTGGCAGAAACTGCTAGATACGACCCACATACGTGACGGATCTTAGGAGTCTTCTGTGGCTTCACGGGGTATAGGAGGGGCTGAAACCACGGCATCTTAGAGCCGTGGTGACGTCAGATCACTTCCCTCACAGGTGGGGACTGGCAGCCCCACGCTTTGGTGGCTTGTCCGAGGTGAGGACAAGGCCGGGGCGGAGCCAAATTGAGAACCGATGCTTTGATTCTTCACCCAGTGCTCTTTCCACTGTGTTGGGCAGAGGGGATTTGCAGCCTGTTTTATTCCAATGTATGCATATTTCATGAAGGCTGTGTCTTTACCGGGCCGAGCCTCAGGTCATTCTAGTGATGGTAGCAAAAGCAGACGTCATTTTCATATGAATTATACAGTGCGATGCTGAGTAAGGAGGTCGGTTCTTCATAAAATTCACAAGTGCTCTATCTGAGTAAGCTCTTGGCATACTTGATTCGAACTAGGTAATTCTGCAGTCGCATGAGACTTGATTTTTGTTTAATTCATAACTAGAAGCACATGTGGAGGCAATATCAAAGGAAGTTGGACCTAAATAATAAAAACAGTGAATGAGGTCGAAGTGCAGGAGAGGCTGCCTCCAGGAGCACCCCGACGTCAGTGTCCCCACGCCAACGTCCCCCTTTCTGCTTTCGCTCCTGGGCAGCCGCCCTTCAGCCATGGTGCAGCCCCTACGGCACACGCGCGCCTCCTCTCCTGTGGGATTCCTTTCCCCGATTCCCAGTTTCTATTTATTTCTTTTCTCTGAGATTTCACATTTTCTTGTGGGCAACCCCACCTCCTCCAACAAACCTGGCAGATGCAATAAAAAGACACAAGCAAAACCTGAGGTCCGGCTTCCTGGTGCAGACAGAACCTCTCGGGGCTCGGGAGGACAGCTCTTATGAGATGCAGTCTCGAACCAAGATTTTTACACAAGGCCAGGAAAAACGAGTGCAGCGAGGCCCTGTCATCTTTTCGGAATGTTTCTCTTTTTTTCCTCAGTCATGGGAGACTTGCACATTCCCGGAGACAGTCTGAGAGTCGTAGAGGATGAGCCTTGCAATGTCACTTGTCGCGCTTCCGGCTGGACCCCGCTCCCAGATATTTCCTGGGAGGTCGGAGTCCCTGTGAGCCATTCCAGCTATTTTTCCACCCCGGAGCCGGGCGACCTACAAAGTGCAGTGAGCATCCTCACGCTCACGCCGCAGGGCAACGGGACGCTGACCTGCGTGGCCACCATGAGGAGTGTGCGGGCTGACAAGACTGTGAGTGCGAACCTTACTGTGGTTCCGCCTCCCCTGGGTAAGTGAGGACTTCCTGCTGGTGTTTCTGGGTCTTGCTGCCTTGGTAGCACCGCATATGGTGGCCTTGATTCGGGGAAGGGGTGGTGAGGAAGGCAGATGACAGGTGCTGCCGGCTTCGTGATCCTATGATCTCTCCTGCCTTTCAAATTCTGTCTTTAAGTTTTTCTTCTTTCTAATTACACATGAAAACCACTTAGAAATCTTGCCAGTGAGTCACAGCCAACAGACATGCGGGTGAGACAAATGCTTCATGCATTTCTCTACATTTCACCCGCCGCTGTTCCGGGGTGGTCCCACCCTTAGGCCAGTGGGAAGTGAGTCCTGACACTACAGAAGGCTCTGGGTCCTCTCAGGTTTCCCCAAGCCGTAGTGGAATTCCTGATGCTCCCTCTCCGGCCCAGCACATCCGCAGTGAACTGCAAAGCCTCCCTGTGTGTCTGCCTTGCCCCAGGAGTGTCTCAGATTCCAGGTGCTTTGCCTGTCTGTACCCAGTGATGAGCCCCAGTCTGGACAGGAATCTCACTTATGTTCCAGACACCACCTACACAGCCCGAGGGGAATTTGGTACAGTGCCTCCACTGCACCTGTGTTTTGACTGTGACCTGTCCCCTGAGGTCAGGCGTGGAGTTGTCTACTTACAGTGTCATGGCCAGTGCTCAGACACGTTTGGATTTTGGAGTTTTTTGAGTTTGGGGTTTCTGGTTGAGAGGCAGCTGACCTGCACCAAGACATAACGTGACTAGGGGACATGTGTTGCTTCAGACTCCCTGGAAGAATGGACTGTTGGGGTACGTGGCATACCAGGAACCAGAGCCACGCACCTGGAGGGACCCTAGAGCCCCACAGAGTCGGTGTGGGTGAGTGGACAGGGAGGACAGTGGAGACCTAGGACAGTGTCTCATGTCACAGAGGAAGAGCAGCCCAGGGACCTACTGCCCTTTCATCCAGGGGCCACGGCTGCACGAGTCAGAGCCGGGCGTAGAGGCGAGAGAGCTTTTTTCTTGGTCCAAGAGAAACAAAGCTGCAGCCAAAGCCCAAATAACAACAATAACAATAAAAAGAAGCGCCATAGAGCACCCACCAGGGAAGGCCCTCTGCAAAGTTTCACCAAATTCCCCTACACAGCAAACCCAGGCAAGGTGACAGGGGCAGGGCTGTCTGGATCCTGCCGGTAGGTGGCGGGACGGCCCTGGCCACCTATGCCCACCTGTTCCCTACCAGCTGCCCCCAGCCCTGTGTGTGCAGCCAGCGGCGGGGTGTGTGGGTCTCCTAGGGCTGCTGGAAGGCCGGAATCATTGTCTCAGGTTCTGAGACTGGAATCTGCAGCCAGCCTTCAGCTGGGGTGGCTGCTTGGCAGGGCCGTGACAGAGAGAGAGAGAGAGAGAGAGGGAGGGAGGGGGGGGAGAGAGCTGGGGGAGAGAGAGAGAGGGAGGGAGAGAGAGAGAGAGGGAGGGAAAGAGAGAGGGAGAGATGGGGAAGGGGGGAGAGAGAGAGGGAGGGAGAGGGGGGAAAGAGAGAGAGGGAGGGAGAGAGAGGGGGAAGAGGGGAGAGGGGGGAGGGAGGAAGAGAGAGAGGGAGGGAGAGAGAGGGGGAAGAGAGAGAGGGAGGGAAGGGAAGGGGGGAGGGAGAGAGGGAGGAAGAGAGAGAGGGAGGGAGGGGGAGAGAGGGAGGAAGAGAGAGAGGGAGGGAGGGGGAGAGAGGGAGGAAGAGAGAGAGGGAGGGAGGGGGGAGAGGGAGGAAGAGAGAGGGAGGGAGAGAGAGGGGGGAGAGAGGGAGGAAGGGGGGAGAGAGGGAGAGAAAGAGAGGAAGGGAGAGGGGGGAGAGAGAGGGAGAGAGGGCCCACCGCCTTTCCCCTGGTTTCTGGCGGCTGCTGGCTGGCTTTGGCCTTGCTTGGCTTGGGGAAGCATCATGTGATCTTGGCTTTCGCCCTCACCGTGGTGTCTCCCTGCACCTGTCCCTGTCCGGATCTCCTTCCTTTTGTCAGTCACATCAGGCCTGGAAGATGCACACCCCTCCGGCATCTGAACATGCTATATAAGCTATCTGCCAAAAGTTTGTGGAAATGTGTATTATGAAATAAATCGCATAGATTTCTGAATTTTTGGCACCAAAAGAAACTTATCGTTTAGTTTCATTTTCCATGGACTTGCTGAAGAAAGCGATTCCATTTCCCAATGAGGCAATGTTCTGAGGTTTTAGACACTTTGGGGTGACGTGGTGGGGTCTCTGCGAGCTACAAAAAGCCGTTCAGGGCTGGTTCTGCGCTCTGCACTGCACGGAACGGGCTGTGGTGGCACACAAGCTCCCCTCCATGTAGTGTCCCCAGAGCCCGGGCAGTGTGTGAGCGATGCATACGCCAGAGAAAGCTGGGCTGGGGGCATCTGTGGGGACCCTTGTACACGGAGCAGCTCTGACCCGCGCCAGCTCTCTGTGGCCGAGAGGAATGTGGACCCAGCACTGCCGGGTCTTCCAGCTCCTCAACAGCAGGTCCAACCTGGAATTTGACAGGAATTTCCCCGACATTTATTTACTTATTTTTAATTTTAAAATTTCTGTTTATTTTTAAACATTTTTATTTTGAAATTCAGAATCAACACACACACACACACACACACACACGCACCACGCAGAGGGAGGGAGGGAGAGAGGGAGGAAGAGAGGGAGAGAGAGAGAGGAAGAGAGAGACTTCCACCTGCTGGTTCAGGTGGCTGCAGCAGGCAGGGCTGGCCCAGCGGGAAGCCAGGAGCCTGGGCCTCCATCCTGGTCTCCCAGGTGGGTGTGAGGGCGCCAAGGCCTTGGGGTTTCAGCTCCTGCTTCCCGTGGGCATTGGCAGGGAGCTGGATCGGAGGCACAGGGCCGCCGGGACAGCATCCGGGGCACTCGGATGGGGGACGTGGATCCCCCAGCAGCTGCTTTACCCGCTGCACCACAGTGCCTGCCCACCACCCCGCCCTGATTTGTCAACACTGCCAGCGAATCAAAATGTCTTCTAACTCCCTAAGCCAGACAGATAAACACCCGGTGACACAGAGGGGCCCACTTACCAACCCCTGCTGTGCTGAGGAGGCAGTGAGTGGCCCTGCAGTCACTTCCGTCTCCCAGAGAAAGGACCAGCTGCCAGGGTTCCCTAAATTCCAAGGAGCTGAGTACCAGGGCCCCACCCCATTTTCTCTCATCTAGAAGGTTCTGGAATAATGAAGAAGACTGGAGCCGCTCACTTGGCGTGGCTGCTGCTTCCTCTGCTTGCTTCTCGTGGACACATTTCGGCGTCTGTGCCTGCAGGGACCGCTGGACATC